>NW_026640314.1:0-568699 GCF_028554395.1 Pezoporus wallicus
TAATCTTAATCTACCCTCTTTCAGTTCAAAACCATTTCCTGTTGTCCTATCACTACATGTTCTTGTAAAAAGCCCCTCTAAAATAAATATATTAAAAATAAGTAAATCACTAACCCCCAAAACAGCAAGGAAAATAATAGAGCTTTTCAACACAGCCCACCAAGTCAGACTTTATGCAGCAACTCCACATGCTGAGGGACAGGAAAGGGCAGTTGTCACTTCCACCATTTCAATCTTAAAGCCTTTATCAATCTAAGAGTTACCTAAAACAATAACTAGAATTTTCCACTTAATTATGCAGCCCCCTGCATATGAGTTCGATGTTGTCTTCACAACTGCAGTATCCATGAACTCTACGCCATCCAGGACAAGCCAAATGCAGGGGCCTTATTTTTGACTGGTGTTTCTAAAGCTATCAGGGAACTGGCTTGTATCAGCCACTTAGTCACCCCATAAAGCCAACTAATGCCTTTGTTGTTCCACAATCTTCCCACATTTTTGAACACACAGGAAGTCTTCCTCCTCCCAAAAAGAAATTTTCCCTGAAACTTGATGGTCCAAAAGAGGTTTCATGGTCCCCACTACTCCCCAGATCACTGGGTTGCAGCGACCTAGTCTGGTTAGTGAGCACAGGGATGCACCCATATGGCATTTTGTTTCCTAGTATTTTGCAATACACATGCATACTTTCTAAAATCATCTGGGAAATTCGGACCAGGTTAACTGCACTGCTGATGGATTTAAAACTATTTTTTTTTACTTCACTGGCACAAAAGATAAATCCACACTTGCAGAGACATACAAGCATTAGAAAAAAATCTATAGGCTGGTATGTTGGAATAGAAGGATAAATTGAACAATAAACATATCCCACAGGGGGTGACTACAGCTCATGTGAGCATCTTATTAGAGGGATGCTCTTTTAATGCAGAAGAGAGAAAATTAATTATATGGTACCCAAGGAAAAAGAAGAATGAACATTGACCTTTTAACAACTCTACAACACATCCATTAAGCTGTTTTGTACTGTATTAGTTCCGAAGAAGCTACACATTTCTGAGTATTTCTGGAAGAGCCTACCAGGAGTTTAACAACGACCTGATCTGCCAATACTGTAATTTGGTGTAAATCTGCAACAAGCAGGTTTCCTGGGGAGGAACCAGCCAATTCTCTCTCTTCTCAAAGTTAGCCATTTATTTCTGCTGCAACATCTACTAAAACAAGTAGCAACATGACTACAGCACACATGAAAGTATGAAATTAATCCAGTTAATAACTAACCAGGAAAAATGCCAGATTTTTAGTCACACTGTTTTGCTGAACCAGTTGACCACATGAAGCTGCTGCCAGCGTGCAGGAGGTGAAAAGAGTATATGAGGCAACTGCAGACAGGAGGGTAAAGCAGAACTACCCCTTTCAGAAGCAACACAGGATTATGCTGGTTTAGACAAAAAATGGAACTAGGAACAGAGTGATAGACAATATAAGAAAGCAAGTGATTTATCCAAAACAATCTGCAACAGACATGCCTTCTAAGATTTAGAGTTCCATGAATGAGGCAAAGGCTAACAGTAATACCGAGTCTGACTGAAACCAAATATTAAAATCTTGTAGTTTGCATGATGGATAAGCTAGTTAAAAGTGTTATTATACAGTGCTAGCTTTAACTGCTCTGAGCTAAATATAGCTTCCAGAATTTAATAGCTCCCCCTCAGCTTTTCTGTCTTTCCAGGAGGGAAAAACCTTTCCCATTGGAAAAAAGCACGCATGCACATTACCACAGAGAAGCAGGAAGCAAATCATTAAGATGATTATGTTAGAGTCTCCAACACTCATTCAGAACTCTTACTTTCAAGAGACCTATTGCTTTCCTGTTCCACCCCTCTGGTTCTAATTACAGCAGGTGATGGAGCACACACACCTGCACCTTTCAAACTAAGCCATTTTGTTGCTTTATTAGCAGACTACCAGATCTTGCTCACCTCATGTTTCCAGTCAAGATGTTGCCTTTACCAGCAAGCTGCCCTCGTACCCACACACTCCTGCTGCTTTGCTAGACACCACAGCAGAGGAAGAGAAAGAGCAAGTCTCCTGTGCACACACACACAAACACACAGCCTGACCCTTCCCCTGCAGCTACTGTTTTGGCATAACATATGAGGGGTTCCAAAGTCAGCTATGGCAGCAGACACCGCAGCACCCCAATAAAGGTGTGAAACAAGTTTGCTCTTCTGCCTTCTTATACCAAACAAGGATTTAAAAAATTTAAGGAAGAGCTCTACATAGCAGGCTTCAGTTTCTCTCTCTGAGCTGTGGGTTCCAGGCAGAAAAATTTGCCTGACAGCTAGAAATGTGTTCTACGGATTTAGCGCTTCTGTTTGTTCACCTTTGGTTTGGAGCTCATTATAGAACTGAATGATTTTTCTACAATCTGCAAATTTCCTTCTTTCCCCAAACCATCACCTGGCTTGTGCCCTCCACCTATTTTCTCTCTGGTTTCATCCATCCTCTTTTCTTTACTGAGCTGAACTCTTCATTTTTTAGAGTTATGGTCTTTTATCATCCTTGTCTTTGGTGAGGAAAAGAATAACACAGCTTATAGAAAAGATAGTATTTATCAGAACATATGAATTGCTGAATGCCAGGAAACAGGGCAGCTGAGACTCCAGGATTGCCTGTGTTAAAGCTGAACATGCACTGTAGGAACACCAGCTGGAGGTGTACCAGGAAATATCAAATACACTGAATATGACCAAAGGTAGAATGCCACAGCTTTTCCTGTCCTCTGACCTACCATTTCTGAGGTGCAGACCAGGCTGAATAGAACAGGTTAAAAGAACTATGTCCATCTGTTGCTTAAGAGATTTTAAAAGTGACCCTGCTCTACATTAAACACCCATGCTCCTCTTACTCCTAACTGAACTGCTGTAGAACAGAAAGGCTTCCTGCTGTCAGTGCAGGCACAAACAGACTTCATTTACCCACTTCTGATAAAGCACAAAATCACGACACTCTTTGCCATCAGGATTTTTCCTTTTGGTGACAAACCAAAATGTGGATAAATAGCACCAAAAATAGGGATGAATACTGGAGGCACTTTGCATATTAGACCCATCACCCTTACAGATGGCATTTTTACGACCGACAATCACAATCGCCTATTTAGCACAGATGAGTGCTTAAAAAAATCCCTCCACAACAATATATATAACATCATGCATATACAACAGATAAATATACTCTTAGTGCTGTGTTAACTGTCATGAATCAGATTGAGTGACCTAGAACTCCACGGGGCTCTTCCTGGCTGAGGTGTTCCCACTCTCAGGCAGTGGCAGCAACGTAAAGGCACACAGGTCTCAAGCACCCAACTACCTCTCACCCTCTTCCCACATTTAAAACCCACATGTAAGGTGCAGCAAGTAGAGACACCCCACATGCTGCTTTTGAGAAATTAGTAGAAAAACCCACATAAGTGGAAGGATAGAAGAACAGTGGAGATCAGCCAAAGCAACCACGGCATTAGTCTGGGAAAGTATACAGGCTAAAGCAGCATCACGTAACTCTCCACTAAGTCTGGATCTGAGGATTAGCAGGACAGAAAAAAATACCAGAAAAAGGTAATTTGTTTTCTTGCCACGAGTAATACCAGAGATGTTTCACTTTCATCTCCAAAATTTGAATACCTATGTAAGTATATCCCTTCTTTTCGTCTTCGTCTCATGTGTATACACAAAAACCCACAACAAAGAAAAAAAGTGCTTCATCAGCCTCAGGTCAGGAGAGTTGAGGCCTACACATCCCCAATACTTTCACAGAAGCCTTAATTAAAAAGCAGCTATGGTAAAACAATAAGATCCATCAGTATATATACACTATCCTTCCAGGATCCACCAGAACAAATTTATCCAATCCTGCAGAAGCTGCAACCTATTCACACTAAGTTTACTCAGAAAATTTTTCCTGCAGAAAACAAATAAACAGATGGCCAGTTATGATGCCTACAAATCCAGAATCTATTTACCAGATGCTTTTCCCTACATCTGGACCTACAAAATTGCCTTGGCTGTAGCAATAGCTGCTGAAAACCTATTAACAGTTACTACTATATCTGTGACTTTATGTGGGAAAAAAGAAGATATATAAATATTTTCACTGAAATACACCTATTCACTTAGCTTGATTTATGGAGCACCTCCTGTATGAAGATAGGCTGAGAAAGTTGGGGCTGTTCAGCCTGGAGAAGAGAAGGCTGCGTGGAGACCTCATAGCAGCCTTCCAGTATCTGAACGGGGCCTATAGGGATGCTGGGGAAGGACTCTTCATTAGGGACTGTAGCGATAGGACAAGGGGTAATGGGTTCAAACTTAAACACGGGAAGTTTAGATTGGATGTAAGGAGAAAATTCTTTCCTGTTAGGGTGGTGAGGCACTGGAATGGGTTGCCAGGGGGGCTGTGAATGCTCCACCCCTGGCAGTGTTCAAGATCAGGTTGGACGAGGCCTTGGGTGATGTGGTTTAGTGTGAGGCGTCCCTGCCCACGGCAGGGGGGTTGGAACTAGATGATCTTAAGGTCTTTTCCAACCCTAACTATTCTATGATTCTATGTTTATAAAACATATTAAGTCATTTAAGTGAATGCTTTGCAATTTGATCAAATGATTCATACATGTCACCTTTCCCCTCCCTCCTTGCACTTTATGTATTTCCCTGCTGATCTGAAGCTATATTCTTTCTGGGTGTTCAAGATTACTTAAGATACAATCAAAGAACAGAAGCAGGGGGACAGAATCTAGATATTATTTACATGGCAGGGCTTCAAACAATTGATACAGCTGTATCTCAAGGGATTTGATAAAAAAGCATTAAAATAAAGAGGAGAGAGAAAGATAGGTGAAACACAACTCAGAACCACTGAGCAGGACTCTCCTGCTGATGGACTCTCATCCAAGAGACCTTTAGGACAGAGTGACACACACAGGGAGGGACCTGCAGATGAAAGCGAGATGTGAGAGTAGTTGGGCACCCACACCATCACCACATCTACCCTCTCTGCACTAGCAAAGGAAAATGGTGATATGGCCAAGAAGGGCTCTTACTTTTGATCATTTGAGAAAGGACTGAAAGTTCAAACACAGATGGGAGCAGGGGTCAGGCAGACATGTAGTCTGCCTGGTAAACAGGCATGGCCAGATAAAACATTGAAATAGTATAGCCTCTTTTAAAGCGCGCAAAACTAAATTAAATAAAACACTAGATATCATAGGGACAACAGAGTCTTACTGCCAAACACATGCTGAAATGTACATGCTATTCAGAAAAGCCAGCAGAGGTAGGGGTAGTACCTATCTACACCACTTAAAAACTGTGATAGATTTAAACAGTCCAAACATGCCGCTACAGAAGAACAAACATAATCCAACTGGGTTCAAAAAAAAAAACACCTGAGAAAAAGATCAGCCGTGCTCAGAGTGCTGAGAGTCTGCAGTAGATTCCAAGAAGTCATGGAATTTTGGGGCTGGTATGGATTTTATTTTATTAGAATGAAAAATACCACACTGAGTTGTGCATTACAGGAGATTAATTTCTCTGACTCAAGCGAGTAATAAGCAAAAGGAACGAGTTTAAGTAGTCAGGTGGACTGAGGAATTCAGACTGTCTGAAAATGCTGAGCTGCTGCTTCATTAAATGTGCAGAAACAAATCTGGAAATGCCTCACGGGATCCAGAGTGCGGTAGACAACCTGCAAGAGGAAACAGGATTAGCTAGATAAATAGCTTCTCCACAGCTCCCAAAAAGGCAGGGAAGGAGTTGACTAAAGAAGTTGCACTTCGCATGTTAAAGAACAGAATAAAGTTAAAACTGTCCAAAAATTGATTTAAAAGATCTTTAAAAAAAGTTCGTCAACAACACATTGAAACTAAGTGAAGAAGTAACCTGGCAGTGAAATTTTCTTAGTAAAGAAACAAAGACAGGATGTCTACTATGAAACAGGCCTGGAAACTTCACACAACCTGCATGGAATCAAAAGTAACAGCTTCCTGAGCATGAGTTGAGGAAACCAGATAATACTGCCATAGATTTCTGCAAGAAAAGGCAGATTAAATTATACACCTAGTTGCAAACATAGCTTTAATGAATTCTCATATTACTATGCCTACTTCACCTCTAGGCAGTACAGACATTTAAACTCCATAATCTGTACTTCTAAAGCAGACAGAAAGAGAGCAGGACGTATTCTGAGATACGGGAGAGCAAACATAATACCTGCCTTTAGAGTTGGAAGTGAGGGGAGAAAAGCCAAAAGTAATTAGCCCTACTACAATCAGTAACATGCAGGATTTCAGAGACAGAGTCAGAAGGAAATACCAAAGTCAACGGTAACAGATTAGTTTTTTACAAATGACAAGAAAATTCTGGATCTCTCATCTGGACCTAACAACAGCTGCATTAAAAAAAAAATAACAAAGCTGGCAATAATCTTATTTAGTAGAAGAATTGCAAAGTGACTAAGTAGCTGGCCACAGAAAACGATAAAAAAATATCAGGCTGGACACAGATCATGGGAAAAGGTTGCCAAGAATTATCTTGGGGCTAGTTTTATTTTATAGTCCTACTAGCAGCAAGGGAATGAAGGTATCAAACCATACTGAGGCACCCCTGATGCATCAAACAACTAGAACACCAGGTGAGAAGAACCACATGAACAGAAGCAGTACCAAGAAATGCAGTTCATCACTCCTGAAGGCAAGGTCAGGACCCAAGGAGTAAGACAAGGAGAAATTTTTCTGACATCTGGAGCAACCAAGGAAGAAAAGGTACAAACATACATGAACTGACTACACATTCGCTCCATCACCAGTTTGACGAAAGACGGTAAAGAGAAAAAACCTACCCTTGACAAAGTAAGACATTTCCTACAAAGACATATAGGGAAGCGTTAAACAAGTCATTGCATATGGCCCTGCCAGCATTTAAACTAATCAGGAAACGAAACATGTCACTCAAAATACACCTGAGATCAATGCAAGATCATGCAAGATTGACAGCAGAATACTGTCCTGAAGTGAATACCATGAGCATATGCAGTCAGCCCCATCACAAGATTTTCTGCATCTCTTCAAGTCTAAATGCAAGTTTCCTAAAAGGACTGGGGGAAAGGAAGAATCTCCCCACATGAACAAAGCAAAAAGTTAACCAGTTGACAAAGACTCAGAGGGAATGCAGATGCTCTTATAAACACTGAGATAGTTTCAGACAGGCGTACAAAGTAGTCGTGGATACATTTAGCCAAAATCCTGGAATAAAAGTTTTAGTCAAAGCAGGGAAGTTTTGAAACAGTTTGTTAATGAGACACTTTGGGGTAAAGCTCTGACTATTTTATGCTTGGCCACTTTACAAATAGGGATATACAAATGTATTGACTGCAACAACTACTGAACATAAGCATCTAGGAACTCTTCCAGTCCTGTGACGTATCAGTACAGCCTCTTTCAGCAGGAAGCCTTTACATACCACTTACCAATGTTACTATTGCTGATTTAATCTGGGCTGCAAACTGACACTGCTTTAATACTCTAAAGTTTCCATTCATAAGAAGAAATTATTTCAGCTTTACTCACTTGAATGCATTTCTTTTGTGAATAATGCTTTGTTGGGTTTTTTGAAGGCATATTAATTTCAAAAAGTGGCAGATCAAGTCTGCTGTACTCTTCAGAATCTAAGTTTAGGCTACCAGAGATAAGTAGCTTCTACTACATCAGTTCCAACAATGGAATTTGTTGATATTTTCTTCTTGACTTCATGTTAACACTTTGCATGTCCATGCCTTCCCAAAGATGATGACTGCAGTTTTCCGAGTTCTGGGCCTCAGATACACAGAAACGAGAGTTTCAGACCCGCCACTGCACGGAGGAATCAGGGAGATCAGAACAGTTTTCTTCAATTCCCTTCTTCAACAACCCCAATCCAAGCAAAAGTCTAGCCAATCTATGCCGCGTGATTTTTGCTTGCACGCCTCCATTTCACAAAACATTCTTGCATGCAAATGCTCCAGTGGTGTTCACAAACAGGGCTGAACACTTTCCTAAAGTCACTTGCTTGTATTTGCTCAGAACACCTCCCATGATTTTCAAGGGTCAAAAACCCACAAGAAAGTAAAAAAATCAGTTTGGTCAACCAGAATAAGAAGCGAGAATTAAAGTTAAGTACACTGATAAAAAAAAAAAAAAAAAATCTGATCTACTGCCCTCTATACTTACATTCCTTACCAAATACCACCCTTCCTCTCAACTGTAGGTGCATTAGGGTGGGCTAATATAGAAGGTATGGTTTTATTGATGAAGTAATGCCTAACAGATGCACAGGCTACAGATTTTAAGTAACCCACTGCAAGGTTGATCAAGTGGCAATGCACTTGCAGACTGTTAAGCAATAACATTAAGAATGAAAATCCCTCAAGAATTCAAGTTCTGCAAGATTTGAGTGCTGGGAGACAGGCCATAGCAAGAAAAGCATTACACCTTTCTCATAGTCAAGAGACAAGCTTTTGTTTTTTTAGATTAGAACATAAGATTCACTTCACAGCAAGCAAAGATGATCATTTTGCAGAAGGGCTCTGCAGACTGAACTGCTATTTCATAGTTTGAGAAAATCAGAACTCTCAAACCAGAACAACTCTCCTCCTGCGCCAAACAGAGGGTGTGTTTATGCTATCATTCTAGTCGCATTAATGTACATAATGCGAGCTCATCTGGCAAGGAACATTTGTTAGTTCAATGTGAACTGTCATTATCTCTGGATTATCAAGACTGAAATGGCATCTACAGATAGGAAGAAAAACACGGATGTTATCAAATGCTGAGCCATACCTCTAATATGGTCAGAGGAGGTGGAGCTGGTCTGACACTGAAGGGAAAGAGTGGTTTTGGTAGGAGGCTTGCCAGGCTGGTCAAGAAAGTTTCAAACTAGATGTGTTAGGGGAGGGGGGCATCATTCCATCCCAACACACCCAGTCTGCTGCCAGCACCTATAATAAATGCTTGGAGCAATGTAGAGATATTCCAGCCGCTCCAGCCAATGAGCCACCTTCATTTAGAGCTCGGCTGAGATACCTCTACACAAATGCCCATAGCATGGGGAACAAACAAGAGGAATTAGAGATGTATGCACGTCTATGGGGGTATGATATAACAGGCATTGCAGAAACATGGTGGGATGGCTCCTATGACTGGAGTGCTGGAATGGAAGGTTACAGGCTTTTTAGAAAAGACAGGCCTGGCAGGTGGGGAGAGGGAGTTGCTATTTATGTTAGGGATAGGCTGAAGAGTACAGAACTCTGTTTGGGGACAGGTGAGCACTCAACAGAGAGTCTGTGGGTCAGGGTTAAAGGGAGAACAGCTATGGGAGACATTACTGTGGGGATCTGTTACAGACTGCCTGATCAAGAGGATTCTGTGGATGAAGAGCTCTATAGACAGGAACAGCCTCATGCTCACAGGCCCTTGTCCTCAGGGGGGACTTCAACCACCCTGATATCTGTTGGAAGGATGGTACACCACAGCACAAGCAATCCAGGAGGTTCCTCGACTGTGTGGAAGACACCTTCCTTCTGCAAGTAATAGAGGAGCCGACAAGGAGAGGTGCCATGCTTGACCTCGTGCTCACCAACAGAGAAGGGCTGGTTGGAAATGTGACATTCCAGGGCAGCCTTGGATGCAGCTATCATGAGATGCTCGAATTTGAGATCCTCAGGACAGTGAGAAGAGCGTGCAGCAAGCTCACGGCCCTGGACTTCAGGAGAGCAGAGTTTGGGCTCTTCAGGAACCTGCTTAGTAAGGTTCCATGGGACACAGCCCTAGAGAGCAGGGGGGCCAAGACTCTTGGTTGATGTTCGAGGATCACCTGCTACAAGCTCAGGAGTGTTGCATCCCAACTAGAAGGAAGCGCAGCAGGAGGGCCGGGATAGCTCCTTGAATGGATAAGGAGCTGCTGAGGAAACTTTGAAGGAAAAAAGAGGCTTATAGAAGGTGGAAGGAAGGACAGGTGGCCTGGGAAGAATACAGGGATGTTGTCCGGGACGCTAGGGACCAGGTTAGGAAAGCCAAGGCCCAGTTAGAATTAAACTTGGCTAGGGATGTGAAAGATAACAGGAAGGGATTCTATAGTTACATTGCAAATAAAAGACAGACTAGGGACAACATCGGCCCTCTCCAGAAGCTCTCAGGAGAACTGGCTACACAGGATTTGGAGAAGGCTGAGGTTCTGAATGACTTTTTTGCCTCAGTCTTCACTGGCAAAGGCTCTGACCGCATCACCCAAGTCTTGGAAGGTAGATGCAGGGACTGTGACAATGAAGACCTTAGGCCCACTGTAGGAGAGGATCTGGTTTGAGACCATCTTAAGAACCTGAATATGCACAAGTCCATGGGACCTGATGAAATCCATCCGCGGGTCCTGAAGGAGCTGGCGAATGAAGTTGCTAAGCCACTGGCCATCATATTTGAAATATCATGGCAGTCAGGTGAAGTTCCTGACAACTAGAAAAAGGGAAATATAACCCCCATTTTCAAGAAGGGGAAAATGGATGACCCGGGGAATTACAGACCAGTCAGTCTCACCTCTGTGCCTGGCAAAATCTTGGAGCAGATTCTCCTGGAAGGGATGCTAAGGCACATGAAAATCAACGAGGTGCTTGGTGAAAGCCAGCATGGCTTCACTAAGGGGAAATCCTGCCTGACCAATTTGGTGGCCTTCTGTGACGGAGCTATGGAACTGATGGATAGGGGCAAAGCAGTTGATGTCATCTACCTGGACTTGTGTAAAGCATTCAACACTGTCCCACACAACATCCTTGTCTCTAAATTGGAGAGACATCAATTTGATGGATGGACCACTCGGTGGGTAAAAGAACTGGCTGGATGGCCGCACACAAAGAGTTGTGGTCAATGGCTCAGTGTCCAGCTGGAGACCAGTAATGGGTGGTGTCCCTCAGGGATCAGTGTTGGGACCGGTCTTGTTCAACATCATTGTCAGTGACATGGACAGTGGGATTGAGTGCGCCCTCAGCAAGTTTGCCGATGACTCCAACCTGTGTGGTTCTGTTGATACCCTGGAGGGAAGGAATGCCATCCAGAGGGACCTTGACACGCTTGTAAGGTGGGCTGATGCCAACCTTATGAAGCTTAACCATGACAAGTGCAAGGCCCTGCACCTGGGTCGGAGCAATCCCAGGCACAGCTACAGGGTGGGCAGAGAAGAGATTCAGAGCAGCCCTGTGGAGAAGGACTTGGGGATGTTGGTTGATGAGAAAATGAACATGGGCAGGCAGTGTGCGCTCGCAGCCCAGAAAGCCAACCGTATTCTGGGCTGCATCAAAAGGAGCGTGACCAGCAGGTCGAAGGAGGTGATCCTGCCCCTCTACTCTGCTCTCGTGAGACCTCACCTGGAGTACTGTGTGCAGTTCTGGTGTCCTCAACATAAAAAGGACATGGAACTGTTGGAATAAGTCCAGAGGAGGGCCAGGGGACTGGAGCACCTCCCATATGAAGACAGGCTGAGAAAGTTGGAGCTGTTCAGCCTGGAGAAGAGAAGGCTGCGTGGATACCTCATAGCAGCCTTCCAGTAACTGAAGGGGGCCTATAGGGATGCCGGAGAGGGACTCTTCATTAGAGACTGCAGTGATAGGACAAGGGGTAACAGGTTAAAACTTGAACAGGGGAAGTTTAGATTGGATATAAGGAAGAAGTTCTTTCCTGATAGGGTGGTGAGGCACTGGAATGGGTTGACCAAGGAAGTTGTGAATGCTCCATGCCTGGCAGTGTTCAAGGCCAGGATGGACAGAGCCTTGGGTGGCATGGTTTAGTGTGAGGTGTCCCGGCCCATGGCGGGGGGGGGGAGGGGGGGGAACTAGATGATCTTAAGGTCCTTTCTAACCCTAACTATTCTATGATTCTATGATACCACGGTTTCCTAAGGCTCATCAGTAGGAAGCAGTCATCTCCATACACAAGCCCCAAAAATGTTTCCTGAAGTGAGAACACTGTCACTTCATGATACTGAAATGCAGCCACTGTTCTTTCACTGAATTACTATGAAATTAAAGAAGCCAATTATTTAAAGAGATGGCTGACAATACAGCTAGAAACAGGAAGTTGCACCTTCCGTGCTCATTTTATCAAGCTAATCAATTAGGACTAAAAGCAGATTACTGAAGTCTGTTAGATGAAAACAGTAACTTCGCATACATTTTAAAATACCCAATAATGCCCCATTACTTGAAATTTGATCTTTTAGAATGTGAGATTGTCACCAGTAAGGGACCATCAGTACACCAGCATTTGTATGCATGTAACATGGCAGAAGAAACTGACCTTATGTAATTTTTTATTCCTACAATAAAAGAAAAAAAAAGTAAATAAATGCAATGAGTCACCCTCAAACACGACATTCTGTGCAAGTCTGACAATACTTTTTTTCCTCCTTTTTCTCTGAAAAGCAAACAAACAAAACCCCACAAGAAAATAAACAGTAAGCCTCATCTACCAAAGTAACATCCCAGCAACGGCTCTGCTATTGATTTTCAAGTAGAAGTGTTGATCCTGTCAAACTTCAAAGAGTACAGTACAATATAGTATTATACATAGGAATACAAGCTGTGAAACGAAGTGTATGTGCATGTGTGTGCACATAAGCCTATGATTCAGCCATCCTGTGGAAAGCTTTAACATCTCTAAACCTGAAATGAAATTCCATATTGAATGAAACATGATTTCAGTGGTGCATTTTTATTCTTACTCTAAGAAAAGGAATGTTAAAAAGATTGCTTCAACAAAACAAACTGGACACAAGGTAAAAGTCAAAAACTTTATCCACAATAGCAATTCCCTACCTAAGTTAAGTTCTCCTTTCCCTATAATTTGACATTTTCTAACCATGGAGAGATATCTAGTAAGTGAGCCTTAGTTCTATAAGGTTTATAAGTTCATTATAATGCCCTTCTGGTTCCAATGCCTCACAGATAAGAAAGGTAGATTTGGAGGACAGTAACAAATCTGCAAACAAACTCAGAGATACAACTTTTATTTTTTGTTAAACAGGAAAGAATGAATGGGTTTGATACTTCCTGAATTTCAACAGCTGTGGCAGTAGTGTAAAGCTTTGAATTGGTACTTCCTAGCTAGGTCACTTAGTGAAAAAAACAGCAGCACCATTCAGTTAAGGAAGACATGAATCAGTCAGACAACACTCTGGCACGATATTTTGCTCAACATCCAAAGTTTACATTTCATTTCAGATCTGTTTTTTTGAATGCAAGGTTAATAATAACACAGTAAAACCGCCCCTCATACTGAGGTCAGGAATTTAAATCCCAGTGTGTCTCAGCGCATCCTAGCAGTGGTACAGATACCACAGTGGTAGGCAAATGAAATGAAAGTCCACACCACATCTTAGCTGTCCATCATTTTACTCAATAAATAATGTTTATTGATTCTAGTAAGGGTACCATAGTGAATTCACTTTTTAAAACAGCTTTTAAAAAGCTTTCCTGCCAAAACATGACAAAGTCCTGTAGACCAACATTCTTTTCCTTCCATTGTTTGGCCTTAATCAGAAAACAAACAAGAAATATCAAATCTTCTTC
This sequence comes from Pezoporus wallicus, assembly GCF_028554395.1. Taxonomy (NCBI): domain Eukaryota; kingdom Metazoa; phylum Chordata; class Aves; order Psittaciformes; family Psittacidae; genus Pezoporus; species Pezoporus wallicus. Next base: position 13,642 of record NW_026640314.1, read on the forward strand.
CTAAACATGGTTGTTACTGTAGTTCAATTACAGGACTCAATTTCGCCTAAATTATACCTCTTCATATACAAATTGCTTGTTATCTGACCTTAGTATTGGCAAATTAGATAACCCCATTAGTTCTAGTTCTCTTTTATGTCTAGAAGTCAAATTCTGTCAAACACAACCAATCCTCCATAATAAGCCTATTCCAACAATGGTGCACCCTGTTGTATGAAAGGTGGCTGCTTACTGATGCAGTTAATACCCAGACAAGACTGGAGAGAAACACCAGGCTGGCTTTTCCAAAATCACTTATAGATCTAACAGAGTCTGAGGAGCAAAGCTGCACTCCATTAAACTTCAAAATACATTACCAGAATTATCAGAGAATGGCTGAAGTTGGAAGGGACCTCTGCAGGTCACCTGGTCCATCCACTCTGCTCAGACAGGGACACCTGCCCAGGACCATGTCCAGACAGTTTCTGAATATCTCCAAGGAGAGAGTTTCCACAAGATCTCCAAGCAATCTGTGCCAGTGCTCAATCATGCTCACAGTGAGAAAAGTAATTCCTTATGTTCAGAGGGAACCTCCTGTGTTTCAGGGTCCACTGCCTCTGGCACTGTCCTGTTACACATCTTAACAAATGACAAAACCATTATCAGAATGTTACCTTTAAAGGAAACTTAAAATGGCCATTTTAAGCAATTTAACTAACCGTATTAACAGTAACGGCAAGTAAGATGCAGTTCTGAGAAGTTTCCAAGACACAGCAGCACCAGGCTAGAAGACAGAGCTTATTAACCACTCTTACTAGCAAAACCACCCCCAAAAATTAAGGAGAATTTTTGTCTTCAGGCATAGTCTTTGTAACACCTTTTGCTTGTTATTTTTGCTTTTTTATTCCAGTACTGTTTACTTAAAAAGCAAAAGACTTGTAATCTTTCAGCAATAATGCCAGCTCCAAATAGTCAATGCGTGCTAGGCAGCCCACTTCTTTTGAGGTGGTGAGATCACTGCTAAAAAAAAATATGGACTAGCAAGTTCTTGGAACATCTGCTATCTAAATGGCTGCATAGCTCCCAAGAACTAAGAGGTCATGTGCCACTGAGCTGCACAGACACAGATACATCCAACTGCAGGTGGGAAATCCCACACAGTTACCAGACTGTAGAAAGATCTCTCAGCAAGTACTAGGCTGCCTGCCTTTGGCAAGCAGCAAGGTAACAGGGAGTGAAGCTGAAAAAGCCACCACAAACTCCTACCACAGTCATCTTAACAAGCTAGCAAAGACTCAGTAGCCCATATCATTCAGAACCAGCTTCATCAGCTCCCCCGTATGCAATCACTAACAGGTCTTCAGGATCCCCGTTGCTACTGATGATACACTTTGCTATTTTAAAGTTTTCAGGTAGTACTACAGAAGAGTAACAGACACTCACTGCTTCTTTTTAAGATACACAAAATAGTGACCAAAACACATTCACGGTGAAACTTCTTCCCTCCTCCTCCCCTACATTGTAAGTTGCACTTAAATTCACAGTTTACGCTGTCAAAGCTTTGTCTATGGAATCTCAGCACTTGTGTTTGTTACAAGCAAGGGATATAGAGAAACAACAGAACCATTCACTCTCCTTCAGAATACAGTATTTTATAAGACTATTAAATAAGTTTCTTTTCTAGCAATACAGTTGCGGCCAGCATAGTCCCAGGTGCCAGCATGAGCAAGATGTGTAATGCATCAAGTTCAGGGGAGACGCTGCTATTGTGCCTCGCAGCCTGAGGAAGCAGCAGAACCCTTCTGACAATGAAACTTACCACGGCTGGTTTCAAAGCTATGTGTTGTCACTGCGGACAGAACAGCAAAAGTCCTGTGAAAATAAGAATTGGACATTTCACTTGGGGAACTAAGAGTACAAATAAACTCTATCCCTCTTTGAGGCTATTTTTCCAGCCACCCTGGAAAAGCAATTATCTCTGAAGAGAATGAGACTCTTTTTAATGCAAGTGGTTGGCAAGACGGAAGGAAGTGGTGCCCAAAATCTGTATCCTACTCCACTCGTATGAAAACCTGAAGGGCAGGACTTAACTTTCTGTAACAAGCAGAATTAACAATGACATAGATAGGCTTGTACACTGAGAAGCATAAAGTCTCCTGCACACACAGTTCTCTTGGTGATTGACAAGCTGCTTAGAAATTGTCTCTTCTGTGGTTTCAGCTACACTTCAGGAAGAAACAAGTTAACGTGTAAGGCAAATGGGGTATACCCACACAGTCCTTCTTTACTGGAACCATTAATACCAGGAGCTTCATTAATTTTCACCAGCAGCTATATGAAAATGGAACAGACTGAAGTCAGAACAGTAACAATGCATACACTGTGAATAGGAAAAGCCTCCAGAATCACAAGAAAAAGTGGCATTAAGTCTGATCTAAAAGTCACCTAATTTATCGCCATAACAGATAAGAGATGACACTTGTGATAATAGACTTTTTGCAGTATCATCACAAGTGTTGATAACAAAATTGGCAGAAATTAAGATGAGGAAAGGGTATATATAAACTACATTCATCCAGGGAAACATTTAAAACTTCTACCCTAGAAACATTAATCAGAGGATATAACAAATGGCCAGAAAGCTTCAGGTTTTCCTAATGGCAACAAAAAGTCATTACTGAAATCCAACAGGTATTTCAGTAAACATGGAATAGTTATCAACACTGGTACAAACAAGGATTGGTTTCTCACCTTTACTATTTTGTATTGCTACCACCTCTGTTCGAAGAATAGAGTTCTTTGAACAAGCAATGCATGACACCTGCAGCACCACATAGTACCTTTTCTTTTGCTGTGATTATTTTTCAGGTTTCATCTCAGCCAACATGCAGGCAGAATCTGAAGCCATCACTTTAAAAGCTGCTATTATGGAAAGACGAATCAAGAAAAAAAATCTCCTTAATACCACATCTATGCATTACATTGGAAGGCAGAAAATAAGGGAGTTGTGTTTGCACACCCATATTAACATGAGTGTCAAAGAAAACATCCAGAAAGAAATAATTAAGTGTTGGCATGGCAGCAGCTGTGTTTGCCAACCTAAACAGGATTCAGCCATCAAAACCCCACAACTTAAAGACTAAAGAGGGACTCTTCAGTTCAAATACTTGTAATTTAGCAACTGGACTTTAAAGTGGTAAATCTAGAAACACAGATACATACCCACCTCTTGGTCAGACAAGGAACACAGAGCTTGTCTAATATGCTATTCAGTGAGTTCAAAGGAAGGATTTTTCAAGTTCAGTCTAAATTGTAAAAAAACTGAAAAGCAGTGCACAGAGCTGCATAAAGAATCATAACTACAGCCTTCCTTCTGTGACTTATCAGATGCTATTAGGCAGCCACTATCTTTATCTCAGTCTGTCTTACAGCCAGATATACAATTGCTAAGTTTGGAGATCTCTCGAGCTAGAAACTCATAGCAATTCTTAATGTACTGCTTCGGCTTAGTGCTTAGAGTTCAGTGAAAGTCAGTTCTCACCCTTTTAACTTCCTCCTGTTGCACATAACAGGGATTCCTGTCAAGTCACGCTTATCAGTACTTCCCACAGAAAAAGATTCAAGAGCCATATCTAGAACAGCTTCAGCCAAATTCTGTCAATCATCAGCAAACAGGCATTGCAAAAATTGCTCAGCACCTGCTACATGAAAAGCGGCTCAACTCTATGTCTTTACATTCGTGGTTAGCATCACAGAGTGCCCAGACACGGAAATAGGATTAAGCACTTCCATGCTCAGCGCTACACACCAACACGTGACTTCTACCCTGAGGAGCTTGCACTGAGTCAGCGCTGCTCTGGCACACCAGGCAGGCAGAAGCTGAGCTGCACTGGGCTGAACTGGCCGAATACATTTCTCTGTCTCAGCTAGTGCTCAGTAAGAGTACTTGATGCTTTTACTAACAAGGCAGGTACCAGAATTGCTATTGAACCCATATTTAAAAAAAAAACAACTCTGATCATTTAACAATTATCTCAGTTGAGATACCCGAATACAGAAAATCATAAAGAATCTGTGCAAGTTTTGTGTTTTCTTCCTCTGCTGAGACCGTCCTCAAATTTATTTTTATTTCAAGCAACTTGCAACAATGTGCCATAAGTTTCATATCAACAGAGCTCCAAAACCACTACTGCAACACTGTGCTAATTCATGTCATAACTTCATATATAATAGAATCTGCTATTTCTGAACATATGCACTACATGAAAGTCACAAGCAGCTTCAAGAACTTCGCATGAGCAACAAGCTAGAACAGATTGAAAGGAGGAGGAGTTATGGATATCCTGCCTCTCAGGATCAGACTCACAGCTGTGCTTTTCTTAGCTATTATGCTTCCAATTTTACCTAGATTGTCATTTCATTAGCATCAACGCCCACATCACTCGACCTTGAAGGCAGGCAGCAAACTTTGCTCTAAGGTAATTAACATTGAGGGTATATGTTTTACATTAGCAGAATAAGGACAAGTACCCACAACAGGACAGAATGTTAAATACACAAAACCTCCTTGTCCTTTGGATAAACGACAAACTAGAGCAATGTAACATGTGCTTTGAGGCATAATATTCAAGAATTGTACCACAACTGACAGCTTCACAAAACCAAAACTAGTCACCCAAATTATACTGCTTGAACACAACCACAAACGCACAAGACAGACACGCAAATCTCAAAGAGCAGAGCCAGGTAAATTTTGTAATAGAAACATTAGTCCCAGTCTGGGGAGCTGTTTGCCAGAACTCACAATATTTGCAACCTATTATCTGAAACTTGATACAGGAAAAGGCAATTAGATTCTCCTAGAAGTTTCTTCAGCTACCTTAGCAGTGGTGTACCACAGTGTCTATCCCTCAGCCTTTTACCAGCAAAACTCTCAGCCTTTGGTGAGTCAAATCTTAACTGAAATCAATTGAGATTGACTTCAATAAGATCAAAATATGCTGATATAAATACTATGCTGCTTCTCACATGTAAAAGTACCTCGTGTCTGCACAGTCACATATTCTGCTGCCTCATTCATCACTGCATCTTTTTAAAAGGCACATTACAGCAACTAAGATTTAAGCCTAAAACATATTAGCAATTCACATATGAGTTTCCTTTCAATGGGAAGGCTTTCCTCATTTTGTAGCTAAAAGCACTGTTTATAGCAACTGAAAACTCAATTTTTCAACAAGAAACCGTAAGATCCAAGACTGCCAGAGTAATGGCCTATTTCACTCTACTTCTACACAGCATGTAACAAGACCTTCAGTATGCAACAAATGAAGGAAAGGCTGTTAAGAGTGACATGCATCTGTTTATAACAGATGAGGTTTGAACTAGATCCAATATTCCTTACAATGGCATACACACAGCTACTAAAATAAATAAGGTTTTGTATAAAATACAGTATGCTGACATTTGCTAATGTGTCTGAGCAAGACATGCATGCAGTGTTGCAATAACTGAGTCTCACCATCACTTCCTGCCCTTGGTGAACATGCTAGTAATTTCAGTCTAACCACAACTGTTCAGTGCACACTCATACACAGAGAGCATCTCCAATCCCAAAAACAACCTAGATATTACAGAAAATGGTTAAGAGAGGAAACAAATGGGCTAAGACTGTGTGTAGGAAGGGGGATATCAGGGTAAAGAAAACAGAATAATGAACTGTGAATGCTATTCCTTTGGAAATAGACTAGGAGCCAAAGTAGAAAATATTTAGCTTAATCTATTGGAACTACACCCTAGGGAGTATTATTTCAGATCTATTTTCCTTTTACATTTTCAATAATAAAAAACAAAGCTCACAGAAATTAAAATTGTTGTTATCTATGGCTTTACAGAAAATGTACATGAAAATACCTGCTTTGAATACTGAAACCAGACTTACAAGCACTGCTGAAATTAACTAGAGTGAAACATTCTGAACTCTACCATTAATCGATGAAAGTCAAGAGATGAAGCAACAACCAAGTGCTCCCTGTATACCTTCTCAATAAAGTGCAGAAGGAAAAACACTACTACTGGCATTAGAGGCCCAGGACAAAAACGTAAGGCACACAAATCACCTTACAAGGCAAAGTAAATTTGCTAAACGCCCTTTTCTCCAGCCATTCCAGACAACCTCCCTCATAAAAATAAATCAGCAAGTGCCAGTGAACCGCACCAAGCAGCTCTCGAGTAATGGAGTATTTAAATGCTCGTAATGCCTAATTTGTCCTCAAATGAAAACTAAATCAACCTTGAAACTGAAGCGGCTAGCCTTAATTAACCTATTTTCTTAAAGATGTGCGCAAGGAAAGCAAATAACTAACTAAGACGGTGGCGTTTTTACTTTGCACGCACACAGAGAGCCACAGACCGAGACGAGAGTGACGGCTCTGCAAACATGCCCAACATTTCCCAAGTTACGCTTACAGACAGCTCCGTTCCCCAGAGCACACAGAAAGGGGGGGAGCCCTGCCCTCGCCCCTTCCCTCCAGGAAAGCCACTTCTTGGTGCCAAGGGTACCACAGCTAATCTGGAATCCGCTCCGTCCCGGTGCCACACGGCGCACAGCGGGAGTCACACAAAGAGCGCGCAGCCCTCAGCAGCACCCTCCCGAAGCAGGAAAAGGTGTTTAAGTTGGCGGCAGCTCCTGAACAGCCGCTCGGGGCTGTAACCGGGCGGCAGGGACTCCAGACGGCCGCTGGAGGGGCTCTGCTGGAGGCGGGAGGGTAAGGCGCTGCAACGGCAACCGCCACCAGTCCGCCCACGGCCCGGCCCGCAGTCGCCCTCGGCGCGAACCGAGCGAGAACGGTGCCTTCCGTGAGGTAAAAGGACACTTTACTCCCGTGCAGAACTAGCACCTCAGCGAGGGGAGGCACAACCGCCGCCAGCCCACCCGGGGGATACGCCCTGCCACGCCGCTTCCCACCTGAGCTCCTCACCTGCCGATCTACCGCCCGCCGGGCGCCTCCGCCATAGCCCCCGGGCAGCTGCGCCCTGCGGCCGGGAGGAAAGAGTCTGACGGCAGCGACAACTGCAACCATAAAGAGCCGCCCGCTCCACCTGCGCCGGCCCTGCCCGGGGCGCGCAAAGCAGCACCGCTCTCTGCTTCGCCTTCTGGGGAACGTCCACGAGCGGGGCTGGGGGCGGGACCGCCGCGCTTGATTGGCAGCCGCGCAGGCCAATGGGAAGCGCCTGCTCACCCTTTCCCCCCGCCCCCTGCATGCTAAGGAGGCGTTATTCCCGCCCGCCCGCCGGGCAGGGGGTGTGTCCATGACGTCACGGGCAGCGCCTGGCTGGCAGGTGGGGCGCGGTCACTGAGGTGAGGCGGAGCTCGCAGGGGGCCTGGAGCGGCTGGGGCGCGGCGCGGGGCGAGGGGGTGACGTGCGGAGCTGTTCCCGTATTGACCCCGCGGGAGCCTCGGGGCAGCGGGAGCTCCCTCAGCCGCTCCTGCCCGAGGGAGCGGTTTACCCTCCCCGTCGGGGCGAAGTGCGAGCGGCCGCCGCCGGAGAGGGCTTGTTGCGGAGTCGGCGGACCCGCAACGGCCTGACGGGATCGGCGGGCGGGGAGCGCTCTCCTTGCCCTGCTTTGCGCGCCCCCTCGGGAAGGGCTCCCCAGTGGGAGAGGAACACCCCTTCCCGCCCCCTCGCTTCCTAAAATTAGCGTGTTCCTGCGAGTCTTATTTAAAAAGAAACGACTTGAATGACATAATTGGATCCAAGCCGTTAGAAGCACCCTGGACTGTTTCCACGAACCCTTTAATGTGTGTGCTAAATCTTTCCAGAATCGTTAGTGTTTGTGAGGATGTAGACGGGATGTGACCTGGCACACAATTCGCACAGGTTTTATTTACAAAGTGTGATTTAATCCATACTTGGAAGAAAGGGAGGGGGGCGGGAAGAACCACCCTGTTTTCTCTCCTCAGCCTCATGTGCCTAGAACTGATCAATTTCATTTGAGCTTTTCAGTTCCATTCAGAACTTGGTGCTTTTTTCACCTGGAATGATTATGGGAAACAAACCCTTTTCAGCATGTATACCATTCATACTGCATTAGAAAAGAGCAGAAGCACTAGGAAAAACAAGCTGGAGTGACATCCCAAAAGGTAGGGAGGGTATTAATGGATCAGAATTTGTGGTAGCATAATCCAGGAGTAAAGCTGTACATTCAGTTTTAAATTAAATCTTATAGGGGGATGAGAGACATCAAGTTTGTTAAGAACACTGTGGAGCAGAGGTTTCCCAAACCATAGACACAAAAGAGACCCAAGCACCCTGAATGTCTCTTTCAGAGCTGGCCTAGGTGCTACTACAGCAGAGGGCTTCTATTGCCTTTGCTGCTGTCTGTAGCCATACAGCCTGCTGACAACTTACGGAGGTGCTGTTGACACAATTAAAACTCAAGTAATGATGTTTTGGTCAGCATCAAACAACAAAGTTAATGAAAGCTAACAGAAGCAGTTTTACTTCTGATTATATTGTTTAGTGTAGCTTCAGATTGCTGCTGTATGGGAATTCAGGCATTGCCCAGGGGTGTTTATCACAATATCTTATAGCAATTCCTTAGGTTTCAGGTTTTATGGAAGTTTTAGGACAAAATTAACACTGTCCTTTTAAAGAGTGTGGTTGTTGAACTAAAAGCACCAAATAGCCTGCAGCAGCAAAAAGGAGTATGTAGGCAACTGGAATATGTTGATGGTACACGTTTATAGGGATCGCATGATATAATAACACACTGTTAGGTAAGAGTAGGTGTCCTATGCATGTATGGCCTGTTCCAGCTCCCACTGAAACCCAGCTCAGATGACCTCTTGATTTGGAAAGGAACTGGGTGGTTCTGTGAGGATATACAGTCTCCAGGCCCTGCAACAAAAAAAGAAACAAAGCAGAAATGAAATTCTCTTCAGTCCACAATCTCCATCTTGAATCCTGCTGTGTAGGTGTTACGTTGTTTGAGATTCCTGAAGTATTTAGGACACTTCCTGTGTTCATCACAGCAAAAAACACAGACTGAGCACATCTCTGGGCTACATGAAATTATTTCACTGGAGTTACATTAGGAAGGAGTTTGATCTTTCTGTGGATTTAGGGCTTTGTTTTCTTTTGTTCTGATCTTCTGTTAAACAGAATGAAAATATATTGGAGTGCTGTCTTTTCCTGGGCTAAAGAAAAGTTTATAAATAAATTAATAAGCAGCCCTTTGAGCCCTTTTCTTTTTGTTAGAAAATCGACAGAAATAGGGACAGTCTGTTAACTGAGATGCCAAAATATAACACGGTTCTACACATCAGAGGAAATGTATAGGCAGAAAGCCTCTGTCTGAATATAGATTGCTGGTTTTCCCTCTTAATAGATCCATCAACACAAATCCATCCAGTTTATAATAGTAAAAGGAAGGTGGTTAGGGTGTTCCTCAGCACCATGCACTTAACCTTCGATTTATCCTTGCTCTTTGGTTTTTCTGTTCTGATTGATAGAGCCTTATGACACTGTAATCTTCCCAGAGCTATTAAGCAGAGGAACTCCATTCTGCATAATCCAACAGGTATTTTTTTAATTCAGTTTGCCTTTGATCTAATATAATTCAGACTTAAATTACATGGTCTGAATGAAAACTCTACCATTATGTGTGTCCTTTTAGCTTGCTCTTTACTGTGGTTTTGTAAAGACAGTTCACAATAATGTTTCTAGTGCTGCAATGAAAGGGATTGTCTTTTGATTTCCAGGTTTTGTTTTAATTATGAGGTGAAAATAATTACTGCATCTCTATTGAACTTGAAGACGTGCAATGATGTTTCATGTTTAAGTAATCTTGTTCTCATGTGAGTGAAGAAGCTTCCATACCATGTATATGGACTAGACAAAGAAAAGCTCATTATGAAGTAGAAGTTATGTCTTGTGGTTTGAGCCGAACAACTAAGACAAATAAGACTTGAGAAGATCTTCTACATTTACAACAGAGGGATGTATCCTTGTGGCTGAGAAGGTATGAGCAGCGGGAGAACTGTATACATTGCAAAGTTACTGGATTAATCTAGGTCTTTAGATGACTATGCACATATGTCTTCAGTCTTGGGCAGGAGTTATCTGTCTTGAAATTCAGCAACATCTTTCCTTGTGCACCAAAATAAATCTGTCCTTGGTAGCTTTCTACTTTCCACCAGCCCTTCTCATCATGTCATTTCTGTCCTTATGCCAGTACCTTTTATTTCATTCTCAGTCACAGCTCTGGTAGCTTCTATACCATTGACAATGCTTTGGCAAATGTTGCTGTTGTCCTGTTGCATTTACAGGCTGGTATTATGTAAGCTGGTACTGTATTTCCTGTGTCTTTCTTGCTGGTATTTCTAAATGCTTGCCTATCTCCCTCATCTCCCCAGTCCCCTCTTCACATGGCCATAGTCACTGGGTCATCTTCTGTGGCTTTTCTGGCTTCCCAGCTAGAATTAGCTGTTAAATGCCCTTTAGAGCTCTTCTGAATACCTCTGAGTTAAGTGTTTACTTCTGAAGTAAAGTCCGTCTCATATGTGAAAGCATCTCGTATGTCGTGAAATTCATTCATTGTTAGAAATACTTGAGCAGTTGATTCTGCCATACATTTGTACAGTGATCAGAGCTCTAAAGCTGTGGAGTAAAACAGATCTGCTTCCACAGCAGCCTTTACTCTTTTTCTCCTTACAAACTGCTTAACTGGCTGTAGTTATTCAGATGATGGTAGAGAGGGCATGCTTTCCGTGTTGGCAAAAAGATGCGTGGCCAGAAGTTAGTGAAAATGTGAATGAATATCCACCAGTTTGGTATTCAGCAAGGAATTACCCCTGTGAACCACAGTAAAGAAAGTAAGCAAACGTTCCTTTCCTCATACCCAAATTGCTCTTCAAGAGAGTCCCTGTGCCAGAGAGTCAGAAGTTTCCTCTTGCCCAAGCCTTACAAAGCAGAAGTAGGATGAACCAGGCTGCAAGCATTAATAAGATGCACAGATTTACTGTGGCTGCTATGACTGTCCATAGAGTATACCTGCTGGGTAACATGACACATGATCGCTTTACAGCCTCTTTCCACGGCACTGCTGATCCATCCTGGAAGGCACCAGTGAACTCCACAGTAGGATCTACGGACTTAGAAATAGCTGAATTCAAATGGTAATATTCACTGCTGGTAGTAAAAGTAGCTTTTTGCTGTTGGTTTGACTTGCATTTGTCTGTTCTGTTTAGCTCCAGGTAAACTGGGAGGGCCCAGGTGTATTGGGTCTAGCTCCCAGGCTTACTGTATTTGAGAGCCAACTTGTGAATGTCAAGTGGTGACCCTGTGGTGAATGAGCAAATCTAACATGCAGACTTCTAGAGAAAAAGGTAGTTAAGAATCACTAAGCTTCTTCTTTCACACAGACAAGGACACACTTCAAGTTGTAACTAATACTGACTTGGAAAGGAGAGGCACCTCCAAGGTTTTCAAGGTAAAATTATTCAGACTTTTTGATTTTTAAAAGTAGATATTTTTCTTGAAGAAAAGCAAAACAAACTGCCAGTTGCAGATTCTGGGTTTGTCAGTCTTGAGCTGGTTTCATACAGGGCAGATGCTGTTTTATAACAGTTGTCCTCCTCCCCCTCATTGGTGACTATTACTCATTCTTCCAAGTATTCTGGGATTTTAGTATTTATCTAAAATGCAGTCAGATGGAAAAAAAAATAGTCTCTTTTTTTTTCATATTACTTGAAGCAGAAAATACCAGAATATATGGAAGTTTGCCATATTCAGAAAGCGTGTTTACAGAGATATGATACAGATCTCTGCAGAATCTGGCATCCAGACACTGTTCAGCTGGCAGAGAGTAATACAGCTATTAGGAAACGGTGTAATTCAGTGCACTGTGGGCCAGATTATCCTTCTGTACTGAAACAAGCCCGGTTATTCAGGTTGCTAGAGAGGGGTTTTCCCTGGAGCAGGAGAGACAGAAACCTGTGAGGCATAAAGGATTAGCAGAGATACTCCACACTCATGGGCATTTTGGCTTTCTAGAGTCTTAAGCAGCTGCAGATAGAAGACTTAATATGCTGTCCATTCCAGCCAAAGTTTCTACTTACTTCATGAGGCATTCTGTGAAGCCCAGGCACACCTCTTGTGTTACTCTTTTTCCATAACTATCACACACAGTGTGGAGCGCTTCAGGTCCAGAGGTTAGGTCCCTGCTCTCCTTTTTCTCAGAGGAACTGCACGCAGATTCTTTAATCTTTGAAGACTGCCATGTTTTCTGCAGTGAAAATAGGATCCAGATTTTTCTTATTAGGGCTAGCTTTGGTATTATTTTCCTTTGAATAAACACAATAGGAAAAAATGTGGAAACATTAATGCACAAAAACTGCTGATGTCAAGTTATTTCATTCTTTCAGGACCGTGAAGGTAAGATAAGGCAGTGAATTTATATCTGGAAGGTATGTTCTGAAAGGCCATGGGATAGATGCCTTTGCATTTCAGTTCAAAGTAAAAATAAATTATATTGTTCAAACCTTGTAAATTGTACCTACAAGGTACATTTCCTACCAGCATGGGCAAAGTTTTCCATTGTGTGACCTCCTTTAAGTTGCTAATGCTTCATTTGGTGCATGTGATACTCAGCAAGCATCAATAATGGCAGTAACAAGTATGACCCTGACAACGTGTCCATGTCCAGCTGTAGACAATAAATTTATTAGCAGTAATTCCTAACTAGCATCAGAATGAAAGAGCACAGAATCAACAATCTATGCACTCACTTTAAAGTCAGGCTTCTGGCCTCCAACCAAAGAGCTGTTCCAGAGCCTTCCTGCTCCAGTGATCAGACAGTCTCCCAGTTGTCAGATCAGGCATAGTTACAGCCAGTTTGTGCCTATTGATACTTTGCACCCGTGGACCTGCACTTCAGTAAAAAGTCAACGTCCCAGACCTGTCCACTGCCACAACTCTTAGATATATGAACTTAGGTCAGAATTTCTTTAGAGGAGAAAGCATGACTGTTGCTGTGAATTAATTGTTCATTTTGCATCAAGAGATTTCTGACAGGGAGACTGTTGTTCAGTCTGGTTGCCAAGTTCCAGTGGGGAAGAGCTAAGCTAGGTAGGTTGAGTTCTGCTGATGCATAGCAGAAGTCTCTCCTCTTTCTGTACTGCATCCATCAATGTCATGGCCTGAGTTTTAAAGCAATTCAGAAGCATACTAGTAAAGCTTACTTCCTGTTTTCAGAAGTATGTGGCTTTACTTCCTGTCAGAAGACCTTATTTGACAGAAAAATATGTCTTCTCAGACATCACAACCCTGACTCCACACAAAACAAGTCACCTTTATTCAAAGTTGCACTACAGTTCCAGGCAGCTGTATCAGACAAGAAAGATCTAGCAGTATTGACATCAATGGAATAATCATCCTTCAACAAGCTTTGGGTCAGATGCCTTACATACTAGATCAAAATGTTGAGTGGCTGAGATTTTTCCCTTGGGTCTCAAAACAACCATGAGCATCCTGGCAGCTGTCAGAAGGACAGCCACCTTCCCCCACTGCTGCCCTGTGATAATTGAGGCAAAACAGGATAGCCGGTCTATTGCTCAATGCATCCTTTCACCTGTGCTGTTTTAAAATGGGTTTGCTGCTGAGGAATGAGTCTCTGTGGTTAAGAAAATTTTTACAATGATGAAGCAATGAAAGTCTTCATTGAACTCAAAGGTGATTGCAGAAAAAGAGGAACAAAAGTATTTATGACATTAGAGCCACAGTCTGACATGACTGACTGACAAAGTAAAATAGAGGAAAAGCAAACCTCCCACACAGCCTGCCTTGGGCAAACACAGAGAGGTCATTAGCAAAAGGCATGAAAGGAAGTTTACTCACCTGCAGCCCAGGTATAGCCAGTTCAACATGGTCACCTCAATCCACAGTTGCTTATGAGGCAAGTAGTCACTTGGCACAGACTCAATTAACAGTGCCCTCAACCATGACAGAGTTGTGCAGCTGCCTTTCTACTTTCCCGCCTTCACAAGAGGTGTGGAAAAGGGATATCAGTAGAGTTTTAAAGCCAGCCACTTTTAAAATCTCCTCTTGAATACAAATAGATGTGGATTTACTGGCTGTTAAGATTTTTAGTTTAATAAGCTCTTATTTTTTAAAGGAATAAATAAAAAAAACCCCACAAACAATAAAAACCCCCACACCCCAAAACAGAAGCTGATGAAAAGTTAAGCAGATACTAGAGCAAAAATGTTGAGGTGATTGGTCTGTACACATTTGTAGGAACCAAGAGTGAACAAGTCTATATTAAAGCCTTTGGAAAAGGGGAAGTCCTCCATTCATAGCCTAAGAAGAAAAATATTTAGCAGAGACAGGGAGCTGTTTATGTACATTCATTATCACACACTAGTTAGTGTAATGGAATGGCAGGAAATTACTACCTGTGGGGAATTCAGGGGTTTATCTTGGCTTCTAGAAGTAATAAAAGCAAAAAACTCCTGGAGATGTCTCTGAAAAGATGGAATTAAATCACATTACATAACTGGGAGCAGGTGATGCAACAATGCCTAAGTGAGAGGTAAAATAAGAAGCAGCTGAATTCTGGAAAACCCATCCCACGAAATGAAAAACACACTTGGAATTAAATAGGCTCTTTATCGACTTCAAAGAGCTAAGGCAAGTGTTATGGCAAACATTTACTTTGCAGGGAGAAAACATAGTATTCACTCTTTAAAGTGAAACTCATGTTGATTTTGGATTCATAGGTTATAAAGTTTTAGCTCCGTTTTGAGGTAAAGAATTAAAGGTGCATTTCTGTGGCTGCTGTGGGACTATTACAGGCTGGAAGCAAACAGTCATAACAGTAGGGGGAGAGAAGCAAGCAATATGCTTCCCTTGCACTGGCTTCGATAAGCGAAAATAAAGTCACTTGCTAATGGTGGGAAAAGTATTTGTTTTCTAAGATTTATTTCAGTATTAAAATAGTGGCTAATGAAGGATGAGGGATGCAATTAATTCAGAGCCTTGAAACATTGTCAATAAAGTCTTTTCCAAAGAGGCTGTAAAGTAACTTGAGAATCAGAGGTGAAAGGTAAAGCTCTGTTGTGAGTTAAAAACCAGCTGAAAGAGAGACACTGCGAAGAGCTAGAATAAATTACTACCTCTTAAAATGGAAAAAGGTTAATAGCAGGATGCCCTGAGGACCCTGGCTGGAGCCAGTGTTCTGTATATTATTCAGAGTCTGGGAGGATGAACAGTCTGGTAGTAAAATTTGCTTGTGATACACGTTATTTGGGTTTGGCACAGTTTGGGAGGATTCTGAAGAATACCAGATGGATCTAATAAAGCTACTGTAAACATTTGGAAGTAACATAATTGTAAATGAAATACCAACAGAAAAAGTTCCAAGTCTTGTTGGAAAGAACATGGGCTGTGGCACACTTGTGTAAGGTGGGCTCTGAATGAACTTTAACCTTGAAGGGCAGCTCTAAGTGAACTGGCAAGAAGACCATTAAAAAAGACCAGTAAAACTGCTGGTGTGATTACTGTCATCTCGAGACTGTTTGCAAATATGAACTGGCTTTGCCGAATAGTTTCAGCAAGAAAAGACCCATAAATTTTTGAGGGCCAGATTAATAAAAGTGAAGTAACTGGAGCACTTGGCAAAGATGCTGGAGAACCAGTTCCACTTCCTCTCCTGTGAGGGAAGTGCATACCTCATGGGGGAATGCCAGAGCTAACATAGCACAAGCTGTGCCAGAGGTTGCGGGTTGAGTGGTTTCATTTAGTCAGAGAAAAAAACCAAAAGAGAATGAATCCCTAACTTTGGCAGTGATATTCTCAGGAAGATGCAGTGCTTTAATGCCTCTACCTGATCTAGTATTATTAATTAGTTGTATGTCAAAAAAACCCTTGATTCATTTTAGCTATCCCAGAAAATTCTACAGACAGGTGGTCAGGGCTCCCACTTCATGCTTACTCACTGAAGAAGCAGGAACGGTAAATGCTAGAGGGTTTTCCTCTACTACTCTTCTAAGCAAAACCTTCCTCTGAGGCTGACTGGAATATTTGTGTCAAATGAACCTGTGGTTTTCAGGGTTTTATTTTGGTATGGAGAAGATAGACCTCAGTCTTGTTTGTAACCAGTTTTTGTGTAAGTTGTCCAGTGTAGCTGTCAAATCAGTTTGTGGTGCTCAAGATGGAAGTGCACATTGACAGCTCATCCAAGACATCTGCCAAATGCTCAGCAGATGTCAAAAAGTGAGTAAAGAATTAACATGTGTAAGAAGAAAATAGAAGGTGATAAACGAAATAGTAGGACACCATGCAGTGGTCTTCTGGTCTTAACTTTGTTAGTTAACAAAAGGTTGCTACAGGGAAGGTTTGAAGTTTAAAGGTATTTTTTCAAAGACAACCCACATGGCTTTCTTGTGCAGTTTTTTCATTTCCACTTGCTCATTTCGTCTGCCTCTTTTCTCTTTCATTCCTTCACCAGATTCATATGTACTGTAAGCGCAGACTCAAACATTCTCTCTACTAGTTTTCCTCTATTTTTACCTTCCCCCCCCCCCCCCCCCCAGCACGGTCTCAGGTGGTCTTCCTGTCACTTCTGTATGTATTTGAGAGTGACTTGAATTTGAAAAGCAGCTTGTTGAGTAAGTGCATGCTTTCTCTTTATGCATTTGGTTCATGAAATCTCACACTTAAAAGTGCCAGATGGCACTTTCACAAATCGTAATTTTCACCATAGAAGTTCCCCAGTGTCATTGTGAGATGTATATTCAGTATCCACTCCCAAAAAGAAGAAAAGGAAGGAAAGGGACACAGACAGTGTGTGCAGGGAAAAATGGAGTGTGCTGCTTGGGCTTCTGTGCTCTCAAAGTAGCTCTCGGAGGAGGTGCCCATAAAGGTGGCTGTCATTTATCCAGCAAATGTAGGCTGAATGGCAGTGACATCTTCAAACTGCCAGCTGAAAAGATGTGAGTCATTCAGGTGAGATTTCTGAATATAAATGGCAGACACCCAACCCCCCCCCCCCCCCGAGTAAGAAACTCCAGGGGGAAAGAGGAGAGAGTAAACAGGAGGAGTTACCTGTTTACAGTAACAGAACTACAGTCTGATCTCTTACAGATTTATTTATGTATGTTTCCTACAAAGCTCCACTAAATAACTCCCTCATCTTTTCCAGTTTACCTACATGTCCCTAAACTCTTCTACAATAGTTCCACCTCACTGCAGGTCCTCTAATTACCAGAGTGAAGAGGCCAGATGTGCTGTAGCTGAGTTGGAGTTCTGCCCCTGGTCAATTAGTAGTGCAGACTAATGAGCCTGCCTGTTCTGACCCAGAAGAACAATGGCTGAATTATTCCTCCTTTTCCTGTATCACGAAGGAAATAATGGGCTTTTTCTACCTAACCATAGATTTTTTACATAATTTGCAGCAACTTTGCAAATTTGCCAAATCTGCCTGAAATCAACCCCCAGGTTCATGGTTATTAGAAGTAAATTGATAGATGGGAGAACAAACAACTTTGCTGAGTAGGCATTGTTTCCTTAAGAAAACAGACCAAAAATAGTGTTCTGTTGTGAATGCCCAACACTCTGGGGCCTCTTTTCAGAATGAATAGACTTAAATAATTTTTTAAAAGAAGTAAAACCTAGCTATCTGATCCAGCTGAAATAACTATAAATGGAAATCAGATCCTAGAAATACAAAAGAAAAAGGCAAAAGAGTCTAATAAAAGCTGGGTTGAAGCATTGCAAGTAGAGCCAGATTGAATCTAGGAAGCAATATACCCATGTTCTCATCGGGATGTGCTCTAAACTCACTGGGTTGAGCTTATTATGCTAATTTGGAGAGCCTTGTACTGCAGAGTTGCCTACTATTAAATCTCTTTGCATGTGCAATAGCAAGATTTACAAGTTTTATTAACTTTGTTGTTGCCTTGTCTAGCTTATTCTAACACATCCCTCCGACCAACTTTGCAGAACTGTGCTCCTAAAGCTGGCTCAGCAATCTGAGTGTGGCCTTCAGGGACTCTGCTGGGGAAGATAGAAATGACCAAGTAATTCCCAGCTAGATTCTTTCTTCCAGTAGAGCCCAGGTAGGATCCAGCACTGTTTCTCCAGCCAGACATCCTTTAGTATCTAGTTGTCCTCTAGCATTCACCCCAAGCCCTTTAATCCGCATCCCAGCTAAAGCGGTGAGCAAGGAATGTCAAAACCTTCTGTCCTGCTGTCCTAGGTGAAAAAATGGCTTAAATTGTGAAAGCTAACAGGGGACACATAGGTGTGTGTATGTGCGTGGGGGTGAATGTGTGAAGCTGAACTTCTGAACTGTGAAGCAGAAACCTGCTACAAGAAACACCAATTACAAGGCTGGTCATGTGCATTGTGCTTCTGCACACTGGCTGTTCAGACTGAGAAAAATGGGCCCCCAGAATTCTGGAAAGAAAAGCTGGTGATAAAATGAAAGGCTTCCGAAAATAAGTGGTCTCAGTAAAAAGAAGGTGACTTGGAAAAAAGAAGGTGAAGATCCTGGCTAGAGGAACAGTTCTGAAAGTGGGAGAATGTCCTAGAGACCACAGGGCTGCATGCAGGTGAATGCCAGGGGATGGCCTTCCTGGATGGACAGTGATGTGCCCTCTGGGGAGGAAAGTTGAGACGTAGTGGACGTAACACTGGGGTGGTGGCAGGAGTATGTGAAATAATTAAGAAGGGTAAAGGTTCTAATCTTGTTAGTTGTTAAGTAACCCTCAGTTCCCATATTCACCATGGGTTCTCATTTACTCTGTCTCACCCATGACACTGCCCTTTTTTAAGCAGTCTGCATTTCCTGGGCTAGAGATGGTGTCGGCTCATGTGATTTTTGTACATTTCTTTGCTGCTGTGATAGAAAAGATTAAAAAGAACATTGTCATATAATTACTGTTTTCCTCCAAAGATTTCTCAGCTGATATAAAAGCACTCCAAAGCACACATTTCAGTGGGAGAGGAACACTGATGCTTTTAACCTTGAAATAGGCACCTGAAAGAGAGTAACGCAGTATAAAAGGTAAACACTGATCTGTTTCAAAAACCTGCTGATATTCTAAATACTTGTGAATAGGAAAGGCCTTTTCTAGGTATAATAAAAAGAGCTAATATAGAGACTCATCAATATTAACTGCAAACTGTTAAAATGTGTGCAATTAAAAAAAAACTTATCAGGAATACAATCGATTTACAATGCAATAAAATTGGTAAGTGTGTAGTAATAGTTATTTTTCAAGCAACTTGTCCTCTAACAGGGGCATGCCTTTGAGTGACTAAGTCCTTTTCATGGTGTGAAGCGAAGCACTGGAGATTTGCAATGACATCTTACATCTTACTGGGTGTTAAGCTCATCTGGATAATAAGCACTAGTCTCATGTTAGCAATCTGCTTCTTTCTCCTCTGTCTCCACAATAAATTCTTGACAACTCCTTCTGATGGCCAGATACTTGCTTCATAAATGTGTTAAGCTGTCCATGTGGACATCATAGCTTTTTGTCACTGTTTTCAACAAAGTCTTGTAAGCAGAGCTGAGGAAAGTCAGAGATCTCTAGTTCCTCATTTATAAAGACCCACTTTCTTTGGCAGTACAATACCTGGAGGCAGCTCAGGTCAAGCATTTTGTTCTGACAACATTCCAGCAATGTAGTCATAAAAGCTGCAAACAATTATTTTCTCAGAGAGTTTCTGAAACTTACTGGTGAGGGGAGCAACCCAAATTGCAAGGACTCTGGCTGTGGTATAACTCTTGCAAGGAAATGGAGGGTGTCACTAGATTGGCAGGTTAATTCCTTTTCACTTTTTACTGCTAAATATTCACAGTCGTGGTTTAGAGCAATAGTAAATTATTGTCTTCTTATTTTCTGCAGGGTAAGCCTGTACTTTTTTTATGGTTTGGATTATTTTGCAGACTGTGCAGATTGCGTGTCTACAAAGAATATTCTTGCAGCGTCTTTCAGCTTGGTGAAACAAGTATCATGCAAAGCTTCTGAGATGTTCTCTGAAACCAGGCTTTCCATCTGCTTTTTGTTCTTTGTGAAGGCACTGCACTTCCTTTCACAGATCTTGTAAAATTCCACAATACTTTACGTCAGATCACATATGTACTAAGTAACATCAGTACTGGAAGTCTGGGGTAATTATCCCAAGACTTTTCACTTTGTCATATCCCACCACTTTCTTGGAAGCTCACAGAAACATAATTGTCGTTGCCATTTGCCTTAGGACTTCAGTAAAGCTCAAGTCATATAAGAACATAACACTGAACTGCAAAAGGTGACACAGTTACCTTGACAAAGGGAACAGTGATCAGATCTATTGCAAATGCTATCCTTGGAAGTAGGTAACAGATCTAGAGTTAGTCTCTGGTTGGTACCAACTGTGAACTAGGCATGCCTCCAAGTGATAAAACCTCCATTTACTGAGGAAGTGGCAAATAACTATGCTGGACTGCTAATGACTTTTACTCAGGCACTGTACAAGAGGAATCTGGTTTCTTGCATAACAGTGCTCTTTCAAGGTCACAGCTTGATAAGGCCTATTCATGTTTGCAGAACACCCACACTAAACACATTAGAAAGCCAAGAGTAGGAGAAAGTGCTAAACTCTACACTTCGGGTAAGCTCTACTTACATGAGCTGGCTCTGTAGTGACTTCTGCCTCCGATTTGTACAGATAGCTGCACTGAAAGAGAAAACAGCTACTGGCAGAAGGACACACACACTTTAGCTCTTTCATCTGCTTACTGCTGTTATCGGGGAGCTGTTTTCTGGCTAGGAAACACTATTTTTTGGCATGCTAAAATTTCAGGCTGCTGTGGAAGTTTGTGTCTGCCTCTCTAGTTATGGCCAGTGAGACAGAAAGTACAAAAACAAAGATCTGGCAACTGGGGCCAAAGGGAGAAATAACTTAATTCCATTAACAGTAAAGGAAATTAAGCTTGACATCTTACAAATGTATTTTCTGTGTCCTGAGCTCTAATCCATATATGTAATCCAAATCTCACCTATGTTTCTTGCAGCACTGCCATCACCATACCCCCATTCTTTGTCTTTCCTAAATCCTCCCCTCTTCAAGCTCCTCTTAGACTCGCTTGGTCTGTTCATATAACATCCAAAGATCTACTTATGTCCCCTGTTTCCAGCCTCCAGGCTTCCTGCTGAGCACAAAGTGAGCACATGGCATGAAGACCTACAGGCACAGTCAGTGGTTAACCAGCTGCTGTCAGAAAGAAGTCTCAGCTGAGTTCCCCTGCTGCTCCCTCTTTCGCTCTCATCCAGTCACCTGTCAGATCTTCATGCCTTGGAGATCTCTGCTCATCCATCCCTTTTGCTGAAACTGGCCAACCTATTCAAAACTCTTTGACAAAGACTTTATTTACTTAAAACATGAGATTGAAACAAACAAGCAAACCTGTTCTTTCTTTCACTCTCTAAGAAAAATAACCCACTAAGAAGAGTGTGCACACTTAGCATCCTTATAATACTGGACAGTGAGAACCTACAGAAGTGAGAACCTGGCTAAGGATTGGAGGTGTGTGGCACTCCAACTAACAAAAGAACCACAAAATTTTAGGGAAAAACCTTAGGTTCAGCTCTGTATTTCTTCTTAGCCAAGGACAGTGTCATTTATGCCAAGAGGTTTGTTTGAGATGCCAAACATGAGTGGGACAGCATTCTTGCTGCCATCCTGTATTCCAGGATGGGTTGTGGCTCTGCTGCAGCAGCTCCCCCACTCCACAGCAGGAGAGGTGTGGGGTGACATACAAAGCATTACTCATGCCCTTCTGTCTGCAGATAAGTGATGATGGCAGTTCCAGGCAGCTCTTCCTGGCCACTGAGCCCAGAAGGCCCATCACATAGGAGGAAGGGGGGACACCGTGCTAGTTCTCAGACTTAATTCTGACTCTCCCCTACCCAGCCTGCCCTGAGCTACAGATGTCATCTGAAAGGCTGCAGACATCTCAACTGTATCTGCATTAACAATTATCAGAAAGTTCTGGTTCTCCAGGATTCCTGTGGTCTGCCTGTGCGTGATCAGTGGCAATGCAGTTGACTGTTGAATCATTCATTGTAGGGAACCTGAGTTAGCAGCACAAAATAATCTTGTCAGGAGACTTCATTCAATAATAAATGAAAAACGAGTCTTGCTTCACAACACTTTCCTAACAACAGCTGTTATGCTAACAGCTCAGTAGAGACCTGTACAAATCCTTTTGTCCTGCTGATTTCTGGTTAGGACTAATAAAAGTGTGAAACTCAGCTGACAACTGTGAAAACCAAGTTCTGGTCCCAATACCAGCCATCAGACATACACCAAGGAATGGAACGGCATACATAGCCACCTTGCTGGGAGAGATCACAAGCCCTACTGCTACCATCAGGGAGGAAGAAAATGCAACAAAGATGATTCATGCTTATAATATTCCCCATGTAAGCATGTGGGAGTACTCTTAGTCTTTTACCATAACCTAGAGAAAAGCAACAACTTGTTTCCAATTCAATAACAGAAGCATATGACATTTTGTATTAGCCTGAGAAATGAGGGAGGACAGAACCAATGTAATTATCTTTTTTGGTGCTCTGTATTTTGCAAATTCATGATATTTACATGCTATATTAAGCCATATAAAGAGCTGCTGTCAGCCAGAAGCAGCAAATAAAAGAGAGTGGAAGAACATACTGGAGAGTCATAAGGAGAAAAGGCCACATCTTATCAGACTTCTGACTAATAAATACAGCACAGCTACGATGAGATCTTTCTAAGCTGTCATAAAATATTTTGACTTACAGAAAAATAGAAAAGATGAACAAAATTCTCAAGTAAAGATTGATATGAATAACTGACATGACTTTCTGAAACAGCAACAAAGAAGTAGATAAGGCCTTGTTTCAAGACATATATCCATAGATACTGCACCAGGAAGCTGGGACACAACAATCTGATTTTCTCCTCTTAGTTCTAGCAAAATAGCGGCTGAAGCAGATTTGAGGTGCCTTGTTCTTTACAGAGCACTGCCTATGATCTACTGGAAGATGCCAAGGGAGCCCAGCCAATTTACACAACCAGAAATCTGCCTGTGAGAAACTATACACAGAAGCTGTGGTGGAGGAGACTTGTGATACAGAGTTAGGGATGACTGGCAGGATGAGATTACAGCTTCCACCAGCACCTTGAATTTGGAACCTGTATCCTGATTTCTATGATGATATGTCAGCATTTTTTAAAATGGTACTCCAGAATTAGACCCAGGAAAGGAAGCAGCCATGCTACAAGAAGGGGAAAAATTAGTAATTTTACAATATTCCTCTCCATTCCTCAATGGCATAAAATTACAATTTATACAAGTGTCAAAGTCATTGTGTTTCCTGGTCATTCAGATCACTTCAACATGGAGAAATCTCTTCATTTGCCTCCTGTATGTCTCCAGCCATTCTAGCTACCACAGAGACACTCCCCCATTCTGCACGCTTCCCCTGCTGTAACTCCACGTGAGTTACAGCCCAGAGTGCAACTACAGAAACCTAAGTTTAGATCATTTGTTTCTGAAGCTGTGCTGCTGCCAGCACAACTCCACTGAAAGAACAGCTTATTAAGGGCACATTTCTCCTTATACTATGTATTTTTATCATTTTATAGCTCATCGCCAAGTGCAAGAGTTCAAGTTATTGTAGCTCTAGCAGGCTGATGGAGATGAGCCAGTTTTTACCATCAGAATCCTGGCTCCACTTCCACGTTCCTGTCCACCCACTTGTCTGTATTGTTCCACAAAACCACCTCATGCCTGGGGCTATTTATTTTCAAATGTGTTACATTTCTCTCTAATTACAGTGAATGAGTAGATGGACTTGCTAGTTCTATCTGAAACATGCTAATTGTAGCATCAGCTAAATCATTTTGGGAAAAAAAATGATCAGTTCTGAATAAAGAGCACAGTGAATGAAGGAGTAAAACACAACCACGAAGTAGCCCTGATAATTCAGGAATGTGAGTCAAGTGTTTCAGAAAGTTTGAATATTTGGGAAAATTGGTTTCTGGCAGTGTACAGAGAAAAAATAAAATTAAAAATACCCCTCCAGGCTGCTTGCTAATGCAGTTGAATGCAATTTGTTTCTTTATATAGCTTGCAGCGTACAAAACTTTGCAAAGAGAGTCAGTTGATGAAAGGGATGAGTCAGTGACTTAGAGAAGGAAAGAGGATTGGGTACACGGTGGGGTAGCAGGCATGACATGGCAGTCCTTTGCTGTAGGACACTGCAGAAGTGCAAACCCAAGGAGACTTGGGGTTTGTCTGCAAGGGGTCACTTGGTTAAGTTAAGCCAATTCATTTAACCATGGGAAATCAACATGCATTAAAGCCTCAAATGGGTGTCCTCATTTAGGATTAAAGTGGTCCTAATAGGACTAAAGTGGTCCTTAATCCTTAGGGATTTAGTCCTTGGTGAAAAGAGTGCTCTGAATTGATTCAAAGGCATTTTGTAGGATTAAATCTTCAACATGAAGGTTTCTCCCTTTTTAAGTTATGCCAACTGACTTCATTCTTCTTCTAGGTTTACTATAACATTGCTGATTTTCCCCATGAAACACAGCCCTAATTTGAAATAAGAGCATTGGGAGTGATAGGATGTAACGAGTCTTGGGCAAACTGTCACCAAGCACTGAACTGGGAGCGCTGGAGACTGCGTAATACCATTCAGAGAACAGGTAAAACCAGAGCAAGATCACTAAGATGCCCTGAGATAAAAATGTCCAGGCAAAAGCCCCATGGTAGCTGCCCTGGAAACAGCACAAAAGTTCCTGTTCCCAGGATAAACCACGTTTGCGGAAAGCGGGGAGCAGTCATGATGGCGTTTTGGGGGAGAAAGCAGTGCTTGCCACGATCACTTCCCCATCTCAGCATACAAAATACGCTCTGGTACTTACAGATAAGGAGAATTACAATCCTCCTCATTTCCCCCTGCAAATCCATCTCTGCAAGGCCTAAGAAGATAAACCCAGAGGAAGGCAGGACATACCGATCTTCATGGCATAGCCCCCTTACAGGCTTCTGCACTTGGCTTCAAGAGGGATGTCAGCACGGCATGCTCAGCTTGTGCAGAACAGCACCCATCTGCTAGAGCTTGGACATGGCTCAGGTTAATTTTGCACAGACCCTGCAGCTGCTCCAGGATAGCGGCTTCCTTAAGAACAGTCAGCAAATTAAAACTGACATTATTAAAGGAGGAAAATGTCGATCCTAAGGACACTGGCAGCACAAAAAGTATGGGGATTATTCCTGACACTTGCACACCTTCTTCACTCTTGTTTTAAAATCTTCCAGGAGGAAGATAAAAAAGCCATTTACTTTCTAATGAGGAAAGCCAAAACTGACACTGATAGAAACCATGTGGGTTGCATCAGGCTTTGAATATTTTGACATGCTTACTTAATCTTGTAACATGCGCTTACCTGCAGTTTGGGATTGCCTACTCCTGCTATCAGTTGCAGCAAATGTTTTCTCCATTCTGACTTCTGTATGAGCTGAAGCGTGGGCAGACATTTCCCCACAGCTTTGCTCATGTTGAAGAACTGGGCCCCAGGCTCTGCAGATCAGCTGTGCAGGCCTCCTCTAACACATACATGCTGAAGAGTCTTAACAGTGCTCTTATATTCCTATGTAATGGCTTCTGAGTGCAAGATACTTGGGTGGCAAGTGATTGTCTAATTTTGATGGTGAGACATGCCAGGCAAATGATCAGGGCTAGCACAACCAAATCTCTGAATGACAGTAAATAGTTAAACAGTGTGGAGTGCTGAGGCCAGCTACCACTGTTCAGTCCTGGGACAGATAGCGAGACAATTCAGGGCAGACACTGAAGAACGGGTTCATTACACGTAGGGGAATACAACGTCTGCTGACATTCCTAACACAGAGTGCAGCTTATCAGCCACAAATGGCAGTTTGTAGAGGATGCTCTCAAGCTTGGCTCTCTTTGATGATGGGGGATGTCATTGAACAAATCTAATCAGTGCAGGAATGGAAACTTCCTTACATCATGTTATAGCCTGCTGGTGTGACAATCAGGCCCAGAGGAATGAGAAACAACAGGTAGGAGACTACCTGTGTGTATATGGCTGTAATTCATACAGAGGGAAAGAAAACAAACTTGATTTTTTCTGTATCAAGATGAATTTGTCTGGTCTAGCAGCAGTGAGACAGGAATCTTTATTGATGGACTTCTCTGATCATCGCAGCGGCTGAAGCATGTCTGAAAAGAGTCTAGAAAAGAAGAACATGGTCTTTCTCTGGGGTGCTGTTGAGAAACTAGCTGTGTTTCTGGAAAGACAAAACAAAGTGAACAGAGCAGAGCAAAAATGCAAGGGACACAGAATAGGCCTGTGCTGCTGCAGCACTCCTTGCACCCTTGCAGCTAGGATAAATACACAGCCTGTGAAATCTGGTGAGCTGGTATTAGCATTCAGCCTCTTTAAGGCACAGCTTTCTAATCCAGGCGTCACAGAGATGGGCAGTCTTACCTGCTCAAGGAGAGGGAGAAGGGTGAAGAAGGGAAATGAAAGTGGGATGCAAAGGAGAATGCAGAAAGGACAGGCTGTAGGAAGAACAGTAAGTTTCAGATACAAGCCAAAGCCAGTGAAGGTTTCCTATGTTTCTTTCTCTTAGAATTAGGATGGAAAAAGGCAATCTGTCAGGAAAAAAAGGAAATGAGAGCTCTGTTATGTTATAGAGCATTTCAGCAAAAGGTAAAAGTAGGGTCATGTTTGTAAAGCTGGACTCTGAGTGCCAGCTTGACACTTTCAGTATCAGTACCCAAGTGCAAACTCAAAGGGTAATAGGTAGAATGGTTAATCTCCTCTGTTATTTCTTTCCAACAATCACTTTAGTTTCTGTTAATGCCCTGCTTACCAAACATGATCTCAGAGCAGGTTTTAGACAGTATATTCTCTAACATATTCTTTATACTTTCCTTTTTTTAACTTTAGTACTAAAAAAAAAAAAAAAAGAAAAATCACAGAGCAAACAGTTTGACTTTTGCTGCTTAAGACACGTTGACATGTAGTCCACAAACACACCACCAGCTCTGCCCTTTTCAAGGGCACTCTGCCCAGAGTGCAGTGAAAAACTGCCCTAAGGAGGGCTGAATCTGGGTCAGAATCTTGCAACAAACAGCTTCCTTCAAGAATAAATCACAACCATTTTCATCTCATTATATTTC
The DNA here is from genome assembly GCF_028554395.1 of Pezoporus wallicus. NCBI lineage: Eukaryota > Metazoa > Chordata > Aves > Psittaciformes > Psittacidae > Pezoporus > Pezoporus wallicus. Next base: position 40,877 of record NW_026640314.1, read on the forward strand.
TGATAATGCTTTCAACAGCAGATATGTGGAACACTTGCAGTGGGTTCTGCAGAGGACATGGGTGAAGGTTAAGCAGAGCTATGTGCATTCTGGAAAATGAGTTTATGAGACACAGGGATGAAGATATTCTCTTTTTGTGAGCTACCCATTATACCTCTACACCTAAACATGAATTGCTGCTGTCCAGAGTAAAGTGATTTGCCTTAAGATAAATGTTACAGTCTGTGATCAGCAATCTATTGCTCAGTGTTAAATTAGATTGTCAAGTTTATTTCTGCACTGCAAAACTTGCCGCATCACAATCATACAATGCCAAAAAGGATTTCTTGTCATTTGGCTGAAGGAAAATGAGTGTTCCCCAGTAAACAGCTTTATTACCGAGTCCAATGACAATACATCCAACACACAGGCCTTGTGCTTTTTGAATTGCACCTCATACATAGTTAAATACCCGGTATTGCTCATTTAGCCTTCTCATATCTGCCTGTAGTTCTAATAAGCTAAGCATTAATGCTGATTCAAAGAACTGCACTCACTCAGTATGAAATTTGGCACACTACTCTTTCTCTCTCAGGACAGGCAGAGCCTGGCATAAAAACAGATTTCCAGCAATCAAAGCAAAAGATTATATACTATCCTATTGCATTAGGCCTAGCTAATCCCACAAGCTTTCTGAACAATATGTGGAGGTGCAGTGGATCTTCTGCTGACATTTTTCTAATGTAGCTTATAGAAGAACTGAGTCTTGATGACAAGAGAATGGGGCAAAATCGATAGCACAGCTCCTGGTGCTGGGCAAAGCATTGGCTGTAATGACTGCAGAGTCTCCCCAGGCATTTCCACTGGCACTTGACACAAGCTGCTCTGCTTTGGGCTCTGCCCAGCTAGTTCCCTTCCAGAGGAGGGGCAGGATCCTGCTCTGCTTAGGCTGGAGAAAGAAACAAATCAATATCCAGATCAATGTTCCTAGTCAGCCATGGCTACTCACCTGCCTCTCCTCTTGTAGAGGAGTCTGGTCAAGAGCCAAAGATGCGAAGGTCTCTTGAGCTCACTTGTCATTTATGACCAATTGTGTCCCTTGGAAGGCTGCAGGACACTGTGCATGGATTTCTAACAGGCTGGATTGCCTGGTGAATTGCCTGGGGGAGGCGGTCAGTGCTCTTCCCCTCAGAAGCACTGCTGCATCTCCATGCCAGAACATGGTACCTGGCTGTGTCACCTGACCTAGTGCTAAATGAGTAGAGGAATCCAAGCTAGTTTCTCGGCAGGAGAACTTGGCTCTTGTGCAGCAGTCTGCTAATGCAGCTCTTTCCTCTTTGATATCAATGCTAGCTCAGTAAGAATTAGTCTGGAAATCTTTACATCATGCTGCATTGTTCAGCAGAGGCATACCTAAACCTTAGAGTGAAAAGCAATAGCGAACACAGAGCAAAAGAGAATACTAGAGCTCCCATTTCTGCCGCCAACTTGGTGTATGGAAACGTTGCTGCTTCAAGGAGTTTTTACTTGATTACCGAAACATCCTTTTAAGCAGGCCTTCTCCTAAGCACAAATTCAAGAAATAGAGGAAGCTGATCAGAAATTAAAATACTGTCGTCAAGACCCCAGTAATGTGCCTGTCCTGTAAGGCATGAGAGTTTCTTTAAAACTTCATTTCCAGTTAAAACTAAAGCTGTGCTTCAGATGTTCCTGGACATGTATTTACTATCAGAAGATACAAACTTTCTATATATTTACGTATAAGCAACATTTTGGTTATTACTGAACCATAGGTCAATAATATTGAAGCACAGAGCTTGGGTAGTGATTTTCCCCACTCCATATTTCCAAAGCAACTTTCATCAGAAGATGACACTATAGGACTACCCATTTTAGCAGTGAAAGATGCTTCCAAGAATTGCTCTTATTTTATGAGTTTTCAAATAAGGCTTAGCTCAATGAGTTATTTAGCGCTACCAGAGATACTCTTTGCTTTGAAATTCCTCCAAAGAAAATGGGATCATGAGTGTTCTCTTTCTTCTACATGAGAAAAAATTAAAGAAATTAAAGGATTCATCTCTTTATGATAAATAAGATACAAAGCTCAAAACCATATGAAAGAGAGCATAATTTGCTTGGGCATTTTGGTAAGCATGGTTTAAACTGAGTAATCTATAATTGTACGTCCTCCTGGTATATATGTTCTCATTACTAAAGAAGTAACTACATAATTAATAATATGAAGCTTCCCTATAGTTTTCAGTTGTTATTTCTTGTTTATTGCGTAGAATGAGACCACAGGCATGTGAAAATACTCAGCTGAAGAGCTAATCAGAGTGAAAATTAGACCCCATTCCTGCAGCTGCTGCCTGTGGAGGCACAGCACTTTGCTGTTGTAATATTGCTTTTTGCTGTAAGATTACTTTTTTGAATTTTTATGGACTTTCAGCTGTAGAAGTGCAAGATCAGCCAGCTTTTCAGAATGGAAAAAATAAAGAAAAAGAAAAAAGAGGCTGGTGTAGGCTGTATTCAAAGGAACAGAATCTAGCAAGGGAAACAAGCTATTAGTCACTCACAGGGCAGAGTGCTAAACAATAAAACAGAGCCAATAACATCCTAGTCCTGCTCTGAGTCTTACTTTCTGTTCCTCCAGCATCATCCTTTTATGTCTGGATGAATTTTCTGTATTCTTCTTAATTTTTCATACTTTTCATGGAAACTCTTTGGCCCTTTTAAATTGCATTTTCTTTGCTCCTTCCTAAAGCCTTCTGTTTTCCTTATGACTTTGTCTCCCTTAAGTGCTGTCTCCCCAGTAAGCATCATCAGGTCTGTCTCCCTAGTTGGCATGTGATCACTTCACCAGCTTTCCTTCCCCTTGACTATCTCCAGTCCTTTCATCCTCTTCTTTATGAAAAGAAGTCTTAGGGACCTTCTTTCTCCCATGAAATCTCTTCACCTTTCCCTCATCCCCTTCCATGTTTGCCTTACTCCTTTCCACAACTGAATTTTCATCCTTTTATTTCAGTGCCTGCACATTTCTCCATCCTTGTGCTGGACGTGAAGCACACCAACCACCTCCATGATTTGTACTTTCTTTCCTCTCTACACCTTCACCAAATGTGAATGATGTAGCTGATTTTTCAGTGACTCAAGGAAACTTTGCTGGTTTTGGTGACATTGCAGCTCCTTCAGGGATGCTAGAGCCCATGTTCAGTAACTAGCAGCAAGGACAGATATATGCATCCAGTGCCTGCAGGCGGCAAGAGGGAGCAGATCCTTTCATTGCACAGGAAGTTCTTTAGTGCCACAGGGTGGTCTGTAGTGACTGAGGAGGGGAATACCATTTCTACAATACAAGCTTTTGTGTATATATGTGTTGTTGTTTAATTGCCATTATTGTTGAAAACATTAGTAAAAAGTTAAATGTGAGTGAATATTTGCAGCACAAACATTGTGCATTTCCGGTTCCCACTGTTAACTGATGCAGTAACCTTTTCCATCCCTCAAGGACTTGCCGATTTCTTGATCCCACTCTTTTCACTGTAATGAGTAGGCTTTATTTTAGCTTGACTTTATTTACTTCCTTCTGTCTTCTCAAATTTCTTTAAACTTAATTTTTCATCCCTTTTAGTATGACAGCAACAGTGCCCAGATCCATTAAGAAGAGCTATTGACTCTGTTAGGATGAGGAAACAGCAAATGAGGCTTGCACAACTTCTCCAACTGCCTGAGAAGTCTGCTTTACACCAGCTGCTCCCACGCCTGGGCACAGGGAAGACTGGTCCTGGTAGACCTGCAGCACCTCAGGCATTGCAGCTGTTGAGATGCTGTCCTGGGTACTCTTAGCTCTGGTGAGATGTGCTTAGTCTCTGCAGCTAACCCAGACCCAGTTAGGACATGGGAACAGTCAGTCTGCCTTTCCTTTCCTTTTCCAGTCCCTGCAGGTGAAGGGAAGGCTTGTATTACATGGTTATGTTCCCTTTCTGTCTGCCAGGTGTCTTATCTGTATCTCTTCCTGTCTGAAGAGTCATACCTGAAAACATAATTGTGGCAAGACTGTACAGGGACATCAAACCACCTGCCTCTCATGCTTTTCTGCAGAATTTGAGTTCATATTCCTGGTTCTTCAGATTTCTAGACCTTCTGCCTTTGCCCCCTCTACTTTAAAGAACATGCACTCTACCCACATCTAAATACTCTCAGTTTTGCTCATCTTAGGCCCAAATTCTTTCCTCTCTCCCCCCTGCTTTTACTTCAGTCTAAATTTACACTATGCCTTACATTTATGCCTTGTTTGTATCACTGTAAAACAGGAGAGAAATAAACCTTACAACTGTAAACAAGAAATCCCCAGAGACACAGTAGTGTTCTTACTCACTTTGATTTTTTTTTTTACGGTAAGTAAAAGATAATTGGAAAAGCCTAATTGAAGTTGATCCTGATTTTCTGAAACACTGAATGATGATGACCTAAATCAAAATTACAGCAGTTATTCATGCAACAATCATGGGACTGAAGAGAAAACAAAATAATTGTCAAAACAGCTAAGAAATACCAATATTGTTTTACTGGCTGAGGAAGCAACAGCAGTCTTCAAGCTGCAGAGAGGTATAGTCTTATTCAGACAGGTGGCTCACAGAAATCCAAGAGATCTGTCCTGCTGTACCCAGAACGGATAATGTCACAAAAGCCTAATCTCAGTGTGGCAGTAGCAGTGACAGCAGTTTAGGAGAAGGCTCACTGTTGGCTAGATGGGAATCAGAGATCATCATCAAATCCAGCCAGGGCTGCAGAAAGGACTGATGAGAATTATGTAAGGTTTTGTGTATAGAGGTGAGGATGGAGGAGAAGCAGAAGGAAACAATTCAACCCCCCAGTCCCCAAACTGAATCAACCCTGAACAAAATTAGAAAAGCCATGAAGGAACAAAATTTATAATCTCTTTCTTTTTCTACTGTGTAGAAAAAAGTCTAAAAGACTTCTTTATAAAGAAACTGAGCAACATAAGGAGCCTGTGGGACATGCCTGTGGTTTTAATTATATATGAATATTCTGCAAAATGGTTTTTAAAATGAAAAAAGTAAGTGCAATAACAATTCTTCATACTATTCTAAAGGACGGAGCAGTAATCCGAAATGCTTTTAGACCTGCTGCCCTAAACTAGCTGCCAGTGCGAGTTAGCTTAAATATTCAGAAAGTTTTGTCGTTCCCTGATACGTGCCAAAGTAGAGCTCGCCTTCCCGTAAATGATAACTTTTAATGCTGTTAATGAAGTCATGTTCTGCTAATGCATTCAATATTTTTCTTGGAGCAAGAACCACAGCTTTCTGGATTTCAGTCTGTAGTTGTGGTGCCATCCTTTTTCATTTTCATAGCTGCTTCTAGGTTGTAGAATAGCCATTAAACTCAACAGCAATGACAGTTTGGAAAGATAGTAATACTGTATTCTGGAAATGATTATCAATGCCTTTATTACTTGAGTGCTTAGAAATAGAGAAGCACTGTAATGTCTAAATCCCACAAAAGCTGATTATTTTCCTCCTGAGCTGCAGACACAGATCAAGAAAATGCACATGAATAGTAGGAAAGAAGCTGCAAAAGCAGACTGCTGAAAACATTGTCCTGGGCTAGATATCTTTATCCAATATCCTATTTATCAATTCTGAACTGCTAGGAACCATTACTTTAAAACCAAACAAGCAAACAAAAAACCAAAACACTCAGTGCACAGAGTCTGTAATTATTATTGTAGTAACTTATATGGTACAGACTATTAACCTCTCGTTATCTGTACATAAAGTGTAAAGCAAGAGACTATAGAACATGTATATGAGATTACAATCAAGGAGCAAACAGCAGAGTAGTACCAAAAAAAGGCTGTTCAGAGAAGACAGAGAAACCACAACTTTTCCAGAAGGAGCTGGGGTGGAACTGGGAGGAGGTGGGAAGATTCATCATCCATTCACTGTAGACAAGCTCCTTCCAAATAGACAATTTAATGCTGGATAAATGAAGGATGAAGAGTTGATCCCTCTAGGACATAAATCTGGGATTCCGGGTATAGTATGTCTTTTTAACCAAATTTGTTGCTTCAGTCATTAAATTAGCTTTTCTTGCTGTAAGAGATTCAACAGCAGCAAAACATTAGCTTCTTTTCAATCACTGGACTGCCTCTCCTATATCTTCCTTAGCATGGGATTCAAACAAGGAATACAAATACTGGCCTCTGGGCTTTTCCAAGGCAACTTTTGCAGCTAAAGAGAAATAATCCAGGAAGGGACATATAAACAAGAAGCCAACAAAGCTGAAAAACAAAAGCTGACAAATAAAACCCCAGAACTTCAGGCCTGATACATATATATAAACACTAGCCTTGCAAGCCCCTGTTGAGATGCTTTACTGCAGTGGACTACACTCAACTTTCCCAGCCCATACAGTGGCCAGAAGAGGTTTCTTGTTTTGGTCATGGTGACAGGGAACTAAACCCAAGGTGAATATGGAGAGTAAATCCTGAGTGTAGGAGCCAAACTTCAGGCAGAATGTGTGACATGCACACATTAATTTATACTTGACTCCTGTAGTTTTTCTTAGGTCTTGGATTTCCTGAGACTGACAAGAAATAAACAGTTGAGTTCACACCTCTGGCATGCTTTATACATGTTGGGTGGACTTAATGGCACTTGCATTTTCTGTGATTAGACATTGGCAGGTTCACAGCCTTATATATCCATTAAAGCACAAGAGAAACACCCTAGCATTTCTGAACTAACCAAAGTCTATTCAGTACTTACAAAATTGCCTGTAGCAATATCTTGGCAAGACAGAAAATTTCCACCTACTTGCAGATTTTAAATAGATGGATATTCGCTCACAGTTAGAAAGTTCAAAGCTTTCAATTTTACAATTGTAAGTGGATATCACTCCTGAGAGTAGTGAAAACTCTGCTTCTATTAATCAAATAAAACCCCTGCACTTCTTAAAGCTTGTAGAATCACAGAATAGTTAGGATTGGAAAGAACCTTAAGATCATCAGGTTCCAACCCCACTGCCATGGGCAGGGACACCTCACACTAAACCATGTCACCCAAGGCTCTGTCCAACCTGGCGTTGCACACTGCCAGGGATGGAGCATTCACAGCTTCCCTGGGCAACCCATTCCAGTGCCTCACCACCCTCACAGTAAAGAACTTCTTCCTTATATCCAATCTAAACTTCCCGTGTTTAAGTTTTAACCCATTACCCCTTGTCCTATCACTACAGTCCCTAATGAAGAGTCCCTCCCCAGCACCCTATAGGCCCCCTTCAGATACTGGAAGGCTGCTATGAGGTCTCCACGCAGCCTTCTCTTCTCCAGGCTGAACAGCCCCAACTTTCTCAGCCTGTCTTCATATGGGAGGTGCTCCAGGCCCCTGATCATCCTCGTGGACTTGTTCCAACAGTTCCATGTCCTTGCAAAGAAACAAGTTTCAGAGACAGGCACAAGAGTGTGCAGACTCGGACTGGTTCCTGCTGAAATAGACATTTACTGGAAAAGATGGGCTTAGGCAACAAAATAACAGGCTTTCCTTTAAAAGGTGGCTTCACAGTAAGAGAGAAGGTCTCCTCTGTGGCTGGGGACAAACCATAGGCATGAACAAGCCACAGGAAAAGAAAAAAGTCTCACCTATATGGAGTACATCCACAGCTATTGAAAAGAGCTCTATAAAGCAATCACAGCTCATTAGCCCCTCTCTTTCCTCTTCCATCTTCCATGTGTGTGAGAGAGACGAGGGCTTCAGTTACACAAAAATAAAAGAAAAATTAAGATGCTATTGCGTTCATGCAGGAGCTCCCTTAAAATAGCTTAAAACAAGCATCTGCCAGCTGAATGTTTTAGCCGTCACTGTAGCCATGTATTTGATTCTGTGGAGACATGTAGTTGAGGCCTGCAAAGGAAATCAGGATGGGCCACCAGAGGATCAAACATTGCAGAATTTCATTAATGTTTTAATATGAAACTCTCACGTTAAAGATTCTCATCATGCTGGTATAAAGCTTTTGTTTAGACTTAATGCACCTGTGCTACTGGAAGTTAAACTAGCTCTGAAACCTCTGGTGTTGAGTGCTCTCATAAAATGTACACTCGATATTTACCACTGTTTTCAGTGAAGTTACAAGCTCTCAGATTACCTCAGGTGCGTAAATGAAGAGAAAGTGAGCATATGATGTGCAACAGTAAAATTAATTTCTGCACATGAAGTAATAAGAAATTCTCAATTATTACCCAGTATTTGCAGTCCCTCAGAGTCACCTTCAAGCAGTCAGAGAAATAGGAAAAAAAGCATAGCCCTTGTGATAATACTAGTACATTCTTCCATGAGGAAGTGACTGGCTGGGCCATTCAGAGACTTTCTAAATGAAAACCTATTAGTTCGTGCAAAACAAACAAATGACCAACCAACAAACAACCCAGAAAAACCCACCTGCCCAGACTGCGATCATCAGTGCTATACAGACTGCTGATTCGAATGATGTGAGAAAAATAAAACCAACTGCTTTATCAAAGGAATAGTTTTCTTAAAATCTTGAAATAATTAAGAATATTCATTGGAAACCATTTTATTAGAGAAAAAGATAAATCTGGCTAACCTGATCAATCAGAGCATCCGACTGCACTATCTAGAAACTGAAAACTGGTGTTAAAAAGCCAGACAGCTAAAGAGCCAGATGGCACTGTAATAGATGTGGATTCACTGGGCTTTTGGTCTTTTTATCTTGATGACTTTCTTGATGACTTGAATTTCAACTGAGTTCTGGATTGGCACAGAGCAGCTCAGAGAACGAATATCCTTAGAAGAAAATAAATCTGCAATGTAAATGTAATTTAGGTCATGTTCTCCATCAATGCTTTTTATATACCATGGCTAAGGAAAAAAGGCTGGTTTTTATGCTGACTCTACTGTAAGACGACTTTCTCCTGTGTAGAGCCCTTCTTGTTGCACTTTTATCTACATTATGCCCATCATAGCTACTGAAAATTACTGACCTGTACTTTTCAGATCTGAAGCTGGAGCAAAATTTAAAGCTATGCCATCAGCTGCAGTGTAACTGAAGCATGTTGTGTGAGTGAGAACATTATGCTCTAGTGTTACAGAAGGATCAGAGCTTACAGCCCTGCAAAACATCATTTGATACGTGCACTGAGTAAACATCACACCATTTCTCAGCTGGCTGATTTGCTAATGTGGAATATATATCACTCAAATCAGTGGAATCGAAGTACAGACTGCTGGAGCCAGGTAGCTTCAATTCGATGACTTCACAGAGATGAAGCAAAATTAAAGGCATCCAACCAAAGGGATAGTCACTGAACTCACACAGAGCTGCCAGACCTTCTGCTGAAAGTAGCCAAGTCTGTTTTTTATTGCTTCTGAGTTTCCACTGCTTTTTCTGTCATACAGCAATACCTGGCTCAGCAGGTTAAAGCACAGGCACAGTCTTTGTAACTGCTGAACATGTAATGAGAAATATGTAATATTTCACCCTGTACTAACCTTGTTTTATTCCAATATTGTTTCCCTGTCTTTGTTTCATCTGTGTCATCTTGATGTGTATCCTGTGACCCTGTTCATTTGTAGAAGGCTATGTTCTTGATGTGGAAGTCTCTTTCAACTGCAAAGCTCTCCCTTTGGATTGCTTCTTTCTGTGCACATTTCTGATGTGTCACTGCATGCTGGTACAGAGAGAGATGTCATCTTTCTGAGAATTCAGAGTGACAGCAAACACGCATATGAGCTAAATTTTTAATGACTGATCACACTGCTCCTGATAATGTTGGGCACTGAAAACCAAGCTTGACTTCCAACATACACGTCAACCATGGATTGGTAGGAAGAAAGACAACATGGTCTTTTGAAGAATTGCAAAGGCTTCCTGTTTGACCGTGTGCCAGAAAATCCATACTGATAGTTAAACTGACATTGATAACCCCATGAGAAATATCCCAGCTAAGTAAAACATGCTACAGTATTGCATTGTAATGTAATATTGACTCAATATTACAAATGTGAGTTTTCCTAGGACCTTAAATAGTAACAATACTAGTATTTAGTTTTACCTGTATTACAAAACTTACCATGGTTTTCAGAGTAATTTGAGTCTATAATCAAACACCATCCATAAAACAGTATTAACAGGATTTAAAGTTCATTTTTACTAACAAAGGTCCTCGTGATCCTATCTGACTGCTAGTGCAGAAACTATATGACAATCTAGGTATCCATTTCAAGCATAATAGTTCAAGTGCCAATACCAAAGTGAGCTCCACAGTAGGAATAAAGCCAGAATATGCATTAGAGATTGCCACTTTTGATTAGGATTCTTTGAGCAGTCAGAAAGAAACATTTTGCATTCTAGCTAAATCTTTTACCATCTGAATAGGTGGAAATTTAATACAGGCTATTTCAAACTTGAGCTAGCCTGATGAAATATGAAATATGAATCAGCTTAAGAATTCACAAGACCCTAAACTTATTGCAGACATAACAATGCATTCTGCTGTACTAATCACCTCCGGTGCTTTTGGCTGAGAACTTGCAGTAAAACTGCTTTTTGTACAAATGAACTTCATCTTTCAAACCGTGAGGTTTGTTCCGATTACCTTCAAGCGCATTATTGCTTCTGCGGCTTTTCAGTACATTGGCTCCCCCTCCTGTTTATTTGCTGTAAGCAATAGACTGGTCAAGTAGTGCCAGTTGCAGAAGTTTCTCAGCATTTACCATGATTGCTTTTTTGGAATCGTGTTTCTGAGGTTCTCAAGAAGACTGTTTCTCAGGTATCCAAGTGAAGGACACAATCCTTGTTCAATACGTAAGAATAGCTGCGTCCAGAGCAGTGGTATATACAAAAATGTAGTGTCATTGTGTGAAGGATAGTTAAAACCCAAGTCCTTTCCAGTGAATTTAAAATAAATATTTTTAACCATGAGAAAGGCAATGAAAGAAGGATTTTCAAGTAAAGTCACTATCTGGAAACTTTAAAAAACAGCCCACTATCACACTTAAGGGATGTGTAAATTGAAGAGTACATTTGAATAGTAAAGTACAAGAAGCTGCCTGCAGTTCAGCCAATACAAAAGAAGTATAAAGTGTAATGGTAACAGGTAATATGAAGAAGAGGAACACCAGATGGGTAAGATAACCAGTGATAATTTGTACATGCAAATTAGAATTAAAATTTGTGGAATTGAATATGTGGTACCTTTCCTTTAAAAACAGCACTGGAAGAACTCCACATCTAATGGCAATAGCAGGTAAACTAAAGAATAATTGAAAATAGAGTCTTACAGAAAACATGGTGAGATATGCAGAAGTCTGATTTCCATTCCTGTTCTCCAGCAGTGGAACAGAAATGCGAGAAAAGCTTTCAGGGAAAGACTGGTTACAGTCAGTGTAGGCACATTCCTGCAATGAAACATGGGTAAGAGCACCTGATGCTTGAGGCTACCAGTGACATGTAAGTGACACCAATGATATTTATAAAATTCAGTGTATGTGGTGCATTTTCCCTGCTTGTCTGGAAGCGCCATACACCAGGGAATGCTCACATCATTGTGCTGCATCTCACAGTAAAAAACCCAGCAGAGACATAGTGCAGGTAAAAGCCGTGTAAAACTCTATGTGCTCTAGTTAGCTGTGTTAAAAAATTAGGATTTAAGAAATCAATAAAAGGAAATATCACATAGATTAAAGAGCCATTTCTTCTTAAAAAGAAATTGTCATCAGTCATAATTCTGTCCACCATTCAGTCACAACTGAATGGGACGTCAGCAGTGAATTCCTGCAGATTATTGCAAGGATTAGAACACTACTCTATGTTTCCATCAAGAGCTTTTGAGTGCTTCTGACCAAAAGACTGGCACTGTGATGAAACAGGGACAGCATAGTCTTGCATACAAAAATAGGTTTTAACATGTGGAGAGGTAGGGGAAAAATGCATCTGGAGAGTGGGTTATTCTCAAAGGAACAAGGCAAGGGCTCACGTTGCTTGAGCAAGCTGCAGTGAACAGCATTAATGAGATGTAAAACCAGCAGAGTAATGACTTCTCCACTTCCAGGTTTATTTTTACCCAAGACTGTTTAAAATTAAATGCATAAACAACCTGGAAAGAATACACCTTCTCCCCTGCTCCAAGGTACATGTTTTGAACACTATGCTACAGTTAGCTCCTCCTTTGCTCATTTTCCTTCTGGGTCTCCTTTTGCAAAATGACAGCTTCAACAGAGGTATAGAGAATCTTCTTTCCAGCACACACATTCAGTTTGGTGGTTAATGCAGCCTTCTGGAAATCTGAGGATGTGGATCTGTACCTTGTCACAGAAGCAAACGTCATCCACATCTCTCACCTTCTGTGACACTTGTAACCAGAAACCAATTATTCAAAAGGTGTCCATCACTATTTCCCGCATTTCATAACGAAAGAAAGATCACAGAAAAAACATGCAAATATTGAATCACACAGAGATGGTGACAACCACCTGATAGCCATTGCATCACTGAAAAGGAACAGGACTTCACATCCTTCACCAGGGTAAGCAATTGCTACTGCTAGCTCTGGGCTGCTCACCTCCCAAATAACCAGGTTTTCAGGACATCACTGAAATGATTCAACTCATCCGATATATGGTAACAGAGTCTTCTGTTGGCGTTGGCCCTGGAAGAGTTTTTAGGATGTGTTTTGGATAGAGGCAAAAGATGAGGCTTACTACAGAGGTAAATGTATGCACTTCAATGACCTTTGATATAGAGAGACTGGAGTATCTAATAGTTCTTAACTATTTAACTACAGCTGTTTAATTTCTGTTCTCCTCCATAAGAGAAACATAATGTATCACATCTGTTTTGGATCACTAATAATATATTTATATAAAAAAAATTAAGTATTACATAATCCCAACAAGATTAGATCTACTAAAATGCACACATCTTTACCTGAAGTGATTATCTACAGTTGCACAGATGGCTACAAGTGGAACTTTCCCAAATTAAACTGTTTGTAGCATGATTACACTTGAATCATTAGACTCTGAATAAAAAAAGAGCTTCTGTATCACTAGATTTCAATGGGATGCAATTACTTCCATCCTTTTAAAAATACCCTGCCTATTTCATTTTGATTTTGAGAAGTCATGCTGTGAAACTGTACTTTTGAATTTTACTTTTCCAGTCATTATCAACTGACCAGATCTCCTTCTGTAACAAGGTGACCCACTTAGTTGACAAGGGAAAGGCTGCGGATGTTGTCTGCCTAGACCTTAGTAAAGCCTTTTAACACCATTTCCCACAGCGTTCTCCTGTTCTGGAGAAACTGGTTGTTCATGGCTTGGACAGGTATATGCTTCACTGGGTAAAAAAACTGGCTGGCTGGCTGAACCCAAAGAGTGCTGGTGAATGGAGTTAAATCCCATTAGTGGCTGGTCACAAGTGGTGCTCCCCAGGGCTCAGTACTGGGGCCCGTTCTCTTTTTTATCTTTACCAATGATCTGGATGACGGGATTGAGTGCACCCTCAGTGAATTTGTGAATGACACCGAGTTGGCTGGGAGTGTTGATCAGCTGAAGGATAGGGAGGCTTTGCAGAGGGATCTGTACAGGCTGCACTGATGGGCAAACAAGACAAAGTGTTGGGTCTTGCACTTGGGCCACGCCAACCCCTACAGGCTTGGGGAGAAGCCGCTGGAAAGCTGCTAGGTGGAGTGATAGGACAAGAGGTAATGGCCTCAAGCAGCACCAGGGGAGGTTTAGACTGGGTATTAGGGAAAATAGAGAGTTGTCAAGCATTGAAACAAGCTGCTCAGGGAAGTGGAGGAGTTGCTATCACTGGAGGTATTTAAGACATGCAGATGTGGCGCATAAGGACATGGTTTAGTGGTGCACTTGGCAATGCTGGTTAACAGTTTAACTTGACCTCAAAGGTCTTTTCCAACCTAAATGATTTTATGTTGACATATTTATGCATTTGCATAACTACATGTGAAAATATTGCAAGATCAGTTTTAAAGGCATGCCCCATCAGATCTGTGAGCTAGTAGCCAAGAACCACTTTTTACAGGATGGTGCAATGTTTGGCAACGGTATCCTGATTCCCTAATTTGGAACTACTGAAATGCCAAGAGTCTAGACTGGTATTGCTACCGGGAAGAAAAACACTAAAGGGCTTCTTTATAAAACAAAAGCACACCTTCACTTCTTCTTCTATAAAACTAGAAAGAACTAAAGCTTGATTCCACAACCAATCTGGACACCTCCCTCCCACCTTCCAAAAAGCGCACCCAGGCACTTGTATTATCTAAACAAGTAATAATCTAACCTTTCATTTCAATATACTTTGCTGACTCACTAGTAGAATATACTGTTGTGTTTGTCCAGTGGTAAATGGCTGCTAGCCATCTACTACAAAAAATGTTTTAAGCTGTTGCTGTCTAGGCCTGTAATTGTAGTTAAGATGAAATTTTGAAGGTCAGAAGAGTTTCTTCCCTGAAATGTAAAGAAAGATGCATCCCCAGGATAGAATTTAAAAGTTCCTTTTTCTCCATCTTCAGTGGTATGTATCAGCTGCACTAGTCTTGGCACTGAGGTTTCTGAGGTAGATAGAGCAAGCCAAGCTGAACTGTGTCCTCTGCTTACTTTGGGCAAAGGGCCACTCTGCTTTCTCCTAAGTTTTTCTGCTGATGGATAACTTCCTGTTTGCAAATTGTTGCCTGTACAAAATTAAATGCCACCTTACTGCAAAATCCTCTTCTCTACAGCCTGTTTCTTCTCCAGCTCAACTAGGTAAGAAGAGCAGCTTGGATATTACACAGTCCTTTTTCATCTCATAAAGGTGCTGACAGAACAGAAAGTGTCACAACTCTCTCCATGCAATCCACCCCAATCATTCAGAGGACTGCAGAGCCAGGCAAGGTTACATTCTGTATCTACAACTGCTCCACCAGGAACTTGGCACAGTGAAAAATAAGTTCTGCAGAGCCATAAAGGTGTTATGCCACTTTTGAAAACTGAAACAGTAGTATACTGCTACAATTTGAAGTTTATCTCTTAACAAGCTTTAGTAGAGCTGCTGGTTAATACTAAGGCTGCAAGAAACTCTGCTTGTGTATTTAGTCAGGAAATCACAACACACAGGGTTAGTAACCATTGAAACTTGTTTCATTGTTCACTGAAACCTTAATTCTTTTCACTCATTAATTCTGTGTAACAGCCCTTTGCACCTCAGCCATTAAGCACAATGTTATAACTTGTTATGACTCAGACTCATGCAATCATACAGCACTGCTACAGCTTTCAGGCTACTTTTGAGTTTTCTGCCTGTCACACTCACGGAAACACAACAAAAGTGCTGTTAAAAACAGTGAAAGAGCTCAGCTTTGCTCATTCTAGTGAAAAATACTTTCTAACTTTGCCACATGTGTAAGTACTTCTCACACCAACTCCATACTTCTCTTCATGATAAGGTTCTGCTTGTCTTATTCCCTAGTGATGGAAAGCTAGATGCCCAAACTACTGTCTACATTACCCATTTTTCACTGAATTTCAGACGCATACAGCAAACAACTTTTATTTTTTTAATTTTACAGTACTGATTGCTCCGAGTTATGTCTTACTGTTGGTACACAGTAAATACATTCATCTGAACAATTCACTTGGTATGAAAAAAAATGCAGTTAAAACATTAAAAATACCACTTTACACTGTGCAAAACAGAACCTTCAGAAGTAATGACATTGGCTACAGCCAGGCATGGAGAAAGACTTTCCCTTCAGTCTACCAGCACATTTTTCTGGCACCCCTTCATCTGAAATTGCCTGTAACAATAGATTTTACGTGAACACTTGTGCTGGATTAAGAAGATTTAATTACACTCAGCTTGGTCTTTAGCACCAAGGATGCTTTCTTGTTCTACTCATTCCACTAAGAATGGCTGTTTTGAAAGATTTACTGAACAAAGTGGCTTCAGTCACATTTCAAAACTGCAGATGTTTCTGAAGGGGAGATGTACTCTACTGGTGCATGCAGCTGTCAGCCTGGATAAATTAGGTAACATGCTTCCCCTAGATAAAAGAAAAGGGGCTGAGCACAACTGCCATTTCACAAATAGTACTTAAGTCAGATGTAGTTATTGCATTCTTAGTGCAAGCTTTAGACAGATTAACATATACCACAACACTTAGCACTGATTAAGTTTAGAAAAATATTATCTTGGGGTGGTTTATTTGGGTTTTTTAAAAGTTTTTGTTGCTCTGTTCAGTTTGGGTGTTTTGTTTTTTTTAAATCTTTAAAGTAATGTAACCGAAGATGTCTGGTGGAAGATGCCAAAAACCACCCTGAAGTAGCTGGGCTTGTCAAAGCTATTATGCTGTTGACAATTATTCATCTGATTATTTATATACTTTTTTTAAACAATGAAGAGGCAGGAAATGTTTATTTATATTTTTTTTAATTCTATGATCAAGAATGACTGAACATTGTCATTTAAATCAACCCAATTACATAGTTTCCATTAAGTTAATGGCTGCCAAACAAGAGTGTACTTCAGTGACTCACCATGAGCAATGTCATCTGATGGGCGAGACAGATTTTAAGGTTAGACACAGTATATGTAAAAATAGAAAGTTTAAAAACCAAACTCATCACAGACACTTCCATAACCATCTCCCTTGTGAAATAAATAAGGCAGCAGATAACTTTTACTTTGTGGCACTTTTGAGGTATGCTATTAAGTCTGCTCTCTCAGACTTCTTCTTGATACCAGCAAAAATCATCTTTGTTCCTGGGATGTACTTCTTTGGATTTTCCAAATACTCCATCAGAGTATCCTCACCCCAGGTGATACCTAGAGAGAAGAAAAAAAGATAGTTAATGACTTTAAAATAACAAACATTTATGTTCTTGTCCTCCATGTTATTTCACTTTTCGTCAGGCTTCAGAAAGTATCACCCAAGAACTGAACGTTTTTGTCTCCAGTGATTCAGACAAGCAGCTCTAAGCTTACCTTTATTTTTGTTAGCATCCGTGTAAGAGAAGCCCTCAGCTTGCCCAGTCTTGCGTCCAAATATGCCGTTCAGGTTGGGTCCAGTCTTATGCTTGCCTCCCTTTTCAACTGTATGGCACTGGGAACATTTCTGGACAAAGATCTTCTTGCCCTTCTCAATATCTCCCATTTTCAGCACTAGACCAAGAACACACACAGAAGTCAGTGTCGCAATTTCAAGGTCACCTATTGAACAGGAGCTTTAAAAGCATCCTAATAGTTTATAAAATGGTATGTATGGCCCACCAGCCTAGTAATTCGCCAGCACACTTTCTATCCACAAGCTTTAACTCCTGGGTGTGAAGATTAGAATTGATTCATTAGACTATGTAAAAAGCACCAAGGTGATAAACACGCTTTAAGAGCAGGAAAAGCTCCCCCCCCCAAAGTAACTGCCCCACGGCACTTAAACAGCATGGAGACAATTGCTGAAGCATTCGTTAAACACGACTTCCACATGCAGCCTATGTATCTATAACAGGGAAGTTTCCCAGTCATAAATAACCCTGGATAAAGGGTCAGGGCCGTTTACACTTTTCTCCCGCTGAAAAAGTGCATCGGCACCCCTGCTCGGAAGGGGCCGGGGCAAGCACGAAGCCGCCCGGCTCCCCCCGCCTCGGGCCCACATGCCCCCGAACACCTGCCACCGGCGCCGCTATCTGCACGCGGTGCGGCGAAAGCTCCCAAGGGCACCCGTACCTCGCGGCCCGACTCAACCCCGCAAAGCCTGACCTTGAGGCGGGAAGTCAGCTCCCGGCCCCGGACCACCCTCCAGGCGAGCGACGCGACCCTGGCACGGCACCCGGGGGGCAGCTGCCGCCTCACCCAAGGGCGCGCTGGGTGGGCCGCGCCGCGCCACCCCCGGCCGGCAGAGCCCGGGCGGGCCGAGTTCCCTCCGCACTCCTCCGGCTCCCCGGCCGCAGGCTCCCACCGCGCGGCCGCTGGGCCTCGCCGTGACCTTCCGCCGCGCCCCGGACGCCTCCTTAGGCCGCGGCCCCAGGCTCCCTCGCCTCGGCCCGCGCAGGCGGGAACCGCGCCTCGAAGAAAGACGAAAGCACTGCCCACCCCGTCCCTCAGCCCTCCCGCCCCGCTCCCACATAACGGCTCCGCTGGGCCGCGCCGACAGGCGTAAGCCCGCATCCGGACCCAGAGCCAGTCGAGCCCAGCGCCGACCCGGGCCTGTCCCGCCCGCACCTGCCTGACCGGCCGCCCCGCTGACGCTGCGCCCACGACGGTGACGGCAAGCCCGATATCTCCAGCACCGTCCGGCCGCTGAGCCCAAGGACACGCCGTACCCCGCCCTATGTAACCCGGGCTTGCCGCAACCAAGCTAAGCCGGCACTCCGCCCACCACTCCCGGCCTGACAACCAATCGAGTGCCGGCCTCTAGGCCTCTGATTGGTTACGGCATCCGTCCACTGAAGTGATGTCACGGCGCTGCTCGCTAGCGGGGTAGGTTGAGACCGGCGAACTCCCTACGTCATGGCGTCATACGTAACGCTGATGCGCAGAAGGACGATGGGGCAGGCGGGAGCGAGGTGGGCTCTGGACGCATGCGCAGAGCGGTAGTGCCCCGTTACCCCGGTTGGCTGTGGCAGTCTGCGGGGGGAGCGCGGTGGTTGCCCTGAGGGGTGGGGAGCGCGGTGGTTGCCCTGAGGGGTGCGGAGCGCAGGGCTGCCCCGCCGGTAACAGGGCTTCGTGTGGGGACACATACCCGATGGGCAAGAGAAGTGAGCTGTTTGCCTCAGCTGCGGGCAGTAACGCTGCGAGAATCCGGCGCTTAACATGCTTCAGTTCCCTGCGTGCGCCCGTGCTGTGCTAGAGCGGGGCTGCGTGACCTCCTGTGGCTGCCTGTGGAGCAGCGCTCACCTCAGGTGCCAGCGTGAAGGAAAGGGGAATGAGGACAGGGTGAAGCCTCATCAGAGGCAATTCATAAGGGTGTCCATTAAATTGTCACTTCTTACTTTGTGTTTCTTCCAGTGCTCACGGTGTCCAGGCCATGATACACACGTTTGTGAAACATTTCACCACAAGGCGCATATAAAATACTGATCCGCTCCTCAACTTTCACATCACTGTAATCTTCGTGACAGTACACTTACCACAATAAAGCTAATTTGCTTATGATACACACCTAACTTCCTGTACTTCATGGGGAGTGAGTGAGTGAGTGCGCAATGGAAGCACTTTAAGTGGGCATCTTGATGGCTCCGGCTGTTGCTCAGCTGAGATCTCAAATCATTTCAGACTCCTGGAATCACAAGGTTGAATGAACAAATACCAGTTTAAAAACTAAAGGCATTCACTGTTTCTTTTATTCCCCGTTTGGTTTTGAGCCTTCATGGTGCACTTTACTCATGTTTTCAGACTTTCTACCATGATTGTAAGGACTGTAATTTTATTAGGAAGGCTTCCATGTCTTGTATGATTCTAGGAGTCAGATGTTTGTAACTAATACCAAGACCTGTGATAAGACCCTGGTCTCTCTTATCTTTAAGAGGAAGGAGCTGAAAGTGCCTTTTAAGCTGCTTTAAGAAATTATAGCAGTGTAAATTCCTAAGCTTCTTTAAGCATTTACTGTGGACTGATGGGCACTGAATCCGTTCAAAGGTTTTCCCTTTCTTCACAGAAGGCAGACTTCAAGCTTCTGTAGCTCTCTTGATTTCTGCTGGGTTTTGCCTTCTAAGTATATATGCTCCATACTGAGCATTGCATGCTGAACTTCATGGTTAACCTTTCTGATGCATGTGGAGGGACACTGTAGCTATGTTACATTAATTTTTCTCCAGGACACTGTAGCTATGTTACATTAATTTTTCTCCAGGAAGCTGTTGTTGAAAACTGCATCTGAATTCCAGACAGTGGAATGGCTTTCAGCACTGAAGATCAGTGTACTAACAATCAGCCTGTAAAACAAACTGTTGTCTGCTTTTCCTTACGCCTGACCATGCAGATGTCTGCTGTGTGAGTGAGCGCCAGCAGGCATGGTGGAATACCCTTCCATGGAGGTGTGAATGATACAAATGATTTTGTGGGTTTGCAGACTGTATTGTTAGTGGAAGCTGAGGTTCTGCCTGATATAAAAATAAACTAGTTTAGAAGATGTGTTTTCACCACTAAGAAGTATCTCAAGTGGAGAGGACTTGACTTACTTGTTTTAGCCTGTTTGGGCTTTACTAAGTGTGAATCTGAAGCAAGACAGTGCTAAGAACTGGTATATAAGTAGAAGGTGCAGGAAAGAGGGTGTAGTTCAAGACGCTCAGTATTTGACTTCTTGAAATATTCTGTGGTTGTTAAGACAGACAAATAGTGAAATTTTACCTTTCTTTGCTAAATACAAACATCTGTAGTGTATATACGTGTGAATCCTGCACGTGTTGTATGACTTCCCCTGTGGCACAGAGTATGTTGTGTGACTTCCAGAGGCAATGCTAAATTCAAAGTCAGGGCTTTTCTGGCTTTGTGGATTTGAATTGCTGGAACAAACTAAAATGACCCAGGGCTCATTTTCAATGCTCTGTGATTTTCCTACATGTATTAACATTCATTAGATTTGGTGTGGTTTGCCTAGAAGGGTCATATTTTAGTCCTTCAGTTATTCATTGTGGTTACACCTGAAATGCTTTTGTCTTTTTACTACCTCAGACCATTACATGCTGGAACAGCAGTTATTTTGCAATCAGAATTACTGCTATGTAATTTATTTTTGCTTCATGTCCTGAAGGAAGGAAAAATAAACCAAATGTGCGAAGTCTAACACGAAAGGAAACATGGCAAAAGAGCCAGCAACTTCTCTTTAAAAGGTACACTGCAGATACAAGAAGAAAGATGGCCTTGTTAAAGACCTAGACTGTCACTCAGGAGCACCTGTCTGTTACATGGTAAATTTCTTGTTTGGTCCTTGACAAATACCTCACAACCTATTTCTTGTGTCGAAATCATCAGGGATTAGGTGCTTGAGTACCTTGGCCTCTTTTCATCCTCTTACTGTAGGGAAATAAGACAAAACTTGAGCTGTTACTAGTTATCAGCTAACTGTGCTGGTGTTGATGAGTCCCTGATTTGTGCTGCAGTCACGGCGGTGTGAGCTGGTTTTAAGAAAAAGCTTGAGTTATGATCTGGGTCATAAATCTTACCTCATCTCAAGATAGTACTGACTAATTTGCACCATTGTAGTTTCTGAATTGTACTGAAGCTGTCCTGAAGACCCGCACTTCTTCTTTTTTCTGCCTATGAAATTGTTCGAGAGAAAGGTGTATTTCACCATAGTTTTTTCAAAGCCTGGTTTATCAACATGAAAGAGTCATTCTAGGCTGGTGTTGAAAAGTTCTTGATGCTAGCACCCTTCAGAAATACTCTGTAGTGGCAAACGTATGCTTTGAGGGTTACTTTTCAACACAGTAACAGTGCAAGTCCAGTCATTTGAAATGTACTGATGGCTTTATGTTATTCATGTCTTTTAACAGGGCATTTGGATGGAAGACAGGAGCCTGCTCACCCAAATGGGAACAAAGATGGAAACATTATAAACTGAAGAGTGAATAAAAATGCCTGATGAATGGTGTGCCTCTAATCTCTTCTGTTTGCTGTGTTTTATACAGTCTAAGACAGAAAGGTTAAATGTGCTACTGCTTGAAACAGCTGGAAAGGCAGAGTCTCTGAGGTGCTGCAGGACCACTTCGTATTAGGCTCCTTCTTAAGACAAAGCTAAATTTATGCACAGCATCTGCTTTTCTGTAACTCTTTCATCAAGGAAGTTTTGGTTTTATTTTGAGCTCTGTTAGTAGTAATATCCTGTGGCACCATATTTATGCTTTGTGCAGTTGTCTCTGACAACATCATGACTTAAATTTTTTAATATGTGGATTGCATTCGATGCATATTTGTTGTTATTGAAAACATGAAAGCTATTCTCAAACTAAAAAGAACTGCTGCGGCATCATCACATGCGTGTGCTATAAAGATTAAATATTTGGGAATGGGATATAGAAGTATTTTCTGCACCCCAGAGTGCAGAGTGTCCATTGAAGGATTTGATCTTAGCAGATGAAGGCAGAGCTGTGGTTTTGGAGAGTGAGTTTTGTAGGGCTGTGGTTGCAACTACTTGACACTAGGGGAAAATACCAAGACATCCTACTATAAGAGGTTTCAGGTGAGGGGAGAGGCTGAGAATTGCATGGCCAGGACATTGTTGTAGACTCCAGTTAGGCCCAGGGTGAGGCAATGCTGCTCACCATCGCAGTAAGCACCAAAAAATTGACAGGGAGCACAGGCAGAGAGACACCAGCCAATCCAGCCAGAGCTAACAGCTGGGAGATTGCCAGAATACTTCATGGCTGAATCAGTCACACAACCTTTATAATGCCATGACTTACTGATAAATTTACTAATGAATTTACCAGGTGTAAAAATAGCAAAGTACTTTGTCCTTTATTTGACACTGTGGATTTATGACACAGGTATGTAGATCTATTTTTATGGTGAGGTGTCTCCAAGACTGGTGTAGGAAAAGGTCTCTGCCATTCCCAGCATCTGGCTGGTGGGGAGCTGGATAGATCAAGAAGATCCAGGGTTCAGAGTCACTCTTTGTCAACTTAGACACAGACCTCCAGCTCAGCATATTGACTCAGTGCCTGTCTTTTCTGTGTTGAGACACTGGAATACCCTGCTGAAGCATTTGTTCTAGAAGCTGCTTGTAGTCTGATAGATGTCTAGTTACCTGTAGACTCACAGAAGAGTACAATGAGGCCTTGGACTTCACTATAAGATAGAAGTGTGGGGAACAACTTCTTTGATCATGGTTTGAGGCAAGTAACACAACAGGGGCATCTTTTTGAATGAGTTTAGAGGAGTAGTGAGCACAAAACATAAATGCATGATGTCAGGTAATTTGCAGTGAAGTGTGGAATAGCAAAAAAGGACTTGCAAGTGTCAAGAGTTGTCCTAGGATAGGACTGCCTCAGCTTCTATTTTACTATCAGAAAACTCATTCTGAATCCTTATAAGCCAGTGCCTGTAGTGAAAGTAGGCTAAAAAGACAGGTGATCCAAGATAGTAATTTAAAAGAAGACCATTTCTGGACTCAAGGCCAAAGTTAATCAAGTTAACTCACAAGGACATTCACATTTGAAAGATTTGAGACCTAGCAATTTGCCAGAAGTTCAGCTTAAAAACATAGTTTTGTTGCTTTTGGAAAAGAATTTTAAGGGCTCAATACTTGAACAACAAATTAAAGGGTATCTGTTTATTAAATCCATGTTTTTAACTCTAAATCTAGTCTCTTGCTATTTTTACTGGAAAGCTTAACATAGTGAAGGTATAATAAATGTCCTTGGGCATTGTCTGTGAGTATGATTCCATCTGACAAAAAACATGCTGCAAGACCAGTACTTTCTACTGGCCTCGGTTTCTATTTTTAGGAGGCAAGGAATCATAGAATCACAGAATGGTTTGGATTGGAAAGGACCTTAAAGCTCATCCAGTTCCAACCCCCTGCCATGGGGAAGGACACCTTCCACTAGGCCAGGTTGCTCCAAGCCCCATCCAACCTGGCCTTGAACACTGCCAGGGATGGGGCAGCCACAGCTTCTCTGGGCACCCTGTGCCAGCACCTCACCACCCTCGCAGGGAAGAATTTTTTCCTAATATCTAAATCTCCCTCTTTAAATTTAAAACCATTCCCAAAGATACCACATTTTCCAGTTTAAAAAAAAATATATTTTTCTTTCTAATGAATCAAACAGAAGAATTTCAGCTGTATCCTGTTTGGAGGGGATGACAGTTACCTGCCGTGATAATACCTTTGCTGTGTGTATCTGTGGGAGTGAAAGAATACTGTATTCTCACTTACATGATCAGTTGGGACATTAGTTTCTGAATAATCCAAGCCATAATGGAAGAAGTACTTCTGCAGCCACTTTGATGAAGATATTGTCAAATTAGTCTCCAAGCGTCAACTTAGACTTGAGAAAAGCTCCAAATTAAGACTGCTTTTGTAAAGAGATTTGTATGGCTGGGCTTCCTTATGTAATGATGGTATGCTAATCTAATGTAACCTACTAACGCCTCCACAGTTAAACTGTAGGCCAGACTGGAGAACCTTTCATGAAATGAGAACACTTGCATTGCCTCACTATTAAGATGAGAGTCTTAAAAAATGAAAGCTTTGCTTACCTGAGGATTTTCAAAGTAGAAACTGTTTATAATGTAAGTAGAAATAACGCCATATATTGGCAAATTTAGCTCTGTTCTTCTATCTAAAACTTGTATGCTATGGCAGGCTTAATGCTTCTAAGTATATACCCAGTTCTCTGCAGAGCTGTGGGGGTTCTGTGCATAGCAGCAGGAGGAGCAGTTGAATATGAAGCCTTACTAAGTCATAAGAACATGTTCATGATTCATAGATGCATAGGTCGCCTTCACTGAGAGGAAATCGCTGCAAGTGATAGCACCCATGGGATGTTTCTGGCAGTGAAGAGGTGGGATTCTTCCCTGTGGAGATCTTATGCTATTTTTGCTGCCTGTTGTGTCAAGTTTTCAAGGGTTTTGTAATTGCAGGGCTGGTAGTTTTAGAATCAGGCTTTAACATCGCAACTTCACTGTCTGCTTGTTTTTACATATGACTTTAGGAAGGTGTCAGGTGTTATATAAGAGCAGATTAGGGGTTTAGCACTGTTTGCGACAATGATCAGTGCTGGATGCTTTGCAGACACTAAAAACTACCAAGGATGAGCTTATTATCCTAAAGCATGAAGTCTCAGAGCACTGAGAACACTTAATCCAAACTACTAGCATTGCAGATGCTTTTCTTATGCTGCTAGGATGTGCTCTAAGTCTTTTATAAAAATACTAAGATCTTTGCCTTCATCATATTCCAAGCAGAAAACTAAACAAGTAAATTAAAGCATACTTTCTAAATTTCTTCTTTTGTCTGATCAGTTCGACCAAACAAAATGTCCCAAAGTTTTTGCATTCAGGAGCTCACAGATACGTGATACAAATGACTGATGAAACTCTACTGCCGTAAATGTACTCATTGCTAAATTACAGCTTATAGGTTTTTGGGGTTGTTTGTTTTTTATGTTTGTTTGCTTGTGGTGTTTGTTTGTTTGTGTGGTGGGTTTTGTTTTGGTTTAGTTGTGGGTTTTGTTTTTCCCCCAAAATTAATTTCATATTTCACAAGTCTTTCTTGGGCATAACTAACCCCCCATTTTTAATATTTTTTTCTCTCTGAAATGTGGTGAACAAAAACTAAATGCAAGATACACAGGGATTATGAAATAACATAATATTCTGTCTTCTCTGCAGCTTAACACCAGTCTCTTCTAAATAGTGCTAGAGGCAGAGCAAAAGGCAGGAGTCTGCACTTACTTTGAAATCATTCCTCCAGTAGGTAACAACTAATTAAAAACCCGTTTGTGGCTGAGTTGTCTTCAACAGTCTTTGAAACATGTTTTTTCATACTTCACTTTTAAATTTCATCTGTTACTATTCTGCTTAGTTACTTTTGTACTAAATCCTTTACATAGTCTCCTGCACTCTTTTTGTGTACTAATAAACTCATTAATTATCTCTGTTTTAAGAACCAAAAGTCTGATTGTTTCTGAGGTGTGTTAAGGGTGGGATAGAAAGTGAGTATCCTCCCACTTTCTATGGAAAGTAAGCTCTCTGACTCCTTTCACATCGTTTTCTTTAGAACCCCATTATTTCCTTATATCCTTATATATTCAGAGTACAAACGGTGTCCTTTGTACTCTGAATACTTGCACAGAAAATAGTGCACTTCTGGGGCACTGTGTCCTGACTGGCCTCCTGAGGATCTAACACATGAATAAAGTAATCAGGCATTTGTGTTTCTGCCATGATTCTTTCCTCATATCTCTTTCTGTAAAGGGAAGTCCAGTGGATAAGACTAGCTGGAAGCACGGTTCTGTTCAAGGCATATATTCCGTGTCTGATCCTGGCAGTCTCCTCTATTCTGGTGATTTGCTTGAAGGGAGAGAGGAATATGCCTGATCTCTTAATGGGATGCATTAGGAGGCTGCAATGAAAAAACTCTCATTGAAAAACACAGTGGTATTTTGCTCCCTCTTCAGGTCCTCTGTGGGTTAATTGAATAATCCCCTGTTTAATTAAGCAGTTAAAAACCCCAACACAATGAATGCCGATGTGCTATTTCTGCTTCCCTAATCCCTGCTTGGCTGCAGGTCCTTAAGACATTCATTGAACCAATATTAGCAATGTTCCTGAATTCTGGGTAGCTGCAATGTTTATTTGTCAGCACATAGAAACTAGCAGTTTAAACTGATTCTTTGCATTCTTTTTGCAAAGCCAGTTGCTAATCTGTGAGATACCTTTTCATTAAATCTTCCTTTGCTACTTTTTATTTTCAAAAGTCTTTACAAAAATTATATAAGATGTTTAAATATATTGTATTTGGGTACTTTTCTGTTTGGTTGGTTGTTGTTCACACTTTCGGGCATCCTAAACAGCTCAGTAAGCACAACACAGCAGCACTCTTCTGTCCCTGTCTCTTGCTCTTCATTTTTTTTATAACCACCAAGTTAATGCCTGCTCTTAATCCTTAGCTACTGTATTGACTGCTTGCAGCCATCTAGGGCTAACTCCTGATAACAGATTACATGTTTTCTGCAGTTTACCTGATTCATTCTAAAGCTCCTTCAAAGCCCTGCAAGGATTGCTAAATCCCATTCTTTCTCTACCAGTCTTCATTGTAGTTTAAATAGTCTCTATGGCCTTTACAGTTCTTTTAAACATTCCTGTCTTAGATGGTGAGGAAAAAAAGAAAGAGGAGTCTGAAACAGAAGCTACAATAGGTTTGACATAGGAATGTAGGCTTGGACAGGCCACGGTCAACCTTAATGCGTGAAAGCTTTGGGAATGTGCTATGTCCCTGTGTGTACATGGTAGTGCTGACAATATTGGCCTTTGATTCCCTGCAGAGTAGTAGAGGATCCTTTTGACCTGGAAGCTTGGTGCTTGTGAGGGCCTGCAAAGGGCCTTGTCAGGTCAGTAACTATGATCCCCCACTGCTGTTGGCAACCGTGTTATAGCTCCATTCATAAACTGCATTCTGAAGCAGCCTTTTTCCTGATTCTTCATCTATAGAAGAGCTATTCCCCAACCTCCCTGCTGTGACCATTAAAAATCATCTTATGATTCCCAGCCTAAGTTTATTCCCAGTCAGACTGTAATGCTCATACAGTGGCCTGCCCTTGGCTCACATCCCATTTCTGGTCTGTGCTTTCTGTCACTTTACACTCCTGATCTAGGCTGGCCACTGGTTTTGTTTTACTCAGCATCATGCCTGAGTAGCCGGCTATGACAGTAGAAACCCTGAATGAAGACAGAGGCATCTGAACACTGTTCTTGCAGAATTGACTCATTGGGACATTGACCTTGAAGCAAATACACAGTGCACCCTTCAAGAGGTCCTACCTGTGGGAGACTAGGCAGAAATATTTCTTTCTATATGGAGGAAGTCACAAGATTTACCTCGTCATGTGAGTCTTTTATTTTAGCAGGGAAAACTTATTTTAGCAGGCTGTTGCCTGAAACTAGTGAAATAGCTCTGTTAGGAGTCTCCCAGGTAAAGGGAAGCTGCCCAGACATGTATTACTGTCCTGGCACATAGGGAGCTTAGAGTCAGTCTTTATGCTTTGGAAAAGAAAATATTCTGCTCCACCCCAATTCATGAGCTCTAAATGGATTTAAGTATCTCATGTTCTCTTTTCCTTTCTTCTATAAGCATCTGTCTTCCCATTTGTGGTCTCATAAGTAGTGTGATCATATAAACTGTGACTTGCATTAGTGTGTTTTTAACTTCTTTTAGGAACTGTTGTGAGTGAGACTGAGGATGCTCACTGATGTGTGGCTTTTTAGCTTTCTCAACCACAGTTTGATTCACTGCTTGAATGCTGTTACCCTGTATTAATCATTTGTACTGTTGAGGCTTCAGATACTGGTGCAGAGTTAAAACCACATTACGCAGGAACTGTTCAAGCAAAAAGTACATTTGAGTCCTACAGCCAAATAATGGGTTTCAGCAGTTACTGTGCTGAACAATCCAAGTGTTCGGTATTTATGGTATGTATGTTTTAAATGGGATAATATTGTTCAGATAAAGTAGCACGTGTCACATTAGGCCACTGCCAATCTCACTTTGGAAGCCAGAGGGTAATAGAACTCCTGGTTTGGATTTTCATTTCCAGGGACAAGCTGTTAAAAATGTTCTTTATCGCATTCAAGTGTTCATCATCATAAAGTGAAACATTTTTCATCACACTGGAGAAAAAGCTAGACAGCTTTTCCTTTTCAGATACAGGGATTCAATTATCGGAAACTTGTAAATGCCATTTCAAAAGAGATGTCCTCACTTGGGTCTTGTTTGTTTGCTTGTTTTGGGTGTTTTTTGTTTGGGTGTTTTGTTTGTTTCTGTGTTTTTTTTTTTTTATTCCAATAGAAGTAAAAAAAAACCCCAGGACAATTTGGGGACTTTCTATCCAGGGCCATTTTTGGACTAAGAAAATGACAGCATCTATCATAGTTGCCTTGCTAATTATATGTCTGTGGAGTTTGAACCTGAAAGTGCTGTAAAGCCGGCAGAGCAGGAATCCATTCCTTCTGTTTACCCACAGAATTGCTTGGTCAGTTACAATCAATTAGACCTGTGCATGTACTCTGCATGACAATGTGTAGGTGTCACGGAATGGCTTAAGCCAGCACGGGTAATGTTGCATTAGCAAAATGCAGCTCAACTTGATTTGCTATGCTTATATACCATGTTATGCTTCATTTGCATGAGTAGCATTTAATACAAATAGTGTCTTTTCCTTTTTATACAGGCCACATAGAATGTAAAAATTGTTGAAAACATTAAATGTGGAATTTTCCAATATAGATTTGTACATTCTTTATAGTAAATCGTTGCATTAAAATAGAATCTGATAATGTTACTGATGGACTCTTAAGGAAGAAAGGCAAATCATGTAAATGGAGGAGGATGAATCATAGACACTCTGCCAAACTTAACCTGGTAAGTCAATAGTCTGCAATGGTAATAGGCCACTTATCAAATGCACAATGTGAAATAAAGACAGTCAATTTATGAGGTCAGTGGGGTTGTCCTGATCAACACCAGCTGAACATCTAGCCAGTATGTTTCAGTCTCTGCTGTGCTGCACCATTCACATGAGAGCTGCCAACTTCTTTTATGGAAGCTATTACTCATACTTCTCAAGGCAAAAGGTTGTTTGAATTGCTGTCATATGTTGGTGGCAACTTTAAATAAGATAAAAAATAAGCAGCTAATAACAATAACTTCCTCCCTGGCAAACCCTGAACAAGTCATTAATTCATTGCAGAAGTTCTGTCAACCATCTGTCAGGACTGATTTAGTGTACTGAATTTGTGCCTCTGTTTAAGAGTGAGCTTTGCCCTGTGCTTGAGTATTATCGAAGGGAAGGCTTAATTCTGCTAGAAGAATTTGATAATACTCTTGCCAGCATTACATGTGGTGGAAACACAAGATTCTTAGTAAATGCAGCACTTACTAGTTCCACATCTTCCCCTAGTTCTCCAGTTAATTTGCCAACTGCTTTCACGTGATAGTTATCTAGGATAAGGGGATTCATAGGAGCTCTTCCTTAATGGAGATATATTTTATTGTCCCACATTTTTATAGGTTAGGGAAATAAGAATTAATGCACAGTCCCCTGAAAAATCTCAGATAATTTACAATTCTTGTGGCCTTAATGAATTTCACTGAGAAATCTAGGGGCTAACACTTTGTTGTCTTGCATTGCCATTCCAAGTAAACTAATATAACAAAAAATGCTTGCCTGTGAAGTCCTGACTGTATGCTGTGATCCCCAGAGCCCTTTCAGTGTTTTGTACCATATTGTTCTTGGAGGGAGGTTATGTTCTGGCTCTAAAAGTGGAGTTGGGGGCCATTATCTTTGGTGGATTTGGATGGTGTATTGACCTTTTCCTTCAGCAAACCTAGGAAGCAGAAGGATAAGAAGAAATAGGTAAAGTATAAACCAAATATGTGTGCTGGATGGAAAAGACTATTTTAAAGGACTGAAATAACGTGTCATGTTGCCCTCCCCTCCCCAATTACCTGTTTAGTAAATGCTAATGTAAGTAAAAATGTGGTGGAAAAATGTCTTCAGTAAGGTATACTCCTGAGGTGGAAGGTTGAACAGATACACAATTCAGCTGAATTCAATTTAAATAACTTGAAATCCAGTTCTTCAGTGTAGTCTTTCATTGTAGCTCTCTGTGTAAAAATATACCCAGAGAAGTTTAAGAAGAAACCTGAAAAAAACAAAAAACCCTATTTTGCTCTTTTCAAGATGAACTATATATTGTAAATATTTGTATCCTGGCCAGTGCACAGCCTTCTTAGAGTCAGAGGAAGTACTGACAACCTTAATGGGTTCATGGATTACCTATGGAGAAATAGTTAACATACTCTAATGGGACATCATTGATCAGCATGACAGATGGATCTGCATTTTAAGCTGTAGTTGTATGCTCACTGAAAAGATGTCTGTGCTGATGGAAGAGGTTCTTTCTGTGCACTGCTGTTAATGTCTCTTCTACCTTGGGACACTGACCTCATGGATCTGCAGACAGAATTCATCTTCACAAAATCGGCAGGGTTAGATTAAATCATCCATTTAATCAGCATAAATTAACCCAGCTGTCTTTTCAGAAGCACCCAATGGACTTATCTGCATCACCAGATCCGCAAGGCGAGTTGTCTCAGGCAGAGAGTTGGTGACAAGCAGCTCTGGGCTGGCTCTTACACCAGATAAAGCTGCCTCTGCAGAAGGCCATCTGTCCATGGCCAATTCCAGGACCTCTGGATTGATTCACATACCGGCAGGGAAGTTTCTTCTTGTATTTTCTGTGTGTGATTTTTACAAAGAGCAACAACAAACAGTAAAGCTTGATGAACTGTGAAGCTGGCTCTGAACTCATATTGTCACCATCAGAGGAATAACTGAGTGCTACTAGATGCACTAGAAAAATGAAACTGCACTGCATACTTGGAAGAGCTTTATTTCTGACCCTGGGTCTATCACTGCTTTTTTTCCCGGGCTTTCTGCCTCAGTTTCCCTATTTACTTCGCAATAGTGCTGTTAGTATTAACTACATAACAGCTACACTTGAGTTTTGTAAAGCTCAGATGTAGAATTGTTGCAAAGCTTTTAAATATGACCTCCCACTGGTAAAAGTCACCTGAGTGTGGCATGGGTTATCTGTACCTGACCAGAGATTTCCTTTTGGTCACTGAAAGCTGGGGTGTCCTGGTGTCAGAAGAAGCCAGACTGTATGAAGGGAACAGCAAATGAAGTTGATGTGTTTTCTAAGTGCCAGTGGTGGCACTTCAGCCTCAGCCTAGCACTTCTGAACCTGCTAAGCTTTGCTGGAAATAGGTCTTGGCCTCTGAAGATCCCCCCGTTGTGCAAAAATAGGCTTTGTAAGTCCAGCTTCACACATGATTTGTGTTTCTTAAACTGGTCAATGATAAATGAAAATTGACTGAAAAATGACTACTCCTAGCATGACAAATTCTGTGGAAAGATTTTAGGTTTGAATGGACAAATGCTCCATGAAACATGGCTTGTGTACCTGATTACATACATAACTGTACAGCACTGTGCCGATGACTAGGAATGGCAGCTAATGAATGCAAATTGGCCTCTTACTTAATACTATCAGCTTTTACTCTGGTGAAAAGCTTCTTATCCATGCCAGTGTATGCTTTTTCTGTTTCACACAGTTATTGCCAAACCCTTCCTGGCAAACCCTGCTATGGTACACAGAGGTGCCTGCTGGCTTTCTCCTGTGTAAATTCCCCATAACCCTGAGTTGTCAGCAGCTGCCAAGGACTCCTCATCACTTCATGCAGGTGATCTTTGAAGTCTTCCAAAATTAAGCACCTGTCAAAATCCCAACGTAGTAAAATGACTCCAGGGAAAAGCAGAATAAGAACAAAAATTTCATTCCCTTCTCCTCCAGTATATTATGTAAAACACTTTCAGGGTAAAATGCTGCTGGGGTTAAACCCAAATGTGTCATGATGGCTTACATGGTGTTCTGTAAATAACAAATGTCTAGGGCTTCATCTCAGTCTTTGTAAGGGATGAGCTGTTTTTTCTCCCTGGACCTTGTTCTACCATGTGTGTAATAATAAAGTATATTAAAATATTCAGCTGCAGTTTCAGGACTACCTCTTGTCCTCAGCACAGGTACGGCAGCCATGACTTAGGCCCCAAAATTGCTCGTGTTTGATCCTGCTGATGCAATTTTTTCCTTTCAGTTTCACTGTTTTGGACTGCAGAGAATGATTTTCTCTGGCAGAAGAGATCAGATACACTAAATAATCCGTCTTGCTTTTGTGGGGATTAGCAGCAATGTTAATAGCTCTGTTGGCTTCTGGGGCTACAAGGTGGTCACATGAGTTGGGTTTATTCATCATTTTCAGTGCTGAAGATATCCTCATGGAGACTGCAACTATCAACACATAGAGCTCTAATTTAAGCCATAATGCATAGCTTGACCACTGTTACATTCAGATTTTGGCTCTGTTAAGCTGCAGTAGAGGAGAGTCAGGAGTTCAGTAGTGTTTCTAATTAGGTTTCAAGAATACATGGTAAGCCACAAGACTGCTGTCTTGCCTCTGGTCTTCCTCAGAAAACCATGTCGTTGGCCTTGGTAGGGATATTGGGATGCAAATGCTGATGACTGCTTGCATCGATCGAAGTGTCACAATCCTCAGGTGATCTGGAGTTTGGGAATATGGTGTATCTAGAGCTGTGTGTCTGATAGCGATGAGAAGTAGGAAATTGGGTTGGTTTGAGTTGTCAGGAAGAAGAACAGAAAGAGAATTTCCTTATTTTGCATTTCAGATTTTAACTTTAAATATAACACTGTAAGAACTGGGAGAGATGTGAGAATCAGAAAGGTGACATCTTAGTTCTTTAATCCTCTTGCTTAGCTGCAAAGAATTCACAATAATTCCTTTGCGGCTTTTGTACAGAATCAGTCATACCAATTCACATTTACTTCCACGTGGCTTGAGGGAAGGAAAATATGGACTTCTGATTCATATCTGATTAATAGTAACTGAGTTTGTGCTTGTGAAATCAAAATTTGCCTCTAAGAAGACATATTTTTTTTTTTTTCCAGGGAGGAAGGAGGATGAAGCTAAAATGGGGAATTTTTTGTGGTACTAAGAACCAGGATTTCATGGAGTGCCCATGTTCCTGTAGCTGTTCTTTTCAGCTTTCAGTTTTTTGTGATGGAATGATTAAAAAACCTATTAAAATCAGGGAATCCTGAAATCTTCTGAAGAAAATGAAAGCAGCAGTTTACTCCAGTAAGAAAGCTTAGCACCCTGTTTGGATTCTTCTACGCTTTACCAGAGCTGCATGCAGCAGCTTACTGAAAACAAACACCTTTCCCCAGGGGCTGTATAAAACAAAGTCACAACCTTATACAGGAGCCAAATACATTGCATTCCTGAGGCTATGGATCATGGCATAACAAGATTACCAAACTGGACTTTTCAGAGGCTTCTCTCTCATAAATCTGCTTTATGCATGCTCTTGATCCGTTAGCTGTGCTTGGTAGATGCTCCCAAGGACTTTAACTCCCATTAGGTAAAGAGGCCATGAACAGAACAGCCAAGAAAACCCAATTAGCCCATAGGCAAGTCAGCAAGATCAGAATTTGTTAGGAGAGCAGGTGTGCTAGGCAAGCACTGCTAACCTGCTAAACCTATCATTACGTGCTTCTTGAGAGAGGTATTTTTTCCTAGTTGCATTGATGCTGCTTATTGCCAAGGAGCCTACACTGTGCAATTATGGCCGTAAGAACAACTTGCCTTTTTATTTCGTTAAGGGGCAGTAAGATATAAGTGAAATGTACTTCCTTAGTTAAACTGCCTGGTGGTTTACGAAGTCTGAATTAGGGAGGAATAATAATAGATAAATTACCTAAAGTGACCTGTGTTCATTTGTACCTCCCACATTTTATCTGAATCAGTGTAATCAGTATACGTTAGGGACAAATCAGTATGTAAGCAGCGCAGCCAGTATTCTTACTGATACCACTCATTACATCAGGAATGTTTTGTGTTGCCAGGTGCCAAAGTCTGAAAAGACACTGGGAACAAGTGATGTGCAGAATGTCTTTTTAAAAGGAGTAAGGAAAAAAAAAATCTAGCCTCTTTCACTTTTGTGTAATAAGCTCTATATTAATAGCACAATGGTATGTGCTATTAGAAAAAATATATCCTTTTTTCAGTAATGCAAAACAAAAAGAATCCTGTTTATACTCGCAGAGAAAATACGTATCCATGCCATGCCGCTAAAGTATTTGTATTTTGCCACGGGGACTTATTTTATGCTTCAAATAAATTCGAAGAGAGGCAATCAGATGAAAGCACTAACTTTAAAGGGCAAGAATTTCATCACCGAGTCTAGCTCAGAGTCTCTTGGCAATTGTGCCAAGTCAGAAAAATATCTAAGATTAAAACAATAATTAATTGGCTTAATGGTTCTTTGTGGCGTAGTCAAAAAAAGAAGACCCTGAACTACAGTATTACTGCACTAATCTCAGTGGTTCACCTGGAGCTCCAAAATCTCATGTGTTTCATGAGAAAGGCTTACTTACAAGACCTTGCTTGAAAGGTTCATCACCATGTGGGCAGGAGAGTAGGCTTTTCTATTTGCCCTGTGATCACACAAAGTTTCTTGATTCTTCAAGCCATATACCAAAATCTTCATATTGATAAAGAAAAAGAAATCTTCTGTTTCTCAGTGATGAGAGGGATGTCCCAGATGCATTCCCAAGCAGGAGATGGTGATAACTTCTCAGGGCCCCTGCCCTTGCTCAGTTTGAATACAGAACCATATAGGATATTAATAGGCCCCATGGGACTCCATCATTTCAGCCTTAGGAGTTCCTGTGGGTTCTGCTCCCACATCTGGGGATTACTCAGTAGCCTGGTTAATGATTCATAGCTGTGGCACAGGAGCTGCGTCTAAGCTCTCTTCCAGGTAACCTGTGACTCAAGAGCCGCAGCTTGGCCACTCCATCACTGAATTATTTTCCACAAAAGTAGGTGTTGCACAGTTGCAAAGAGGAAGTCTTCTCCCTTGCTTATTTCTTACCATACTGATGTGGGTGTTCTGAAAATAAACTTCAGAGTTTAAGTGCCAGATCAATTTTGTTCATACGTGCTGATACAACATACAGAAGTCATGCATTTCATTGTGAAATCTGTGGTGTGATGCTATGGGACTCAGTGCAATCAACATAAGGTGTGATATCTCACAAATTACCCTGCCAGCATAACTCACACCTCAGCTGAGCTGAACAAAAGATCTACTTTTAATGTGTGATGCTACGAAGATAGCACGGCTTAAACAAAGTGTTGGATTCCGACAACCATTTGTACATTGTTACATCTATAACAACCTGGTACTTCTGATTCAAGCTTTGTATCTGTCTTGAAAATGGAAAGCTTTTGCAGACAGAGCCATACTTACAGAACAGCAATCCTTAAAAGTTTATTCCAGAGATACTTCTAATTGTTCTTCCATTTCTACAGTTAGAATTGGTGCCGTATGTCTACTGGTGCTGTAGACATCTTACTGTTTCTTTTCAATTCGCATTGTGTTAGAATATTACAATTAACAATGCAAATATTACAGTTACTACAGTAACACAATGCGAATTGAAAAGAAACGTAAGTATTTTCAGTTTCCATTTCTGTTCGCACCGTGTTACACTGTGAATTGACACATTCTTCACTGCATTCATTGAACATGTTCCTGATACAAATAGGTATAAATAAGGACAGTCACATCTGCTTTGTGCTCTGGCATGGCAGAAACACTTAAGTGCCTTTATAGAGCACTTTTCATTATAATATCCAAATTTAAGGCAGCAATAAAGTAAGGATGAACATGCATTTTCATGACTCTTCCATGATTTACAGGAGCTTTGTGAGCTCATGTTGTAAGAGCCAGCAAAGCTTTGCATTTTCAAAAGGGTTTTATCTTCATACAAATCCAGGGAGTGGTCCAGATGGACACCATCCCATTTCCTCAGTCAGGAGTGCACTGTGGTCACTATTCAAAACCTATTTTAGATAAAATAGATATAAACCAGTTTCATGTGAGAGAGTATCCTACGGAGACACTGGCTTTGCCTGCAGTAGTTCTGCATCTCTCCTCTGGTTGTAGTGCAGAGCACCAGGTGCAGAGACACACTTGCCCAGTAATGGTAATAAAAGACACACTGTGATCTTCGTGAGGGGCTCCCACTTACCACTATTTTTCCTCTCTCTGACACATGGTAAGAGCCTC
This sequence comes from Pezoporus wallicus, assembly GCF_028554395.1. NCBI lineage: Eukaryota > Metazoa > Chordata > Aves > Psittaciformes > Psittacidae > Pezoporus > Pezoporus wallicus. The sequence continues at coordinate 77,332 of NW_026640314.1, forward strand.
TGAACTTTTTCTTCTCTCAAGTGTGGTGTTGGCCTGAAATGGATGCAGTGTGGGGAGTCTCATGATCTTCATCTTCTTTTCTAGATCAGGTCAGAGAACTTTTCTGTGGCTCTTTCCTATTAATTTCCCACATACTCCGTAAATTATGAAGATGATAAGATGTATCAGTCTTGCAAATTTTAACAGGAATGAAATTATGGCTGGAGAATAAAACATTTCACATGTGTAAATTGGCTTTCTCTGCAGCCTTCTTGTGAAGGGAGGGAATCACTTACCTTGCTTAACCTTAAAACCTGCTTCGTCAGGGAGCTGTAGGTCAGAGAACCACCAGAGGTTGAGGAGCTGGAGGACAGCCAGAGGAATGTAAGTGCTGTGTGACATGATAAGCAGTGAAAACAGATTAAATCTCACATGGAAAAAAGCCAGTTTTCATTCATTCTGTGCTGTCATTACACTCACAGAAAACCTCATTGGTGTGACTTGTCCATGGAAGAATAGCTGCAAATGCTCTAGTCTGGTGTAGTGTGTGTATATAACTAGAGTTCTAGGGCTGAAGGATGTTTTTCAAGGCCTTTCATGATTTTTGCAGTCATTTGATGTGAGTTTGAGGACTCATTACACCTTTAGAAGACAGGAGGCAACTACTTTCCTCCCGTACATTTGACTGGGAGGTCATATGTATGTGGCCCACTGCTAAAGCACTTACAAAAGCACATCTGCACAAACCCAGTTATTCATTCTAGTGCAAAACTGCACAAGGATACATAGTGTGCTTACTTAAGGCAGAGGCATAGTTGTTCCATGAAAGTGTACAGAGTTATTGCAAATACCTGGTAATTAATTTCCCACAAAAGACAGTAATGGCTGGAAGGAGCCCTCACAGGCTGTAAGGTAAATAAACTGAGTGTTAATAGCTCCCAGGTAGGACTGCAGAGCACCACTCGGAGGGTATTTTTCAGGAAAGTTTTCATGTGGCTGTCACCACTTAATAGTCCCTGGCAGCAGGAAGGCTATTTGCTCTGAAAGTCCTTGGACTATGAACGTAGAAGGGTGGTTTTTTGCATGTGTGTGTTTCACTTTTTGATTTAAAGGGTATATTCTTTCCTTAAATTTAAAAGTCTTTCAAAGATCAAGAATATACAACCTTATAGAAAAGGAAAACACTCCAACTAGGACAAAGCATAGACCATAAGATATTTTTAGGTACCTGGCATGTTTTAAGTTAAGTTGTGAGTGCAAAATAATGTGTGCGCTGTTGATCAAACAACCAGAGTCCAAGATCATGTACTTTTCAGTGTGTTCAGGGACACAGTTTGATCTACTCCTGTGTAAAAGTTCCCTCCTCCTTATACAGCTAGCAGCAAACGGGCATAGAGTCACAGCAGTCCCTGCTGGCTTCCTCAGAAGGAAGCAGATATCCAGAAAGGTGCTGTGATCTTTACCTCGGCCTGTGTGCATGGATGATCTGTTCTGGTGAGCAACTGGCATAAGAAATGCTCTTGCTAAGAAATGAATGAGTCCCAAAGCATCCTTAACCAAGGTGCATCTGAGGTTGGCCAGCCTACGAACAACTGAAAACATTCTAGCCGTGCACAGAGAGTTTTAATTTTACTCTCCAATTTGCCCGTATTTCTGCTCTTTCAGGGGTGCTAATATAAAAGTCACATAAGAGAATACTCCACTAGCAAGTCCCAGTGGATCAAATTGTTCCATCATTCCATTGCAGTCAATGGAGTTTTCTTGAGGATCAACTCAGTAACAAAACTGAACCACCCAGCTTGACTGTGCAACAGGAGAGTGCTCACTTTGCATGGATGTTGGTTTTAAAACAACTTTAAAAGTGCTCCATTATGTTACAAAACTGCGTGTGACAGTTCTTGTCACTTAGTGCTTAGGAAACTTGTAGGAAGAAACTTGCAGGGAAACTTGCTACTTCCTTATAGCATGTAATCAAATTCTGCGGAAGCAGCATAGCCAGTGCCTCTAGTGCTGGCACTAGAGGCACTAGAGGTCAAAGGCCTCAGCTGTCCTAGCACAAAGGAGTTTTGGCTTGTACACGCTGATAGGTAACTCATTTCTGCTGGTGTTGCATGCTCTAATGAGGTAATAGAGAGAGAAGCCTGCAAAAAACAGTGGATTACAAAGAGCAGGGTCGCAGGTTTCCTTGTGCACCTTCTGCAGCCTGTTTATCATTAGCTCTCCTGCTTTTCTAGAGTGCCTGCTTTTATACAGAATGGGGAACAGGTACCTCTCATGCGGAAGGGCTGAAAGGAGAGCAGTGGAGTCAATGTGCCTCACCGTTATCTCAAAGATAACTGGGAATTCGTTGTAAAATTATTTTCGAGTTTCTAATATGCTCTACTGCTAATATGGGAGGTATAGCTTGTTCATTTCCTGCTTTTGAAGAATTTACCCTTACACGTTAAATTACCTCAATCTAAAATCTCGGTAGTTTCATCGAATTTAAGCATTTTGCTGGTGCCATCAAGTGGCAAAATGTTGAATTGCAGAATTGCAGCAGCATCCAAATTCACAACCTGGTATCTTAAAACAGCAGCAGTGAGGAAAATAATACTTGCCAAGCCTCCTCCGAAAATACATCCCTCTGTATAGATACACACACCAGAAAACATGGTCTAAAATGCACATGGTGTTGTGGTTACTTCAGTTGCTTCAGTTTGATCTGAATTCTAACTAGTGGAAAGGCTAATATTTTTGAGTATTTCCTAGTTGATAAGTATGGACAACCTGCAGAGCAAACTCAGAGACCCTTGCTGAAGAGACACTAAACTGGAGGGTCACAATGCCATACTCTGAATTTCCTTCACAACTGTGTTTGCTCTGCTTTGTTACTAATCTGGTTTTGGAGACCATGGCCCTTCAGATTTCATGTGGTGTCTGCACTTCATATCACATGTGTGTACTATCACCAGAGTGGAATGAATGTTCAGTTTGCTGTTTTATGCACTAAATTCACAATCTGGTTAACGCACAATTTAAACTTACAGTTCACCGTTCATACGCACGTCGCTTTTATTCTGCTGAGTGACATCACAGTATTGCTCGGTGGGAAGGCCTCTGTGCAAAAAGAAAGCGTAAATTTATAAGGCTTATGCACTATTTGCTTATAAATAAATTGATATGTTTTTGTCTTGATTTCTCAGATACCCTTAATATCAAAACTCATAGGTGTGTGGAAGTGTGTCCTGGGTTTCAAAATCAAAGTTGTGCAGGACTGGATCTTGAGAGGTGCTGAACACCCATGCCTGAATCCAAGGCTCCTGAGAACACTGATCATTTCCCCCTGTGAAAGCCTGACCCTTACAGCCCCACCCCATGCGCACGTAACACTCAGTAGGAGCTGTGGGAATGCCTCGAATGGATGCATGTTCCAACTTTTGGCTCTGTGAGGAATTATTCCTACATTATAAGGATCACTTTCATCTCTTTCTGATGCCAAATCCAGCCAAACTGCACGGTGCTTTTCACTGAACACAGTCTAAAGAGAAGATGGCACCAAATATGTCTTTGAGTTTAAATAATGGAAAAACAAAGCAGTTGTTAGCATGGGACATCAGGTAAAAAAACCAAAACACAACCCCAAAAACAACACAACAGAAGAGAGCAAATGGGAGTGTCAAAATGAAGGAAATGCAGTTGGAAAAATCAGCCATAACCAGTAGGATTTTCCTGGTCTGACCTGGCCTTGCTAAAGCTGAGCTTCACCCAAAGCATGTAATCAAGTGTCTGTTACTGAAAGAAATGTGTGGCCTTCACTGCATGGCTGAAGAAAAGATGCTGGTTGCAAGAATGGGAGAGAAATGAGGCTGAATCAGAAGGTTTTTTTTTTACTTTTATGTCTGGTTTGCGAGCTCCCAAAGCTTGGGGGTTTTAGAGCAATCCAATAGGAATATGCTCATAATATTCCAGGTATAACCACAAGTTCAGAATGGTTATTGTCTTCCCTTCCTCTTCAAGAACTTCCCCATATTAACACAGTCTAGCATAATGTGTGTTTCTGTGCCACGATGCTGTCAGTTGAGCAATGCAGGCATCAGTCTTCCAGCTGTTGTGCAAGGCTGTGTTCAGAAGTGCTGAGCACGTCCATGTTAAACTAAAGTCACTGAGGTTCCCTTCCTTCCTTCTCTGCCCCATCACACCATGGTAGCACTTGACTTCCATCCCAGACGTCAGGTCCCCTGCACCCTTCTGGCAGGACACCTGGTGCTGAGGGTACTCCCCTATGACAGTGCCACAGGAGGGTGCTTCTATGGTGCAGCAGCGCTCACTTTAGAGCCAAATTCAGGGATTTTAGAGGTCTGAATTCTGTTCTGGGTTGATCAATGTATATGTAAGATTGCCATGACACAAATTCTCCTTCCAGCATTAAAACGAAAACATACTAACCTGGAAATGCTCAGCCTTTGACTAGTTTGACTACCGTGCTTGCACTTTTCACTGCTTTTGTGTTTGATGCATTGGGTGGCATGGCTCACTAAGTAATACTAATGAAATCCAGAAGATTTGACATCTTTTGGAGCAGTGTCTCTGCAAAGTGCAGTGTTTCAGCAAAATACTGTGTAGAGATTTGTGGGTACTAGTATATCCCCCCATTAATATTTTGGGAATTGTGGAAAGAGTAGATTCCTAAATTGCCCATTTTTGGAATGCAGATGTTTGTACATCTCGGGCTAACCTGCTAGCTGTCGGTTGCTATTCTTGTTAAAAACACTTCACTTAAACATTCTGACTGTGAGAAGACCTTGGCCAAGGGTCTACACCACTATCACAAGGCTACCATGTTCTTTAACAGATGTCCGTGGAAACTTATCCTTTGAATTGCTCTCCAGGAAAGCTTGCAAAAGTGAAGGGATTCCATGAACTCTATATCTGAAAGAAAAAATAAACACAAACCAAAATGTCTTTCAATGGAAGCAGCAGTGATGGCTACCTGATATCTTTTAAACAATGACAACTTGGTTGGATTTTCTTGGTGCTTAGTTATCTGAGCCTTATTCTGGGTGAGAATTATTCATTCTGTTATGGTGAACTGTCACTAGGAGAAGTACAGTGGTGACTGGCAATTGTTTGATGAACTTGAATCAAGTCTATTATGTTTTGATCAGTGATAGGAAGAAAGGTGATAGAAATGTGCAGCACATACATCTTACAGTGTAATTGAGTCTCAGCTGCTAGCATGTAGATACCTGCACTGGCCCTTCAGTACTGCACTCATACTGGCATATGGGCAGTGAATATATGCAATGACACAGATGAAAGCTTTAGCATCTAATTCACACTGATTTCAGCATTTGTTATTTGTGCCTTTGAAAAGCTCCTCTCTCCATCTCTAGAGAGGCATGAGAAACATTACTGTTTAGTAGCTGTAATTCACACTGAATGCAAGCTGTGTCAGGCACTTCACATGGGTGTGCTAGTGGCTGAGGACAGTCAGTACATTTCCGCACATCTGTGTCATTTGAGATCAAGCAGTTTGATGTGTTTAGATGCGTGTTCGCCTTACATAGTTTTGATTTAGTGTTGTAAAGATTGACACCAAAATCACAGAACGTTTAAAGGAATACTTCTTGCCTGCAAGAAGTACGTCATTGAGCTCGACTAGGAAGAGATACCCATCAGTTATTTGCCAGTACAATGTGTTTGCATTGTACAGTGAACCAAATACGAATCTGGTGAGCTATAGACTACTGAAAAGCTTTTCTAAGTTTCTGAAGGAGCTCAGTCATCCATTTCTTCTATCTAAAGCCTTATTTCCCCTTTTTGAAAGTAGGCAGGCAGATGCCAAGTCACCTGCATGGCTGTAGTGGTTGTATTCATTAAGCTGACTCTGAAAACATTAATAAATCATTCCTGTTGACTGCTGTCTATAGGTTATTAAGTTGCAGTCCTTTACCTTCGGCAGAAAGAGAAGCATTGCACACAAAGATCTGATCATCCATTCAGCCCAAACAGACTCTGTTAAGCTTAAAATGCTTCCAAGTCTCCTTCTCCTAAAGAAACATTTATAGCTAATATTGATCCAGTGATACTGAAAATCTCAAGGACACAGATGAAAGTGTCTCTGCCCAGAGAATGTCAAAAAGGGCTAGTGAACAAAGTTTTAGAGTGCATCATGAGCAGTCGGTAAGAACCTCAGAAATATAGTCAATGTAGTCAATTATTTAGTAGAAACTATCGCCATTTCTAACTTCCACAACTGTAGATTTATTCTGTCAGTAAGACAGAAACTAAGATTTGATTTTGCTAACAAATAACATAAAATCTCAGGTGAAAGAACACTGGAGGACTTGAGGCTAATGATGGAAACTGATATGTATGAAAAAAAAAAAAAATAGAAATTTAGGTTAAAAAAAAACCCCAAGAGTTTTAAGCATCAGGGAGGTTCAGCTTTCCAGAACTTTAACCACTGCAGGAATTCTGCCATATCCTGCCCCCTAGCTAACAATAGAATTGTGCCTGTAAAGTACAGTAAAACTGCATTGATTCCTGAAACTTCCTGAATACACACTGAGGACTGTGAAAGCAAAATGCATCTTCCTGTAGTTTTAAATTCTAATTTTAAAGTTTATCTCAGTCATTCTAGGCCAACTTGTAATCGAGGAAAAGAAGTTCAAAAGAGGAGTTTATCAAAGAATAACATGATAAATGTTGGTGATAAGTTTGCGAAAGGTCCTCATTTATTCCAAATTAGAAATAAAATATACATGCTTTTATTCTTTATGAGTGCTATTTCAGGAGATTTTGAGCCCTAAACCTGCATATATATACATACGTATATAGATAGGTAACATATTTTAGCAGTCCTTTTTTCAGCTGCATTTCCCAGGGAACTGACAGACTACTGCACAGAGCAGAAAGCACTTTCTTTCCTTAAAACAGAAAGAAAAAATTGTATTTTGCCAGAAGAACGTAACCATTAGAAAATACTTTTAGTAACAGGGAATGGATATCAAATAGTTTGAATGGAATCATTTTCAAGTTCTGGTTCTAGAGTGTTGGGTGGTCTGCTATGGTGTCTACATGAGCACTGTGGGAATCTTCTACTGATGACAGATTCAAGTACTAGTGGCTTGCAAAGACACAAATGTTAAGAGTTGTTGATTCATGATCTGGAAGTGGGCAAGAAACAGAAGCCAGACTTCCATTCCAGCAGGACTGCTGTGGGTTTGGAATGTAATGCAGTTCTGAGGCCATGCTATTCAGACCCTAGCAGAATTTCCTATATATCCAGCTTTCTGGTAAATGTATTTTTGGCTGCCAGACTTACAGCTGGGACCTGTGACTAGTAGCTTTTTTTGTCCCTGCCTGTTGCACATATAGGGAGGTGCCACACAGTTCACAGCTGCTTTTTGCAGCTCAATCACAGTAGCTGCTCACTGAGGCAGGGATCAACACCACCAAATCCACAATGTATATACAGACTTACACCCATCTGCAGTCATACCCATCATACCAACACCAGCTCCACTGATAGGTAGTAGTCCGTACCCCTTCATCAAAAGGGTTCTGAACACATACATCCCATGTCTCTGCAGCTGCACTAGTCCAAAGCCACCACACAAATCCTAAAATCTGCCTTCATCTCCAGAAACAGTTAATAGCACAGCATTTCCAGGTGGCTGGCTTGGGAATCTCAAGTTCCCAGCCCTTGACACCTGTATTTAGCAGTAGGATACAGAACAAGGGTTAAGGCATCCCTATGAACAATGTTCTCTGGACACTGTCCAATGCATGCAGAAGGACATCCACTGTCTGTCCATTGCTGCTCCTGGCAAACTGGCTCAGTTCCTTGGCAGAAGAAGCCAAGGGGGGTATAGTGCAGTGAGGCCACTCCAGCTAGAGGGCTGACAGTAGGTGGGGGAAGACAGCAGTAGAAGAAAGAGGATGAAGTCAGGTTGAGCCAGGTGCTGGCAGGACCAAAGTTCCAAGTCCTTACTCATCCAGGAGAAGTCACCCACAAAGGAAATCACTGGTTTCCAGGGTGATGTCTCTCCAAAGCAGGAAACGTGATGATTCACGTTTCATCCCCAGAGCTTTCAGAAATCCATGGCTAAGAGAATGAATTATCTCACTATGAGCCTCTTGATGAGGAAGAGTTTCCAGTGGGAGAAGGCAGGTATGTATATGAAGATGATACATTCATGTACTGATGAATGACACCTAAGTAAAAATTAATTTCTAAATGTAACAGCCTTCAAATACTGTGTTTACTGTGCCCCAAAGAGATATTATTCCAAAACAGGAGACAGTATCTGGGGAGTAGCTGCTCTTATCTCAAGTTTTATTGTCTCTCTGTCTTCAGAAGAAAAGGTTAATGGGAAACTGTGTGTCCTGGTTTCAGCTAGGATTGTTAATTTTCTTCCTAGAAACTGTTACAGTGCTATGTTTTGGCTTTAGTCTGAGAATAATAGGGCAGAACTGTGCACTAAGCCTATGTCCTTGTTCAGTGCAGTGCACTGTGAGTATGCTTTGGCCTGTAATCTGGTAGTATTTGGTATCACAGTGAGAGGGTGTTTGGATCATTTGAGGTGACACACGGTGAGGCAGCTGGTGATGGCAGCAGACAGTTACCTAGTGCGTGAGAGGGAGGATGTTAGAGCACAGTTGGGAGCTGCGATCTGAGACATGTAGGTGGTGTGCTGTTTTACCTCTCCTGAGCAAAGCGGTCAATAGAGCCACAAGCCAAACCGAAAGCCAGTTCATTACAGAAAGTTTAATTGGGAAGAACTGAGTAAAGTCATGTGGGTGTCAGTTCAATTCTTGACAAACCGCCTGAGCCAAGACCATTTCAAATAAGGCATGCAGCACATCAGCAGGACTTCCCTGAACTGCCACTTCTTATTCCCATTCTTGGAGATACCAATATTATTTGCTTAGTTCTTGTGTGGGGTTTTCACACCACCCTTCAAGACAGTTGGACCTGGCCACTGGTGGAGTTTGGATTCCGGTTAATTGACTTGCTGGGTGTTTCTGCCCTCTTGTGTTTGACAGGCATGGTGATAGATTTTGGTCTGGTTTACTTTCTTCTGCTGATCTTTCCTCTCAGTGTGGCTTTTGTTTGAGTTGAATTGGCATCAAAATAAATGGATGTGTTTGAGAAGAGTGTTTTTGTTCTGGTGTTTCTTTCACCAGCCAGGGCAAAATTAGCTGGAAGCCCTGCTTTTCTTGGAAAAGGAGTGTGAAAAAGCTGGAAGTAAGTCATTTGGCAAGTGATAATACATAAATAGCTTTTCTGAATACCTATTAAATGCACTGTTGTATTGCTATTATCCAGTAGTGCCAGTAATTGGTTTATTATGATTTTGGACCACTGGTTTGTTTTTAAAATGGATGAGTTGGCTGTCACATTAAAGTGAACTGCACTTTAATGTCGATGCCATGTACAAGTGATACAGCTGTACCAGTAATTCCCAGAGTTCACAAGTTTAATATATTCTGAAAAAAAAAAAAAAGTATTTTCTATATTTCCTTTTCGCGCTTCATGGTGTCTGGAGCTGGATGTATGGAAAGGCTCAGCAGAGCCTTTTCCTTCTTTCATTTATTATTCAACTGTTGAAAAACTCTGTTATTTCCTTCCAAAAAAATATATGGAAGATTTAGAGTTGTGGTTTTAAGATACTATGGGAATGACCTGCCTTAGCCTGCCTTAGTTGTTACTATAGAGGGTGTGCTTAGCTGGAGGTAAAAGGGTGAGGACATTACTTCTACCTGCTAAATCTTCACACAGAAGAGGTCATTCAACATGTAAATCTATCAGTACCTAAGCTGGGTGTATCTCTGCCACCTGCATCTCCAAGTTAGTGAGTTTCTTTGAGAAACAGCTAACTGGGAGCACTAAGGTCCCTGAGACCTCTCTATATAGCTCCCTTACCAGGCTACATCAGGACAGAGCTCTTTTAACCTTCCAAGTGACTAATGCAGAAAAGATGACGATTTGCAGAGGTAGTTACTAAACCAGTACCTCCTCTACACTGAAAAATTATATGCTTCAGGTGGTGTAATGTGACATAACCAGTGGAAAGGGAAAATAGAAAGGTCATTTCTAACTGATTAAAACTGTGTTTCTGTTACCTTTGTGGTGGTGTGCTGAGATAAAGTGAGAACAGCTCAGCTAAATAGGGAGAAAAGTAATTTATCTAATTCATGTTTTCCCCCTAGTTGTGATGGAGAAACTAGAGGGATGTGAGCATTTCAGCGGACTGAGATGTCGTTCTCCGGAATTCTCACTGATTTTGATATCTATGATGCTGTGAGAACTGCACATGCAGCTGGATCCAAATGGAGCCAAAGCAAGCTGCTTATTGGACTGAGAAATGATACATATTCTAACCCTTAAGCCAGTGCTAAAAGGCAGAAGTTAGAAAGCATTGGTATCCAGCTTAATACAAAGAAATGCTTTATTGAGGCTTTATGTCAAATGCCACTGTGATTTCTTTTTTTAATTGTACTTGTTCTAGGCATAGTTATTTAAAGGTGGAAAGTTGAGCGTGACCAGACTTCGTTAACATCGAAAGTTCAAGACGTAGCTTTCGTAAAGCTAACCGTGTAGTTCGCGTTTTCGTCAGCCCTCCAGCACCCTCTTACGGCAGTTCACAGCCCAGGTTCTGTCCACGATTCGCCTCAAAATCAAGCTTTACAAGGGATGTTCTTTCTGCCCTCTCGTGGCCACAGGTCAGTTCTGCAGCGGCGGGGATTTCAGACCTACATTGCGTTTTGGTAACCGCAAACGTCTTGCTTTTGCTTTAGAGAACACACATAAAATTGTGTATCTCCGGGACAGTTTTTTCCTGTATACAGTGCTTTTATGTACATCTTTCATTTGAGTCCAGCAGTTGGCTGTTTGGATTGTCAGATTAGCTACACACAATTTCCTTAGTTTTATGTCCTAACCCAGAATATGAAGATGTGACTTGCATGTTCAAAGAACCAAGTAAGAACCATTTCTTTCCTGTCAACTAAGGTAATTTTAGTTCGTTGGTCTGTGCCTCACTTTTGGCCTGCTTACATAAAAAACGCTGCATAATTGCACGTGACGGCTTCTTTATGCTTTCACTGATTCTTTGGTTTACTTGTAAGTTAAATTGCACTCACTTTCCATGTCATGTCAATCAATCAGTAAATATATTGATTAATTTAGATTTATCCCAGTCTGAGGTCAGGATCAGGCCACACTGCCTGTTTATGTTGTATCCTGTTTCATTATCCCTTGTATGAATAGTGCTATCAAATACAGGCTTACAGAAGGTTGTATCATTTCAGTTAAGACTGCTGCTTATCACATTTTTCTGACAAGTACACAGAGCCAGAATAGGTAACACATGCATGTACAGTGATGTCTCTAGTGCTTGTCAGCTGGTGAGGATCTGAACAAGAGATTCTGTAGCAGGCATGTGAGAGCATATAATGCAATAATGATTTAAGAAAGCAATTATACAAACCAAGAATAGATTATTCACAGTCAAGGTAGTACTAATAAAAGAGAATATTTTGCTATTATACATTGATAAATGGAAAAAGAAAGCCATTACTTTATACATTACCTGTTAGCTTTCACCTACATGCCCCTTTCACAGTCAGCCCAAGATACCATCTCCTCATCTCTGTGCTTTCTTGGGTAACTAGGAAAATCCCCACTGCACAGGCACAGCCTGCGCTGCTGTTGTGCTAGTGCCAAACCGTGCACCATCTGCGCTTAGCAGGGAAGGAAGTAAGACCAGAAAGAGTTTATCACTAGTTATACATTTGAGATGAGGGTGGGCTCTGCAATCCTCCAGGCCACCCCAGGGATTCATAAATTCATATGCAGTATAAATGTCTGCAAGAATACATTTTTAAGGAAATGTCTTGAAATATGGAACTTTGGGAAGCGTATGGCAGTGGCTGAGCTGGCACAGGAAGTAGCTTCTGAAGCTGGTCTCCTCTTTTGACTCCCCTGCTCTTTCCACACAGGACTGATACTCCAAGAGCAATTGAGAATCCTTCACACTTCTTTTCAAGATCCCATAAGCCATATGTGATCCTAGTATAACTACACTATAGGTACACTGGTGTACCTTCACTGATATTTAATTTCTTCACAGGTATTTAAATTAAACTTGAAACTTCTCTTTCATAGCTGCCAAAAGAAATCAGCTGATGAATTAGGCACTGTCATTTCATTTTAAATCCCTCTTGAGAGAGAGGCAAACTTGCAGCTCTTAGAATTGATGATGATCTCTAAGGGCAAGTAGGTACTTAGTCAGAAAGGTAACCACACTTAAAGACAGGCTCAGCATCCAACATACGGTTCTATTTTTTCTTTAAGCCTGTCTCTTCAATAGCAGGGTTCAAAGGAAGTTTGTCTCTACTGTGTTAGGAATAAAATTCTCCGTATTGGTCATATAGTATAGTTAACTCTAAAGATTTTTATTATCCCAAGATAAAGATGTATTTTGTGTACCCACAGAATTGAGCATCTAAGAGAAGCATCTGATCTTAAAAAGTTCCTCTCTGTTTTAATTCATTCCCTAACCCATTAAATGGTCCAGCTGATCCCTCCTGGGAATGAACAGCACATGGGCTCATCAGACCTTACTGCCTTTGTTCAGCATTGTACTGGGTTTGCATGGCAAGGCTTTAGTCACAGTGAGGCTACAGAGGTGGTTTCTGTGAGAAGCTGCTAGCAGCTTCCTTTACATCTGATAGAGCCAATGTCAGCTGGCTCCAAGGTGGACCCAACTGCTGGCCAAGACCGAGCCCATCAGCAACAGTGCTAGTGCTTCTGGGATAACATAGTTAAGGTTGGGAGGGAAAGAAAACTGCAATTTCAGCCAGAGAGAGGAGTCAAAATATATGAGAGAAAGAACCTTGCAGACACCAAGGTCACTGAAGAAGGAGGTCAAGAGATGCTTCAGGTGCCGGAGCAGACATTCCCCGGCAGCCTGTGGTGCAGCCAATGGTGAAGCCTGTGCCTATCGTTTTCAATATATTGCAAGAGATAAAGTAGCTGGATGTCATACTAAGGACAAAGAACATAGTAATTGATAAGTGAGGTAAAAGTCAATTGTTATGAGCATCAGAAACAAGATAAAGATATACAGCGCAAAAACTCCAAAACCAGAACAGGTGTGCCAAATATGACAAAGCAGGGGGAAAGAGCTAAGTGGTCAGTAAGTTCCAGAAGATGGAAAGAGTTAAAGCACAGATTTTTCTCATCCATATTTTATGCTACTAAAGATCTGAGTGGCATTAGCTGAAGCCCTTCTACACCTTGTGTCATCAGAAGAGCAGCGCAAGTGTGAATTGGGTATCTATGGGCTTCCATGCATTTGTGCTAGATGTATTTTAGTGGGTGTCACTAATGAAAACATTTCCAATTCCTCATAATGTGTACTCTTCAAGAGGGGGCAATTTTTCAAATGCCTTGTTCAGGGTTTGGAAGTTTCTAGTGGCCTGTGATGCCCAAGGCTAGCCCAGTTGTCATCCTTTGCAGAAAATGCAAAAGGTGGTTAAAAAAGCAGTTGAAGTGAATCTAAGACTGAGAGATTTTGAATGCCGGATGCCCAAGTCTTTGGCTCCTTCTGTGAGTAAAACAACAGTGTCTTTTTACATTCCACTAAATCTGTCCAAATGTTATATTGAAGTCAACAGCATGATGAGCTCTCGGACTTATAAATTAATCAGTGGGTTGTCGGTGTCCTCTCTATAAGCTTAAGTCAGAATCTAAAATAAGCCTGGTGTTGTTTTTGCATGGAGGCTTTAATACCAGACATAAATATTATGTGGATGACAAGGAAGGCTGGGAGCTCCTGAGCCCTTCTAGAATTCCTGCTGGTAAGCCTCGATAGTCTGTCACTTGATTTACGTGAGTTCTTTCCTAGCTTTTTCCCAATTCGTGAATAGTATCTGTATATGGATAATAAATAATCTGGTGAGTAACATCTATAGCAGTGTATGTTGCCTGTCGTGCCCCTTCTCCTCCCATTGCACTATGCAGTGATTGTTTTCTTGGCTCACACACTTTCAAGCCAAACAGAAATTTTGCAGAGCATAGCATAATTCCTTCTTTATGTACTTTTCACCTAGCTCTTCCTCTGCTGAGGGAAAATAAATCAACAGCCATCTCCTGTATCTGTGCTGTGGAGCGTGCAATAAGAGGGCAACCTAATTTTACCTGCTGCTGGGCCAGTGTTTGGGCTTCTGCTTTCCTCCCATAGCAGCCATCATTAATGCCAATTGATGTGTACCCTTTTCCTGTTGCTAGGTGATACGTTCCTTGCAAAAGCAGCTTCTATTGCTGCTCAGGGATTCTCACAAATCTTGTTTGCTCTTGGGTTGCATGATGTGCAGTGTGGTTTGCAGAACCAGAACAACACAAAGTTCAGGGCACCTCCTTCTGCTGTTCATTTGACTGTAAATCACTAAAAGATCCCCATTTTTCAAGACTAAAGAAAGAATGACATCCTGTTCTGGTGGCAGGCAGTGACAAGATTTCTACTTCATAGGCTGGGTCTTCAACTTTCCCCTCCGCAAATTGTTGACCAGTGTCCTTCAGCATGGACTTGGCTGCAGTACCCAAGTAATGCTACAAACCTGGTCTTTCACCAGCACTTGTTAGGTAGTTTTCTGAGACTGAGAAGCCCGAAGATTGGTTTTGGACTCTTTCTTCCTTTCAAAATGTACAATCTCATTGTTTATGATCTGTTTAGATGGCCCTATCTCTTTGATATTTCATGTTTAAGTGAGTAGAGGGACTAGATATTTTCAAGACTGTGTTCTTACTACTTTGGGTTGAATTCGATTCCCCAGCCACAGGCTGAATAGTGTTGTTTCAAGTAGCCTCATGAAGTTTGTAGAAGAACAGCACCTTAGGCTCTGTCCCAAGTATGAATTTATCTGATAAAAGTGATCAGTTTGATTAGGATTTTTTCCAGGTTCTTCTAAAGATATGTGGAATGTAAAGATATCTGGTTACCAGTTATTCAGCATAAAAGACTAAGACGAGACAGAAGAAACAATAAATTAAACTCTCAGATACCCAAACCCCAAGGAAGAAGAGATAAGAAGACAGTAACAAAGAGCAGAAGTCTTAGATCAGTGATTGATGGGATCTTTAAGGAACCACTCAATGCCTTGAGGAGGTTCAGCCAGAGCTCTGTAACTGGTTATCATGAATCTCATAGGAAACAGCAAACTTACAGTGGGATATCTGAGAGGCCTTGCAGAATCGCATAAAATTTATTATGGGATGTTTCAAGAGATGTGGGAAAGTGCTGGATTTATTTTGGGATGTTTAGGGGAGAGCCAAAAACAGTCAAATGCAGGGATCGAGATACATGGGAGAGGAGCAAGTATGGGAAAATGAGGAAGAGAGGGGATAAAAGAGGTCAGCTGCATGTAGTCAAGCTGCCGTCATTTTTTGTCAGGCTATGCCCTGTGCCTGATCATCACAGTATGTCTTGTCTTCTTGGTAAACTTGATAAGTGAA
The DNA here is from genome assembly GCF_028554395.1 of Pezoporus wallicus. Classification (NCBI taxonomy): domain Eukaryota; kingdom Metazoa; phylum Chordata; class Aves; order Psittaciformes; family Psittacidae; genus Pezoporus; species Pezoporus wallicus. The sequence continues at coordinate 92,819 of NW_026640314.1, forward strand.
TGTTTTCCTGTGTGAATGTGCTCTCTATTCTGCATGCACACGTATCATGATCTGCTAGCTGATTTCAAGCCAGGTCAGCTGGTGAGAGTGAGTGGTCTGAGTGCCAGCAGCTCGAGATAGAGACCAAGGGTTGAAGAATCCTGCAAGCCTGAGGGCTAGCAACTGGAGAGATGGATTGCGTGGATATCAGCTCTTCAACAGACTGAATATCTAACAGCTGCTGATGAAGGGACCCATTTGTGTGTGTGATTCTAATACGAATTTAAAGCTGGACTAGGTGGTAAGCAGGATGAGAGGTGTAGGAGCCAGCTACCAGGGAGACCATAGGACAGGACAGTGAGCGAACAAGGGTCTGAAAGCCAGCTGCTAAAGAGATAACAGATATGGAAGAGCAACTGGAGGCACCTGTTTGCCTTGTTTGGGTGAGAGATCTGCTAGCAACTTTCAGTTTTATTAACCTATGAGTGATAAAGGGATCAGCCCATTTGTGTGTTTATGTCAGTCTTGTTGGTATATAATTGGAGACTGTAATGATGCTGCTCTCTTGTTGGTTGGTAATCAGTTGTGACTGTCAAGGTGTGACTGTCAAGTACATACATACACGTTTGTACATGTGGTCTGGTTTTGGGGGGTATGCCTATTTCCACCATTGGCCAGACATGGTGTAAAAGTAATGCAGCATCTGAGGACCAGAAGAAAGAATCCCTGAGGTCCTGTAGTCTACTATATTTGGCTTCCCTGTAACAGGTGCGAATTTAGCTTCTCTTCAAAGCTTACTGAAAACTCAGTTTTGGAGGAAGCCTGAACACATGATATTTCATTTAGAAGAGAATGGTTTTGATAGGAAGTATGAAATAGAAGTTCAGGCTTAAATGGAGTAGTCCCTTCTGCATGTGTACGTGTCATTCACAATAACAGAGGAAGTGGGACACCCACAGGGCAGATCTTGTAGACCATTAGGAAGGGCATTATCTCAGATATAAAGCCCAAGATCATTACATTACAACGCATGTGACTTTAGTTAGATGTTATTCCTCAGTGGGGTCCAAGATAGTAGGTTTTATTTGTGACAAATTCTTGACAAGTTACCTTTCAGATTTATGTATAACATGACTCATAAACAACAGGAAAAGTGCTCTCTCTACATTTTACTTGTTTTTCTTTAGCTGCATATGACACAAAGAGTACCAGTGGTTTTGATCCTGCTCCTGTTTGTTATTAGTATTGTAGACTTCATTTTATTTGTACCATGCTGCTTTATTCATACTATGCTTCTTTTAATTTTGGTTGAAATGCTTTCAGTTATACAGCCATTGTTCTGAAATCAGGTTTTACAACCAACAGGACAGAAGTTGCACAGAAGTAAACAGAATTTATACTACACTGCCACTGAAGTCAACTGCTACAACAGTCACTACAATTGTCATTGCCTTATACATCAAGGGTTTGTACAGAATTATTCATAACATGAAGTCAGGTTTGCATTACAGTTCTTATAGGTTTCCTTTCCATGACCTTTAGTTTTGAAAACACATTGCAGATTTTCAGAGTCTTTCAGATTCTGTCTTCATTATTTCATTCCAGTATTACCGTAACTGGTAGAACTCATATCCCTAAAAATATCAGACAAATAAAACAAAATCTGTTACAATCAGGTGAGACGGTGAGAAAGAAATTACAGGAATCAGATTAAACAAGAAAGAACCTTGGCTTTGAATATATCAGTTACCTTTCCTGGCCTGAATTTCTACCTCATGCATGCAGCAGATACACGACGGGGGAGCCAGCTGAAACTCAGTTACAAGGCAAATGGAGAGTTTGGATAAAGCAGCAGATATGATACGAAGGACTGATATTGAGGAGCTGCTTTAAATTATTCCCAGTAACAGGCAAGAAATATTTTTTCCTATCCTAAAAAAATTTCTGAGATGTCAAAAAAACAAATTTTTCATCTTAATTTGGAAGAATCAAAATCTCAAACCTTGCTTCAGTAAGGGAGTCTGAAGGAAAAAAAACAGAAGGTTTGCATGAGAACTGCCATCATTTTCAAAATGCTGCAATTCAGCTTGGAATTTTGTCTTTCTTTTTTTTTTAACTCTAATTTGCATAAATTTAGAAAATAGAAGAGTAATTTTATTTGGTCACTTTATAGCGCAGAAATGAGATATTTTAATAATCCTGAACCTTTTTCACCAAAGCTTTAAACTTTTCAATGTGAAAACTGATCTAAAAAAGTGTTTTCAAACCTAATCTTGTCATATGAACATTTGCAGCTTTGGATATTTGGCATCTTCTCATTAGAAAAGGTTTCATAAAGAGACTCTCTACTAGTACTTGAGGCTTTTTGATTTGATGAACTGCAAACTGGGCTCATCAAAATGCTTAGGGAATATCCCTTGAGGAAATCTGGTTGTATTTGATCATCCCTAACCTATGATTTAATATGCATTTTAATATATGGCTTGAACACTTGTATAGTATTACCTGGTTCAGATTCCTGAACTTCTTGAGGCAGATTGACAGACAGTGACTTCCCAAATCTCTGTGGAAAATTTAGAAGTGACTGACTGGAACTTTTAACAAGTGGAGACCTCCCAGGCCTGTGTGATACTTCTGGAGCATGCCTAGGTATGTTATCTCCAAAAGCTCTGCCAAATCTCAGAGGCAAATTAGCAATTGGTTTAATGCTTCTTTCTTCTGGATAACCTCTTCCAAACCTAAGAGGTAAATTAGCAGCTGAATTTGGCATCTTGTTTATGGTAGAAGGGTTCATTTTAAGGATATTTTTCGATCCCCAGTCTTTCATTTCTTCAAAATTGAGACTCCTCTCCTTTTCTTCCAAGACATCTTTAATCTAAAGAAAAAGAATTAAATAAAGGATACTATCATTTTATGGGGCATTACTCCAGCTACCAATCACACAAAGTATTCATTTTCATATCTTTCTAGAAAGCTGATGGGTAACACCCTCTTTTGGGTGTCTAATGCTTTTTAGATGTTATTTGCTAAACTCCATTGTAATGTGGATTATTTCATATGCAGACATTGTCCTGCTTACCTTTTCAGTACACTGACTCAAGAGAGCATTTCCATATCAGTATCTAGAACTGTTCAAATGGTGTCAGTTGGAAATATTTCTGGGCATAGGTGTTGGTACCTGTGCCATCAGTGAAGTGTAGACAGGAGGCACTGTCAGGTCCACATTTTCTAGTATCACCAACTGAAGTTGTCTGCAGGGAAGATGCTGGCTATGTTTGGTAACTTGACACAGACCCAGCCTCTTACTCATCTAGTCTGGATGAACAGAAGGATGGGTCAAGCTACCTGAAGGTATAGCTCATTTCTTCCTAAGCACTTGATGGATGCTTTTGGCCCAATATCCTCCTGGGCTAACAACCAGGGAAATGAATGGCAAGTGTTTCAGTCAAGTTGATATGATGCCTGTTCTGGCCTTGCAGTGTAGAGATTGTCCTCAGCTTTAAGTTGCTTTGGTCCTCCACTAGGACACAAGATGCATTAGGAGCTCCCAGGCTCCTAATTTTTGTGCAGCCAGCACAAAATCTACATTCTGTGTCTACGCTGGCATATGATGAAGAACTGAGCCTGGTGTATTTCTGGTCTCATGATGCAAAGGGCAGCTGCTGCCTGAAAACTAGCTATATCAACATGACCTTATAGCGGTGTTCTTTCCCTGGGCATATTAAAGTCACTTATTTTTATGGCAATGATAGATTTCCAAGCCTTAACAGCAAATAGGTACAAATATGTTTTTCAATTTCAGTTAAAGACACAAATGTTACTAATCTTCATTTCAGTTCCTTGTCCCTATTTTGTGACTTCCTGGGAACTTTTCCAGCTACTCAGAGAGAAGGGGAATGAACCATTCTAGTTCATATTCCATGATTAAAACATTAAATAAACTATCCCTCTGATTGCACCTGCACACCCCTTCTGAAGTATATAAAAGACAGTGAGCTGAAGACCACAGCAGTTCACTAAAATAATTGACGTCGCATTTTGGTTTGAAGGATCTTTAGTACACCAATGATGATCAGTCAGAAAGAGAGGTTGGCTCTCATTTCCCAGGGAGTATTTGTAGGGTAGACAAGAAAAATAATACAGATGGACTGTACAAATTTAATTTGGCATCTATTGAGATATAATAAATGTGCAGCCCCGCAAAGATGTTTTTATAGTCAATTTCCAGAGTAGAATTTTAAAACCATTAATTGTATTAAATTTAAGATGTTCCCTGTTTATCATTATTCTTTGAGTATCACAAGCATGCCTTTATTAATTTTGGATTAATAATATATCTGTTATATTCTGTGCATAAAACGCCTGACAGGAATTTTAAGTGAGGCCCCACTATGTAAGCAAGAAACATTTCAGAGTAAGTCTCCATGTAATTGCAAGGCTGTATTACAAGAAAATTGAAACACGAATTGATTTGCACAGTGTATGTGTTCAAGCAAATGTATTTCCTGAAAATTCTTCCAACAAGCTTTTTCCATACTGCTAGTTCTGCAATGCTGAGTACTGTGCAGTGGGGTTAGGAGAGCCTTTGCCAAAGATTTCAAAGTGCTCAAGGTCTGACCCACAGTTCTCCCAAATAATTCATAGCAATACAGCTCTTACCTTGTAATACTTATCAGCATCATCTTCTGTGCTCTGCAGACTGGACTTCATCAGCTCATCTAGGCACATAGTATTCGATGTCTGAAAGACCACTATAGCTAAAGCAAACAGAACAAACTTAATTGGAATGAATTTCATTTCTCTCAAATTACACTTACTTAAGGAGCTCAGAATCTGTACAGAAAAGAAAACTGCCATCATTTTATATGATCAGAAAACAAAAAGGTTTTGTTCCTATGACATCAGTCTCAAAAGCTGCAATTCTTAATTAGGGAAGTAATTTGAATTTATTTGAAGAATGTTGGGAATTTGTTTTGTGAGCCCTCTTAAGCAGCATAGATTCTTGTTAGGGACACACTGTCTTTACAAATAGTTTCCTCTGGTGAAATATGTCTTAATTAACTAAACTTGAGAGCCATAACATAGGGACTTACAACAGCCACAATGTTCCATCACCAGCAGAAGAAAACACCTTGTTTCTTTTGTATCAGTGTCCTCAGAAGGACTGTGAAAGGAAGCTTTCTTCATATATGCATTGCTCTCTTTAAGTGATCATATAAGGCTTGTTTTTTATGTATAACTAGGGACATTTGGCCTATTGAAATCAAGTGGTATCTACTGAAGTTGTTGGTCAGGTCATAAGAGATGTTATGCATCAATGACATTTATCGATCTACATCGTGTCTTTGCGCTAAATTGAACATGTTAATTTGCATTCAGGCTGAATTAGGAAAATGCTTTTAGAACCCTGCCCATCAGTTAAGTTTCCAGAAATTTCAAAGTTGTGTTACCTCTATGTTCTTAGGGCCAAATTTCCAATAGCAGGTTTTAAAAAGGCACCTGCCCCTTTGCTGCATGCTATGAAAGCACTGGACTACCCATGTATGTTCTGTCCCCAGAGGGGATTCAGGCTGCACACTAAATATGCCCTTAAAGTGCACATTGAATTGGTTGCTAGATAGGCTGGTGAGCCAGGGTGCCATACAAAAGGCATATTGTGATGTTCTCTCATTTGTTATTCTTAAATTCTTGAAATGATTGCCTTCATCTCATATGGTACTACTTAAAATCAGCCGCACAAGGAAAAATATCTGATTGCTCATCGTAAAATGGGCAAAGTTGTCCCAGGAGAACGTTTTATGTTGTAGGCAGTATGGATAGTATTGACTTTTTATCTGTTGACAGTATGTTACTGGGTTTACTGCACTGTGAAGCTGAAGGATTTGGAAGTAACCTGATTTTAGATTCAAGTTGCCAGGTTTTATGGGTTTAAAGCTGTGTGCCATGCATGGATTAATTTCTGCCTTAGATTCTCTGAGATCCTGCAGGCATTAAGTGGCATTGTATTAGATCTAACAAGATACTCGTACCTCCTTTCGGACTTGTGAGAACCACAGGTGTGTTGGAAACTGCTCTGACATGACTATTGCTTTAACTTGACTAAAATAGCGGGAAACACTAAACGTGTCACCCACATTGCTTACTAGATTCACTTAAAGTGAAAAATGAGAAAAATAAATTTTAATTAATGATCTCCCTAGGAGAAATAACAACTTCTTCTTTGCCTCTCCCACACTTTAATTCTTATCCAATAGGGGGAGGAGCAGCAAGTCCCTGTTTAAGCTTGGGCCATAGAATAATAGAATCGCAGAATGGTTTGGGTTGGAAAGAACCTCGAGATCACCCAGTTCCAATGCCCCTGACATGGGCAGGGATGCCTTCCACTAGACTAGGTTGCTCAAAGCCCCATCCAATGTGGCCTTGAATACTGACAAGTGTGGGGCATCCACAGCTTCTCTGGGCACCCTGTGCCACTCTCACAGTAAAGAACTTCTTCCTAATACCTAATCTAAATCTACCCTCTGTCATCTTAAGGTCATTACTGCTTGAGCAATCCAGGGATCAGGAGTAATCCTATCCCTGAGATTAGGACCACTATACTTTTGGACACCAAAGGATTGGTTTGCCGTGCTAGTCTATCCTCTGGTGGGGCTTAGACTAAGGTGTCAGCCAGATGAAAGTGGTGATCTGGGAGCCGGATGTAGAGGTAGCATCTGGAAGCAGAGTTATGCGGGGAGAGCTTGCTATTGAGGTGAACCTGCCTGGCACAGAGCATGTGGGGAAGCAGCCCCCTTCCCAGGGAAGATGGAAATCTCATTGACAGCTGGAAGTGAAAAGGAAACAGTTTCTTCTCAGGTGAACTTCCCCAGGTGGAGAGGGTGTGACAGGTTCTGCTCATTTCTGATGTGACAAGAGACCATTAAATTGTTAAAATAGATAAGAATGGTATTAGTAAACTAATTAGGAGCCCCTATGAGAAAAGAATGCCTTCTAATCAGTCACTGCCTTTTATGTGCTGTTTTCCCTTGTTGTACACACTAATTACATTAATTTCCTCTTTGTTTCTTAGCTGTATGTAATCCTTCTGGCCCCGGCTAACAGCAGCAAAGGCTGGATTCAAAGTTCTGGTGCTTCCTTCAGAAAACTGCTTGGAAAAGTGACATATGATGAGAAAAAACACTATTCTGTATAGTCTCAAGGGGCAGTGCTTAACCTTTGCATTCCCTGAGACTGTTCTACATTTTTAGAGTAGGATGTTGTAGATGAGGAGGGGAAAGATACTGGACCAGTAATGATTCCTGAAGAGTGGTTGCATGTACATACATAAATGTATGTAGGAAGTAAGGAAGCATCATCAGTCCTCAGAGCGCCTTGGTAGCTTCCTCTCAGAGTAAGTGACTTCTCTTTTTTCTTCAAAAAGAATAAATATTCTTGGCAGGGAAATGGAGTTTTTGGGGTGCCAAAATTTTTGTATTTGCAAATCTGGGTCAAATTCTTTGGAAAACAGTGGGAATAAAAGGAGGCTGTCAATGGAGAAGACCTCTAAAAGGAGCTCATGTCCTCTTAGTGCTCTGGTAGGTCAGGGACAGCAATTGTCTCTTTTCACTGAGGACTGAATACAGGTTCCTGACTCTCTGGAGCCTCATGTCAGGGGGCTTCCATCTGTGGGAACAGATGGATTTTCCAAATTCCTTTTCTTTATGGCAACAATAAAGACAATAATGAATGCAATTCATGCGCTAACATCTATCTACCATGTGGTCATTTACCATTGGGCTTTCCTTTTACCTAGCTGCTGGTTTATGAACCTTTCTTGATCAATGGTCTTTCAATTAATTGTGTGAAGATATTTGCTTTCTAAATTAAATGGAATTGGCAAGCTCCAAAAACTCTCCTGCATTGTTTGGCACAAATACAACTTCTGTTTTCCCTAGACAGGATAGGAAAATGTATTGCTGTTGTCTAAACATCAGGCCTTCTTGACATTCAGTTTGTCTTGTATGTATGTTGATTTCCTAATCAACACAAAGTGAAGTTTTCAGGTGTTTTGCATGCCAGGCAGAGAGAGAGCTGTACGTCCCTGTACCTTTCTTATGGATTAATTTGCCTTTGAAGGCTTACAGCAGGAACTCTTTGGAAATTTCAAGCAGTTACGATGATTGTTCTTTATCTTTCTTGAGGAAGGACTTGTCGGAACCTCTCACTCAAGTACCAGAATGGATAATGTGAGCATACATCAATGTGACTGCGAGTTCTGCTATGTTTAGACCATCTTCAGCAGAGAATAAACTGGCTCTGCTAGCTTCAACTGAGGCATGATCTATTAAGATTGCTTATTTGTGGAGGGAAGACACCTCTGCTGGTAGCAACAAACAGCGTTGGGAAGAGGGCTGACTATTCTTGAGTTGCTCCAGTTTGATCTCAAAGGGTCTGACTAAGGCATAAGATGGGGAGCAGGCTCTGAGTATTGCTGAAAACACATGCAGAGTTCCTAGCCTCTTGTCCCACGCTTGTTTTGTCTCATTATCTTACATCACTCATCAGCCCAGCTATCCCTAGGACTTGGCCATAACTGAGCTTCTGTTCTGAAAATTTCCTAGTTAAATAGGAGCAAATCCTCCCAGTGCATGTGAAACAAGCCTCACAGGCAGGACCAGTTTTAAGTTTTCCTACCAGGAACATGCTACAAACTAGGACAAGGTAGTGCTTCCTTCCTTTTTTCTCTTAATGTAGTGTAAGTAGGCACAGGAAAAAGCAGTGATTTTGGCTTAGTGGTGTAACAGTAAGGCGGATCTGATCTGTGATGAGTTCCTGCAGTGATTTGATGTACATTTCCTTTAGAAATTCAACATTAAAATGTGATTAGTAGTAATGGCAAGAGTAGCTCAATTTCACAAGCAACTCAATGTACAGTAAGTTATTTGATTCCAGTGAAAGAACAAGTTTTAATATTGCTCTTTCTTTAAAAAAGGATATACTGATAAATCCTTATCCATTATTAACAACCTATTGTGTGAAAATTGTATGTTATATGACTCTTGTCACCAATAAGCATCTGCATATTTCCATAATGATAAATCATTCATAATATATTAATTTTGCCATTATATTTCATGTGACCTATTCTATGGCTCATTTTGAAGTAAGAAGATTTAAAAATATAATTTTTTTTCACTGGCAAGCAATTCTGTTCATTTTCCAGGCATTCCTATGGGATGCAGTGGGTTGTGCTGGCTTTTCTGTGTTGTGATTAGTCCTGGTGCACAAGCCAAGGTGTATTTGCCTGAAATATCTATGGCTCTAAGCAGATGGTCATACTTCCAGTGCACTCACTACCCTGACACACTACATTCGAATGTAGGCCTGGTGTCCCTCTCATACTGACAGTAAATATTTCAGTGATCAGGGAAGCCAGTGAAGCTTGGTTTCCCATGACTTTGAGATTAAAGAGTAAACAACAACGTATATTCTCTGAGGTCCAGTAAGGATTAACCTTACTGTAGGATCCCTGCATGAGCAGCGTGTCTATCCTCTCTTGCCATGCGTGTTATCATGAAGTGGAATTTCAGCAAGACTTCTCCCTGCCAAATTCAACTGAATTTGGCTTCTAGACTTGAAAGTTATCGAGGGTGACTGACAGGCACACACTTATGCATAGAGAAACAGATTTGCCTCATTTCATTAAGAAACCAATAATAAATCAGGAATGACTCAGATGAATTACCACAGGTATAAAGCCTCAGCATCTGTAAAGTTACTATGGCACAGTGATAATTTCTATCTTATTAATATATTAAGGAAGCATTAGTTCATCTTTGGGGATTTTGAAGAATAGGGGAATTTACTATGAAAGCCCCTTTCTTTGTGTACTATAGCTTGGTAAAGGAAAGCAACTTTTATGAAACAGCCCTCTCTGATTTGCAGTGTCAGACCTTCACTTTTAGCCTCGGTTTTCATCTATATGTAGCTCTGAGCATTCTTGTTTTCTGGGTAGTATTAAACAAAGGACAAATGCATGCAAATATCAAGGTACAAATAATCTTATTTTAAGGTTAACCCCTATGAATTGGTCTCCAGTGTTAGAAGATATTTTCCCCCTTGCTTAGCTGAATCCAGAATATGAATGTGTAACCTCACATTTTAATCGGTTCTCTATTTTTTCCTTGAGCTTTTGGAGCAGCAGAGCAGCATGAGAGACAGAAAACCATGGGAGGCTTGAGTTATTATGGTAACAAGCTGAAAATGACTTTATCTTGGTAAAGAAGGTGTGAACAGTAATTCTGGATTAGACAGGTTCTTCAATTATACATTTGTTAGTAATAAAATAAACATGTTTTCAATAACATTTGGGATATAAATGCATTCTTCTTTTTTACTAACTACTCTGCAGAGTGTAATACTGTACTTACCAATCTACTACAGTGTGTAGCAGCTCTAGCCCATTCTTGTATATTAAAAATTAAACCCTTTTACCATACATTATTGAAAGTGCTTTGGTTGGCTGCAAATCAAGAAGGACTTCATAAAGTCTTAGAAGAATGGGAAATCTGATTAAATCTAGGGTCCACAGGCAGCAATGGAAAGTGCATGAAGAAAAAAATACAACATTAAATTATGTCTTGAAAAACTCCTTCAGGACTTTAAAATATCATTAGCAGCTTTTATTCAAGTTAACTATTAACCAAGGGATTCTTAATAGATTTCATTATTCCATGTTCCCCCTTCCCTTTTTCAGTTTGGAACCTGTGTTAGTTATAGATACAGACACCTTCATTCCTTGCTCTCAGCTTTTGTGGAATGATTTTTCCCTAGAAATATTGTACTCATTTAATAGTTCCCCTACGCACTGTACATAAACAGAGGAGCACGAAGATTGCACTATTTATTAGCTGAGTTGTGGGCTGCAGGGTCTGAAACTCGCTTTAGGAAAAAATGTAAACAATTTAGGAGAGGAAAAAAATGAAAGGGAAACACCTATGTTTCTTGGAGGGAGAAAGAGGCTGCAAGCATTTTACTGACAAAACTAGAGAAGCGGGTCCAGCTTATTTGAAACAAAGCTTCTCTCCAGTTTTTGAGTTGATTTTCATTTTTTTGTTCCCTCCCCCCCCTTTCCTTCTACACCCCCCTCCCCCAGTGTAGCTTTTTAAAGGGAAAAGGGGAGAGAAAAATCTGTTCTTTTCATCCTTGCTGTTTTACAACAGTGACCTTAGACAGTATCCTGGAATGGGAATTAGTATTGCATTGGGAAGTACTAAACTTTGCATCTGGTGGTGAAGGAGCTGATGGTGCCATTACTTAACCTTGAGCTGAATCCTACCCACAGGGCCTGTAACATGTCTTTACATTGTGAAGGGAATGTGGAGAAGCACAGCCACCACCATGGGGCCGTGGTCCATGGCTGAGAGTTATTTTTGATGCTTGCATAGAAATAATAATTCACAATCCTAGCTCATGGAAGGTGCCCGTCTCACCACCATGAGCATGGGGAGAGGTGGGGTAGACTTCTGCCTCATGCATCTCCCTGCATCAGGGTCAGGGCTGTGCTCACCTCTGACAAACCAGGTCACCAAGAAGCTGCTCCTCACCAGCTCCTGCCAGCTCCCATTGCTGTTGACCAAATCAGCTGGAGCCAGAAAAGGGCTTGACAGACTGCTGTTATCTCACCTGGGGAAGAAATGAGGAGCCGAGAAGACACTGAGTGAGCCTCCTGCCGGGGCCGCCTTCTAGAAAGGGCTTCTCAGCGAGGTAAAGCAGGGCTTGGGAAGAGAGGTACCAACTTGACTGCAAATAGGCGAGGTTAACAATGCAGACAGTTGTCCAATGATTGCATATTTTGTGCAACTTTCTTTGGAATGTGGTACTGGATACTGTTTGAGATAGCATGCTGGGCTGGCTGGACAGCTTGGCTGCTTTATCACTGAGGTTTTATGGTCTGGTGAACTGCTTTCCATCCCTTTTGGTTTTTTTAATTGTTTGTGCATCCCTGTTCATCCGAAATACAGAGGGCAGATTCTTGTGAAGATCTGATCCCTATGGTGTGACTGTGGAATCAGAAAATTTCTAATGGGAAGACTGGGAATGGCAAGGTGCAAGTGAGTACTGGAACCCACCACTAGCTGTTCAGCAGCTCCTCTTTGGTATCTCAGGACAGCTGAATGGGGAAAGGATGATACGAAGAAATTACTTTAAAAAAAGAAGCCCTTAAAGAACAAATCTAACATCTGAATACAGGATGGGACACACCATCTTCAGCTGAAATGATCTAGAAGAAAAGACAGGATTACTCAAGCTTAATTGCTGTGCTGGTTTGGGACCCATATATACTGAAACAGCTGTGTGCAACCTCACTTTGTTTTGAAAGAGAACGTTTCACAACTGTTTATGAATAAAGAACATTTACTGCTAAGAGTCACCTGTAGTGCCCAGCATTTCTGGGATGGGCTGGCAATGGCCTCGAAAAGTCATTTTGTAATTCTTGACATATTGGTTTGGGCATCAGATAAGCATGTACTGGAGGGAGGTTTTGTAAGACAGTGTCCCCCAAAATCCTTCTCAGATGCCAAGTCAGTTTGTTTGCTGCTCAGTTCCCTGAACCTTGCACACATTTATTAGAGACAAAATCAGTCCTGTAGCAAAGGAGCTTCAGTGGCTGTTGTAAGGCAAGTGCTAGGAACGATGAGAGCCGTGTACGGTGCCTGTGAAGGAAGAGAGTAAGAGACAAAGAGCAGGGGGGGAAGATCAAACCTGGACAGTCTGTGCAGGGCACTGATCCAAAGCTCAGTTCTGTGCTCTGTAAAGTGTACAAACTAAGTAAATCTTGAGTTATAGGGCTGTAATTCCTCTGCTGGATTGTGGTGACTGCATAAGGCCACTTGAGCTTTTGCTCTTATAGTTTATGATATCACCACAATCCCCTGGTGGATTTAGAGCCCTGTAATTTTTTTACAGTAGTGAGCTGTTTATTTCTCTATTTACAACAGTACATCACTGGAGATACTGATAACAGTCACCTAGTTCTATCATGTAGTTCCCTATACTCTTGCATTTGTTTTTGTAGAATTACAATCATTCTTTAGGAGCAGGCTGCCAGAAGCTGGGGGCAAAAGGAGGAAGCTCTGGTTTTGCCTGTCTTTGTCTCTTTAAAGACTGTTTAATTTAGCAACTATTTGTCCAGATGCAGGAGGGCATAATGACTACCAATTTCACATCTCTATATGACAAACAGCTGTATGACTCCCACTTTCACATATTTTCTTTTCTCTTTCTTTCCCCCCTGCTGTATATTAATTTCTCAATTAAAGTTAACCTCACCAGCTTCTTGCACAGGATGTCACTGTAATAGAAGGCTGAGGGGAGGTCAGCGTGATACATCACAGGCAGATGCCAGGCCAGAGCAGGAGGCAGGTCTTGGGCTTAATCCCACCCTAACGCTGCGCCATGGATTTTGGTTCAGAACAGATGGACGTAACCCTTAATTTGATTAGTTGTGAGTATGGCAGGGAGGCAATCACAGCAAAAGGGGATGAGCACAGTAGGTAGCTAATTTAAGTGTCATGTGCTAGCCTGCTGTAGCATCACAGCCATATTCTGCTCAACAAGTAACTGCCAATTACTTAGTGCAAATAAATAAATATACGCGTCTAACAGTCAGCTCAGCTGGACAATCTACCCATTGTACCCCGAGCACTGAGAGCAGAGGCATCACAAACTTGGCAGCAGTGCTGCGGAGCTGCTTAGGAGAGTTAAAAACATAGAGAGGTAGGGGATGCCCTAAAGCTTTTGATTTTGATGGAAGTAACTGACCTTGGCATTTAGAAAAACTCAGTGTCTCTACTAATATCCTTCAGTACAAGTTTCAGGGATTTTACTACAGGTCAAAAAGTATATCTGTGGCCAAGAGGAGCCAAAACTTTGCCTTCTGTTTCTTTTTGTTGTAAAGGCCAGATGCTGGATGTGATGCTGATAATCATTCTTCTTATTCTTTAGTCTGGGATGGGAAGAAATATACTACAAAAATCTATCATGATATCCGCTTTGTCAAAGCTCCTAAGATAGGACATTTGTATAGGAGAAAAACCCACACATCCCCTCTTTGACACTACATCTACTGATTTATATAAATTTCTATCTTCGGGGTGTATTTTCAATTAAACTATACCTAAAACGCCAAGATGCCTAGACATTAATGAGCAGGTTTTAGCTAGTTCCCTCCTAAGCACTGGTCAATGCAGTATACACTGCAATTTAATGTGAAGCAGTTTTTGTCAGATTTTGTGCACTCTATCCTAGGTTAGGCCATGGTAATGCCTAAAACAACTCAGCATTTTCTAGATTTTACTTATATGTATAATTTCATTATTGATAAAATATCTAAATTAGGCTGTTATGCAATTTGGTTATCATAATTTCTTTGGGCACACAGTGCTGTACGCAAATACAAAGAAACAGAAAAGCAACTCCAAAGGATTTACTCTGCAATCTCTCAATTTAACCACATGGGGGCATGAGATATTTATTTAAGAGAGCTTTTTAGGCACCTGCTTCAGAAACCTGTGACGGCGGGAAGCCTTACTGGTAAACGGGGATCAGGATTGTCACTTGGTCTTTTAGCTGGCTGCTTGCAATCAAAATACTTAGCACCTAATTATTGCAAGTGACATTAACCTAAAATATAGTAACAAACAAAAGTACAGCATGGACAGGAAAGAATATTAAACAGATTTTAAACATCCCCATTAGTTAACCTGGCCTTGAAATACATTTTAATGATGCTATTTTTGTGTCTTTCTAAGCAAAATCTGACGTCTTCCATATAACTCTGTGCATCTGATTTAACCTGAACATTTCAATTAAATGAAAAGGAGGCTGCTCTGAGATACAGCAACCTAGATCTGGAGTAAATCCATTTCATTAATTGCCTCGATGACATTAATTTTTGTCATTCACTTGCAAGATGAGTAATATGCTCTATACATTTTGGCCCAGATCCAGCAAAGCACATAAAATCACAGTTAATGATGTTAAGTGCTTGAGTAGTTCTCCTTCAGCACATGCCTTAAGCTGAGTAGATATTGAAGTGCATTCCAACACAGAGAAAGTGGCACAATCAAACCTTTAATTAGTTTTAAGATGGAATTCAAAACGCAATGCAATTCCTTGCACTTTACATTGAAAAAAATGCACGCTTTGAGCCTCTCTTGGGAAAGAAATGACTAAACCTATTTATCCACTTTGGTTTCCAATGGGAATGAAAGCTCATTGTTTTCTGCTGTTGTTCTCCCCTAAATTTATAAATTTATTTTGCTCAGTCAACTGGTTTGTTTACAGCAGAATATTTATATGAAAATTTCCAAGTCTGTTATTTTATGGACTTTTTTTTTATTTAGAAGATAATTCACACATTTTATTGGTATTTAAAAGGGTGGAATATTTTTACTTCTGCTTCTGTAATTTTAAATCAAAGCAAAAATGAGCAGCAGTAAGGCTGTATAAACAAGTGTTCACAGTACCCGAAAGCTCGTTTCTTTTCAAAATAATGTGAAAATCAGGATTTTGTACTGCACATTTCTCATCCAAATATTTAATGCTCACACAGCTCAAAGGAACCATAAATTTAGGTCTCGTATTTTGAGACATTGTGTGCTTTCCATGGCGCACTTTTCAGCATGTGCCTCTGGCATACCGATCTGTGTCTAAGCAAGATCACTGCACACAGGTGAATTCTTAATCTAAGAGGGAACATAGTCCTCCCGTTCATCTCAGAGAGAAGAAGCTGAGGAAAACACCTCAGATTTAATCCATACTTCACCAAAACTTGGGCTACTTTTTCTTTGCCTTTGGTATAAACCCATCTTTGTGGGAAATACGTTTCCACAGGGAGTCTAAATAATGCCACTGTCATAGCAGTCAGAGGCAAAACTTTCTGAATGTAATGTAGTTGGTACAGTACAGAAGAGTTCATTCTTGAACTAGCAGACTACAGCTATTGGGTGCTTTTCCTAAGCTGCAAACCTTCATATTTCAAAGCCTAGGCTTTGATACACTTTTTTTGCTCTAACAATTTATTCTTGGCATCTTGCATTTTTAAGGGCCTGTAAAATCCTTCCCAACAAATGCTAAAATAACTTGAGACTGTTGATCCACTTGTTTAACAAAGAAGCTCACGTCTTCGGCTGTGTTCTCACTCACAACACAAGCATATGCGAGGAATTATGATAAGTAAACAGCGGATGAGTCAGCCTTACCCTGGCAAAATGCTCACTGACACTAAGTGTGCATTTTCTATTGCCAAACCAAGTCTATGTTTGACTGCTTTTCTTTCAAGTTCCCTAATATATCTGCTCCTTGCTAGCAACGAAGCACATGCGTGTATTAATGTCTAAAGCAATCAGCTCATCTATATGCTCTCTAAAATGGATGAGCCAATGAACGTGGTGTCAGAAACTGTTTTCCGGTAAGTTTTTCTGATCCACTAACGCACCAAATGTATTTGAATTTACTATTCACATAACTTTTTATGGAACACTATTAAGTCACTTGGTTGATAACCCCTGCAGCCTTTTTAGTGAGCTGCAGCATAGTAAGGTCACTATTCCTAGATCTGGTTTGCTATATCATCCATTACATGCTGGTGCCATGACACCCCTGTATGAAGGAGACCACAGTTAGACGTGTTTTTATAAAGATTGCTTGTTCTTAAATGGAGAACTGATTAGAGTGAATGATTTAATATCGCTCTTGCTCAGAAATAATGGAATCTTGGGAAAGGATCAAACAGTCCCTCTAAGTTGGCTACCACCTTCCTGACTTCACGTTGTTTTTAAATGAAACATCTGGCACATTCTCCGGCTGGGATATTATTTTGTTCTTCTTGACAAAGTAATTCAAAATTTGCTGGAAAACAAGCTGAATGGAAGAGGAATTTTTTATTTATTTATTTTTCCCATAGACATCTGGAACTTTCTTTCAAAGCTGATGTGATCTTTCATCCAGACAAGAAAAGCTTTGATCCAAACAGTAAGATCCCCCTATCTCTTAGTTAACTAGTGTTAGTGAGGTAGGTTTGACAGTCCTTAATGCAGTCTCTGGAATGTCTTACTGCGCTAAGACCTGTCTATTGTGGCTCAGTTAGCTCAAAGACATCAGCTTTCTGTTGTTTGACTTCTGTCCCTCTGGGGATGGTTACAGGTTTTACTTGTTTTCATTATTTTCTCTTGTAAAACCATTGAATGCCAACAAAGAGAAGCACTTTTGAAACTGAGCAAAACCAGTCTCCTACAGACATTCCTGGGAGCTTTAGTTTTCACAAAACCTCACATATAAGAGAAAGATAAAGAAGGATTTCATTAAAAGTAGAGCTGTTCATTTTTGTAGATCTGCCCACTTCTGGGGGTGATCATGTCCATTTTCCTGTAATATATTTATTAATTGAAACAATTAATAGAAGCAATTATCTTTGCTTCTACCATGCATACATCAGTTATATTAAAGTATTATTCCATTTTAAAAATTGCTCATTTTTAAATCCAAATTTGAGTGTGATTAATTAAAACAAAGGCTGGGCCATGCCTTCATGGTAGGACATGGCAGAATAAAGGAAGTCTTATCTTCTCCACTGTGTAGCAGTTGGCACTGAGGGTAATAATTTGGCAGGGATCTTACTGTGTGGGGCTTTTTCTCAAGCTGTGTATGTAGATTGTACACAGTGACAAAACAGAGCCCTCACAGCCACACTATTATCAGAATGAGAGCAGAGACAGGGAAGAAATACATAGCATTCATTTCATTTTCTGCTTTGGGGGCACTACAGAAACCCTTGTCACTTCTCCATGAGGGTGCACTGCATCTCCACGTTCCCATACCTAGACTTCAAGGAATATTACATCTAATGAACAAAACCCATATAGTACTTCCAGTTTCCTGGGTGAATAGTCCAAGTTTCTACAGCTGAAAAACTTGAGGCTTTGTAACCCATTCCCTTTCTAATGGAACTACTTATTTTTTCTCTAAGGCAGTCCAACAATTACCATTATCCAGTCAAACTTCATATTTGAACTCAAAGAGAGTTCAAATGCTTTTGTTTAGACCCTGCCCATTTCTATATCTTTGCAACTACAACAAAGCTTCACCAGAAATGCAATTGTTTCACTTGTCTGTGAAATGATGGGAATCAATATCTCCTGATGAAAAATCATAGGTGAAAAGAATTCTTAAGTGGCTGGTTCAGTCAGGTGCTCTCAGAGCTGTCATATTGCTGAGGATCTGTAGGCAGTGACAATTTTCCAGCTATTCTTTAAGGTGCAGGAGACAAAATGATACAGAACAACTCTTCCCATTTAAGGATCATGGTGAGCCATTGCAGTATGGCTTTGGTTGCTGGCAGACAGTTCCCCAAACCAAAACCTATTGACCTATTCCATTACTGAAAAGAGTCCCTGACTCCACATCAACTCATCGTTGCAGAACTATGTTTTGGAAAGAGTGTAGGATCTTTGTGGTGTGTTTATTGTCTGTTAAGCTAAAGGGTGATCTTACTCATGGCCCTGACATCTGATCATTAGAGTATATATGAATTTCAATATTGAAAATATTAAAGATGAAAGTAGAGATTCCTCATCCGCTAAACATAAAGAACACAAAGCGAAAATCATTACTGACCCATATGTTTGAGAAACTATGTGACAGTTATAACCCTGCAGCTGTTATTGATCTTGGCATTTAGAGGTTTAATATTGATTAGAAACTGATACACCACTGACATGCACATATCCATTTCTCTCAGGATACGTGTCTCATCTTTTTCCTCTAGGTTCATCTGTAGAGCAAAGATCTCAAGAGTTCAATGAACTACTCAATAGTAGGTTCTGCATCCCACAGCTTTTCTTTAGTGCAGCCTCTTGCAAAGAGTTGGTGGAAAGACAGTGCCTTTGAACTACAGTGGATATACATGACATACATACCTATAGAGTATAAGGTTTTACCAGTTTGACCCTAAGCAGGAAGCTCAGGTTTTGGGGGGGGGGGGGGTGTGTGTTAAAAAAAAGGAAGAAAAATTAAAAGAGGCCATTTTCAAGACAAACACCCCCTCCCCCCCATAGTAAATATTAAAGAAGTCGGCATATAGAAGGAGACACTGACTTATGATTTCTTTTGCTCATCATCACCAAGACAAAAGACTGTTTACTGTTTAAAGTGCTAGTACTCTGCACAACAAAGAAGAGGTATTTAAGGACCAAACCTCTTTTCAGAAGTAATGCTGAGCTGCACAGGTATAAACCGTGACAGAGATGTCAATGGACATTCAGATTATTCAACTGGGGGGGTGACTTGCCGGTTTTGAGGAGATGGGGAGAGACACATAGATCCAGTGGCTAAACGCTTTGTGAGAAAGTCAGTTATCCCATGCTGGGGACCATAGTGCTGTGCCTGATGCAGCTTGGAGGGCTTGGCCTGCCCTGGTCTCGCCCATTGTCCACACCGTGAGCTCCTGCCTCCTGAGAAATCTTGATCTCTCTGTATGTGAGATTTGCAGCCTTCAAACTCCCATTTACATGTTGTTCCAAGGGCTTCCTGGCTTTTTGAAACAGACTGCCATTTTTACCAGTCTGAGTTGCAGAAATGAAGGACTTGAAGATCATTCCTCCAGTTCTGCATCTGTGAGTAGCTGCTGTAGGATCTGAAGAAGAAAACATACATAACCAAGTGCATTAAGCAGACACTGTGTAGTGATTTCCACTCATTTTGGTCTGGGGATTGTTTTTTGTTCAGTTGTTTTTGAGGGGTGCAGTACTTTATTTTTAGTACAGTAATGTTTCATTTTTCCAGTATCTGACTCCTTTAGGCAAGCATAACAAATGTAGTTATCATTCTCTGGCATCCTGAGACAAGTGCCTGCTTGTTTCCATATCACTACTGGAATGTGAGACCAGTGAGAGATTTGGACCGGTTGTTAAGTTACATACATAAGCTCAAAATTTCCTACATGAGCTTAGGGTTTTTCACATGCTTAAGCACCTAGGGTTGATTCAAAGCAACTTTGATGGAGCAACCAGGCTTTATGCATTAGACATGAAAGACATTTGAATAAATTCCATTTCAGTTTTTAGGTCTGTCATTTTCAAGATTTACTCTTAGCTCACGTCCTTTCAAGAAAATTGGGACTGTGCTTTACTGAGCTTTTCAAGCATTTCCTGAGAAATACTTTTGAAGAAAAGAAAGCTGGCTAAAGAATGTATTCGCTTTCTTTACTTATTCACAGTTTCAGCAAGAAACCCAGGCAACTTTTTATTTTTAAACTCTTCAGGGCTGAATGTTCCAGAAAAGTCAGTCACAGCTCAAGGAGTTTCATTTGCTTATCTCTAACAATTTTGACTGGTGTAGATGTAATCTCATTAGGGTATCCAGGGAGACTGACATGCAGAGGGAAGTAGTATCTCTTGTTTACTTGTACTATGTATTGGGATAATCTATGAAGCCCTAGTGGAGTTGTAACTCAGAACATGCTGATCAGAAGCATTAAGGAAATTAACATACAGCTCTATTAATGGCTTAAGGGAATCTGACTAAACAAACAAGGCCACACTGAGCAATAAATGTGAGCCTCAGACTGCATGACTTTCCTCATAACTACTCTAATTAATTGCTACAAAAGATTAATTTTATAATACAACATGGACATCAAAGGGAATGGCTTAGTGATTTAAGTGTTATGTGTCTCCCTGGGAGATGCAGGTTCAGTTCTTCATGCAGCTGTTGTCAGCCTTCCAAAATATAATAACTAAAATGAATTTCTTGTATTTTACTGCTAGAGTTTCTGTGGAATAAAGACCTTGGTTGTTTTTCTGCTGAAGGCAGTGGCAATTTCACTATTAATTTCAGCAGAAGCAGAAGTAGGTCCACTGTCTTTGGTTCAGCAGTAGCAGTCATTTTTCTCCTTCTTGGTAGCTGGTGCAGTGCTGTGGTCTTGACTTCCAGCCTGGGAACAACACTGATAACACCGATGTTTTTAGTTGCTGCTCAGTAACGTTTACTCCGACCAAGGACTTGTGAGTCTCATGCTCTGCCAGGGAGCAGAGGAAGCCGTGAGGAAGCAGAGACAGGACACCTGACCCAAACTGACCAAAGAGGTATTCCATACCACAGCACGTCATGCCCAGTATATAAACTGGGGGCAGTTACCCAGAAGGGCTAGATCACTGCTCAGTTGGGCTGGGTATCGGTCAGGCGGTGGCAAGCGGTTGTGTTCTCTTCCCTTGTTATTTCCCTTATCATTATTATTACTGGTGGTAGCAGCAGTCATTTATGCTATACCTTGGTTACTGGGCTGTTCTTATTTCAGCCTGTGGGAGTTACATTCTTTCGATTCTCCTTCCCATCCCTCTGGGAGCAGGGGGAGGAAGGGGGGAGAGCGAGTGAGTGGCTGCATGGTTCTGAGGTACCGGCTTGCTTTAAACCCTGACATCCACAAACACTAAAACCAAATTCTGCTGTGAAATTATCATCATACTTTTTCACACACAGAATATTCTTGCCAAAACCCTGCTTCCCATCAGTGGTCCAGCTATACATGGTAACATGAGCTCTGTGCAACCCCTTTAGAAACTCACAAGTTGGACGGGTAATTAGCTGAAGTTGATCACATTCTGAATCAAGATGTGGCAGAACCATGAATTAGTGTGCTTGGAAGTGCAGCAGAGCAGGATACTAACTAAACTAATAAAATTTCTTGTGAAATGTATTAGAGGAGATTATTGTAGTTGACTACCTTTGCATGGCCTCTCCTTTGGTCACTAGTTCAATTCTGCCCTAGTCCAGAAAAGAAAAGAGAGGTGGGGTTCCCTGGAGGAGTTTGAACCCAGTAAGCACTTTCTTCCTGGACTGAACCAAAGGACACTTTTTTATATGTGGCTCTGCTGTTGCATATGAACTGGGATATAGGACTCCAAACTGGAACTTTCAAGTTAGAGGATAAAGCGGTTCTCGGAGAGCTCAAGTAAATGGGATGGGACTTGCACCAGCTAGCACTGTTTGCTTCCAGTCTAGTTACGTGAGGTGATTAACGTGGCTCCCTTCATAATCAGGAGAGAAAGATTTGCACTTCTCAGGTGCAAGTTCTCTGACTTTAAGACTTGCACTTTAGAAGGTGGATGGCACCCAGACCATTTTAGGAGGAACTCTGCTTTTGGTTATATGAATCCAAACAGCACTCAGGCTGTTGCTTGAATTAGTTTCCAGTATTGTTTGCAGGGCCACAACTGAGCCTGTGGTAGCCACATGAATGGTTTTAGTGACAGCAAATATAAGACAACATGACTTTGATTAGTCCCAGTGAAGGGGGTGAAGCCAAATCACATAATTTTATATTTGCAAGGCCACGCACATAGGAAGTGTGCTGATAGCTCAGCTGATGTGAAATACCCTAACTGTGCATCTGAGCCCAAAGGGTCATCAGTCAGGCTTGTTAATCACTTTGATGAAGAACTGTCAAGCAGAACAATGTCCCTCTACTTGTAGATCTTGGCTGAAACTGTTCTTATTTGGTGGCTGGCCTCATATTTTCTCTCCAAAAACTTGTGAATGGAATCCAATGATTATTCTTGGTTTATTTTGACAAGTGTTTCCACTGCTTTCCCTCACGTCATATTTGTCTACATGAGCCAAGTTGGAGGCTTACTTTAAAGAAAATGAATGGTAAAATAAGACTCTGCATTCAGAATTAGGAACCTAACCAGGTGACCTGATTTTCAAAAATGCCAATTGCCCAGAAACAACTTCCAGCTCTAGAGACCATTAAAAAAAATCTTAGCTTTATAACTGTTATTTCAATTATTATTTATGGTATGTACTGCAGTAGTACTGTGCCAACAGACAAAGACCCATTGTGTGAGGCACTGTACGAGCACGGAGGCAAAAGCTACATGGATTAAAATTCCAACTGCCTGTTCTGTGGTGGAAACAAACTCAGAACACACATACCTCACACAGCCCCCTCCTCTATGGAAAATGTCTGTTAGCTACTCAGATGTCCTGCTTTTTTGATGAGTCAGTCAACCTGTAGCCTTTGCAGGGCAGGGAAATCAAGCAGCTCTTTCCTATCCACCCCATCCTTTCTGAGACCCCTCTGGATACAGGTTAGGAACCCTCTCTGTTGCTCTCCATCCCTGGGCATGTCACGCAGTCGCTCAGTATGAGCTCAGCCAGCTTTCTCCATGCAGCACGAATGGCTTTGGCTGAAGTGACAGGTCCTCTTATTTGTGGCTGTTTCTGTGCCTTTCATGGCCAATCAAAAATGTTTACGGAGGTGCAGTCAGGGGATGAAGGCTGGGGGAGCAGAAGAAAAGAAATCCAATTTTGTTTGGAAACAGTTTCAGAGCTTAATTAGTAAGGAGGGGGGTAGAAATGGGAGATGAACAGGTGGTGTATTATTCTGCCAGGCATCTTCAAAAGGGAGGGAGTGCATGTTGGTGGTTTGCCGCAGAATGAAAAATGGGAAGTTCGGCAGTACCTGGGTACTTAAGAGCAGGTGAGCTGCGGAAGGAAGGTCACAGCTATACACGCATGCACGCTCACAAAATCTGCATAGGAAAATAATAAATTTCCCTTTTTGCCTGTGAGGGGACAGCTCCCAGCTCCACATCTGAGATTTACATGGATTCATATTCATTACATTAGCAGTAGCCACATTTAGCAGCGATTCCCAAAGGAGCAGGAAAATGATGGCCTTGAAGAAAGCTGCCACATTTCAAGCTCTCCAGCTGTGCCTTGCCACCATTGCTACATTCCACTGCCAAATGCAGTAATTTATGAATTTGTCTTTTTTATCTGCAAAAAATGTTAATTTACAGAACGAAGAGAAGAATAGGAAAGGGCTAACATGCTTAGAAAAGGAATGTCTGCATTTTCTCTTTACTGCTTTATAACTATTTCTCTGATGCTGTATATGTTGTTTGTGTTTGTAAGATCATTATTATTTTGCATTAGATGCTTAAAAGAAGGCAGGGGTGCTAGCAGAGAGAGCAGCCCATCTTACAAAAAGAGTGGGTAGCCCAGCAAGGCTACTACAGAGTTTGAATGAATAGAGAATGAATTATGAATGCTAATGATTTTTGAGGTTTGTTTAAGTACTGAGCATGTGCCATTAAAGGAAAATAGATATTGCCCTAGTTTCAAAAAAGCTACATTATGTTGCATTGGATGGAACTGTGTACATAGACATCTGTTCCAGCAGGACAGACTAGATGTTTTTTGGGTGAAATTACTCGAGTAAAGCAAAGTCATTATAAGTTCTGTGATACCAAAAAGGAAAAAAAAAGAAAAGGTGATTATTCCTAACTAAATATTTGTCACTCTCCCGGCGTTGCTGAAAGCATCAAGCACAGCACTCTCTGGACCACTGAAAAAGCTGACTTTTGGAGACTGAAAAACGTGTACATTATAGTCTTATTCATTGTTTGGTTCTGTTTCACAGTGTTTATATTTTCAGTCTCAGGGAAACAAATTGCACTGCATTCATTTTTGGATTTTACAGAATTTCCTAAGGCAGGAGATTACAAGCACATCTTCCTATAAAAGTTTCTGTATCTTGAGAGGCACCAGCTTGGTAGAGTCCAAAAGCAGCCCTGCCAAGGCTTTCTCACATTACAGTTCAGTAAATATGCTCAGTGCTATCACTGAGATGCATAATAAGCCCTTTCTAATTCAAAGAGGTTTGCTACTGTGGTGTAGCGAATGAAGATCCTGCTCAAGTGAGAGTAGCTCACATCCAGCAGATCAGCAGGTAGAGCTATATTAAAACCTTTATATGTTCCTTTGTGAAACCAGGCATTTATAATGTTGACTAATTGTGGTCTCTTACCCCTGGTGCTCAATGATTCCTAATTTTATGGGCTACTTAATGAAGCAAAATTCTCCATAAATATCTCTACCTCTTAATGCCAGGGGCTGTCTTTTCAAAACGATGCCTGCTTAGGCGGCCTGACTGTTGACAGAATGAAGGCAAGGAACTCACAGACGGAAATAATCAGCTCAAGGCTCCCAGAAGAAAAGGTGCATTTTGTACCTTGCTGCTGGAAAAGAAACTGTTGGGGTGAAAAAATTGCTCTTTGTGGAAAGATTCTGCCTATCTTTTTCTGCACAAAGGCAGTGAGGATTAACAATCTGAGAGGAGGCAGAATCTCTCCTGTGGTCTCTGTCCTGAGAGGAGCACCATAGCCGAGAGGAGCCAGCATGCTGCTGTTCCTGCTCGCTGCTGCCTGCGGCTTAGCAACCAGGTGGCACCTATGAGCAAGGACCTCAAGTGCCCTTATGGGCAGGCAAAAGGAGCTCTGCTGTGAGTCAAGGGGGAAGACTGGGGTTGTGGCCTGCCTCATGTGGCTTAGTCAACACTGAATTCTCTGAGTATTTCCTATGTTCCCTGGCCAGTAATGAAAGGAACAAACCAGACGTGGTTTTGTGTCCCCCCTCAGCAGGTCATTCCGATATCTCATTGATCCTTCTCGTTGAACATGTTTCCCTTTTTCTCACTTCAGGGTTTCTTCTGTTCGCTTTGTGCTATTCCTTTTCCTTGTCCCCATACCAGAAATTAAGATTTCCTGTCCTTCCAAGTGTTTTGCTGTTAGTATTTAGGGACTGTGAACCAAAGTCCACTTTTACTTATAAACCTTTCATAATGCCTCTGATTTTGGTCATGGTATGTAAGATTTACACCAGTGAGCCCCCTGTGACAGGGGCTGCTTAGCACTCTTTTCTCTAGGCTGTGTAAATTAATTTTCCTTGAGTCTCCTCTCAGGATAGTATAAATTATGAGCCAAAAGCCTGTAATTCACTGCTAGGCGAGCAGCAGTAACTCCCCCTCTGCCACTTTCCTGCCAAAAGTATGGGGGAATAGCTGGTGATCTCAGCTCATATTTGCATGGCATGAACAAGAGCAAGATAGAAAAATGGTGGCTCAGGTGGCACAAAAGACATGTACCCATTGTTGCTACTGCCTTGCTTCCAAGGTGGGGAAATGCATTGGAGAGCAAAGAGGCATGGTCCGTGCCCTCTTGCTTCTTGGTCCCTTTTAACGTGCAAAGGGAAGAATGTTAATGTCACATTAAAATTGTGTGCTGATGAATGCACAAAATATTGCACTGGGTGTTCTTGGCTGCTGAAATTACATCATCAAGGCTTCTTTTTCCCCTCCTCTTCTTTGATTCAAGAGCTCTCTGTGTAAATATTAACTATAGCTATCGAGGTGGAAGAGAGTTTCAAGAGACCTGGCCATCGGATGTCAACCCTTTAAATCATGATAATATTTCTTCTTGTGCTGTGTTCTAAAGGTTATGCCTGTGCCCTCCCACACAGACAGTGCTTCATGATGGAAGCCTAAAAATACCTCAAGGCTCATCTTTCCTTTTGGTCTGAGGGCTACAGCTGCAGATGCTGAAACTGCCTGCGACTCCCTCTGGCTGCTCACCAGCCATGCATCAGCCATCCCCACAGAAAAGCCATCCTCACACTGCCCACCGGTGTGACTCCAGTGTCAAAAAGCAGATCTTGAGAAGCAAGAAGCCCTGCAAACCCACTCCCCATTTCACAGTAACAATGTCACTGCACCAGCTGCTGTATCAGGTGGTAAAAGTGAAGAAGCTGGCAGATGACTGTGTCGGCTGACACACTGCCTGTTGTGTTGAAGTCAGACCGACCCAGCTGGCTTCTAGGACAAATACAGTAATTCCTTGAATTATGCAGGTGGAGATTGCAGCATCCTGGATTTTCCAGGTTTTTGGCAACTGCTCAGCTCCATTTCTGTTTGCTAATGTATCATCACACTTCTGAAATACATTTAGCCTTCTTTATCGGCTTACCAATGTAAAAGTATTATTATAAGCCCCCTCATATTTGGCAGCAACTGAAGGTTTTCATGTTGAGGTTCAGCCTTTACTCTCTGCTGAACTGTGAGAGTGAGTTACTACCTTGTAAGTGACTCATAGGTATTTATTATCCTGTGTATAAAGGTCAGGTTTTAATGTTCTCTGTGATATATGGACGTGGATCAAGATCAGGCAGTCTTGAATGATGGATCTTAAATTATGATCCAGTGGAAGAGGAAAGAAATGAGAAATCACAACTTCTGTTGCACAAGCCTGAAAAAACACTCACACACATGTGAGCTGGTGGTGGAAACCTGCCAATTTCAGATGCTGATTTGTTAAGCCACAGTATCATGGCTCATGGAGCCCAGCTCAGAGAACTGAGATTATATTTGTAAGGGACAGATTCATGTCTATGCCTGCTTTCTGTTGAAGTCTCTTGCACTGGAAAGGTGTGGAATTAACAGGTAGCAGGGCTAATAACAGACTCTAAAAGGAGAATCCCCGAAGACCTTTCTGAGTATGTCTTGCATTCCCACATCTGCAGGGAACCTCTGGGTGACCTTATCTACATCTATGCAACAGAAATGTCCTTGGGCATCTTGCTTCATTACGTGTAGGCCTAGCTTTTAGGCACTGGTCTGTTGAGTGTGTCAGTAACTGAGGTACCTTTGTGGGTTTTCCTCCAAATGCACACCCTGTGCTACAGTTTTCAAGAAGAGCTCGTATCCTGGGCCCTGGTTCAGGAGGACGTTGAGGTGGCAGAAGGGCAGCAGTGGCACTTCTCTGCTCTCTGCCTCCTGCTTTCCTGCAGGTAGGGAGGGCAGTGCTTACAAGAGGTGCACAAGAAGTGTGGCTGTCAAGGGTAGAGGCAGTGCTAGCGCATGGCACATCTCCTGGTGCTCCACCAGGCTGGCAGTCCTGTGAGGAACCAAGAGTAATACAGACCAGTTTTGGACACCATAGGGAAAGAAGGTCGAAACTGGCTCAAAGGTGCCTTGCTGTCTCCTGACCTGCTCTAAGACAGAGCTTCATGCAATGGAAGATTTGGCCACAGGCCTTATATTTTTTAAATGTTTTAGACAGGCAGACTACTTCACCCTCAGAAAGCTCTAGAAATATATGGGATTTTATGTGGCTTTATATCTGATGAGGACAACTGAAGTTCTGCTATTCTATTCATCTTGTTTTGGTGTTGGTGACTATTAGCTCAAAACTTGCTCAGGAAGGTACAGTTTTGGATGTCAGCACCAGCATGCGCTGACTTTGTTGAGAAATTAAAGACCTAAGAGAGGTTTGTTACATACAGCTCTTGTGGGTTCACTATCTGGAAGAAAATAGGGAACTGAAGGAGAATGTCACCTGTGAGCTGTTTCAACCTGCAGCTTTTTGTGTCCTCATGTCCTTTATTACCCTAGAACAGGGATTTTGTGTGGTTATTTACAGCAGGGCTGTGATAAGCCAAGTGCAGAAGTGCAAAATGGATCCAAGTTTGGGCAAAATTTTATTGAATTTGGGAGCTGAAGTGGGAAACTGAGTGGCAATGATTTTAGTGACTTTCAGCTCTTAATGTAGATTTCTGCTCTTGCACTGTCTCTGTCCTGTTAGTAGCAATGGGGTTAGTCAGCGTTCATGCTGCCACGAGGGAAAATAGAGTTTCATGCAATTCTGTCTCCTGCTGGGAAAGTATGTTCTTTAGGAAACTAATAATATAATTAAATGTGGGATCAGCTTTTGACTGGAATAGTCCAAGACCTGTTATTCTTATTAATAGAAAAATTCCTACTTCCTCTGTCCTGCATATGGAAAGATGCCTTTCTTTTAAACTGGAGAAGGAAATTACAGTAATGATAGTGGTTATTTAGACAGGGTTAGCTGCTTATAGAAAATGGAGGCTTCCTGCCCCTTTCACTTTGGATACATTTTACAGATGTGGCCTTTGTTGATTTTAGTCTCAAACATTATTATTTAGATTTGATATATGGTCATGAGACTTCTGAGACAGTAACAAAATCAGAACTGAAAGTTCTTAAAAAGTAATTTTGTACTGGTTCTTAAGTAAAAAAATAATTTTTCTGAGTAATGTGGAAATTAGATATACCATAGGAATGAGTGTTTTCCGGTGCTGGCTAAGTTTATAACTTAGGCTTTTTACATGTATTTTATATATTTGGGCTTAACTGGCTTTTTATAACTATGACTGCTGCATATGTGGGTTGCAAATCAGTTGTCTTTATCTAAATAAACATTTTTTATCTATATTATTATATAGATAATTTATATATATTATTTATTTCACATCAGGGGTTGGAACTTGATGATCTTAAGGTCTTTTCCAATCCTAACTATTCTATGATTCTATTATTCTGTATCTCCTCACTATCTAGCTGACCTAAGTTATATTCTTCATTTTGACTAAGTGAATAATTGTATTTTAGATGTTTCATTGTGCAGCCAGTTTGCAAAAAAAATCTACTATTTCTCCCAAGACAGTCTAAGAATTCAAAATAAGAAAATGTTCAAAATAGCCCTAAAATGTCAAAATTAGACTGTATTTGATGAAAACAAAACATGAGCATTTTGAGTCCAAACATTTTGATTTTTCTTTAAGTCAAATTTAATCAGATTTTTTTCCTTCTGGCTCCATTTGAAAGGCATCTTGCAAATCTTATTTAGCATTTCATTTGGGTTGCAGTGTGAATTTCTCCAGGTGAGGCCATACCTGTCATTGTATATTGAGGGTATCTGACTCACCTGATGCCAATCAGTAGATGGGGAGGTTGCACAGGAAGGATAATTTAGCAAAGGTTTCCATCCTACAGAGAGAAGCAGGAAGACCCGAGTGACAACTCTGACCAAGCATTGCAGCAACCAGATGAGCCCCCACTGATTCAAACTGATCCAAAAAATCATATTTTCTGTTGCTTTGAAAAACAACAACCCTACAACATTCCATGCAAACTGACCTTGTAATCTATACACTTTGTTTTCATTTTCCTATCAAAATATAGTTGAAATGTTAAAATAAATAAATGAATGAATAAATGTGGACCTAATTGTTATTTTTGTTCTCCCAGTCTCCAGGTAAACAGGTAAAACTCTTTCACTTCCAGTAGCAACTTTATGGTCCTGGTAAAAAAAAAAAGTAATCCTTATAGCTACACTGACAGCTCTATCTAATCCACGAAAGTTAGTGCACACGTATGCTCTGCCTAGATTTGTGAGGGGTCTGAAAGCCCCAAGTAGCTCAGATTTCTGTGCTTTTGAGTGGTGTAACCATTGCAGCCCTATGCATCTGGCTCTGTTAGTGCTAGCCTAGCTGGTGTCCATATGGCCTTGGGCCAGCATTGGACTGTATAGGACCACACCAGAGAAGTTCTTTGCTTGGCACAGGGCACTGAGGGCTGGGAAATGTACTTCTGCCCTAGTCCAGTTGAAGAACCTGCCTCGTTATTTATTCATTGGCATCAAAAGTGTTTCTCTGCTGTGTGAAATGCATAATGGAGACAGCCTTGAAAGTAAATAGCTTTCTGCACTTGCTAGTATACCTAAGCAACATCATTAGATCATGTTTATAGAATTTGTTCATTGCAGTCTGTTATGTAAAACAGAAATGCTTGAGTCAGCTGGGTATAAAGGGGGTTGGAAGCATCAGAAATACATTCTCTCCTGATTATTAATCACAGCAACAGAAAAATATTTTCTTTTTTAAAACCCTCAAACAAAAACCAACCCAAATCTTTAAAAATTAATTGCAATTCCTTTATTTAAAGCAAGCTTCCAGAAACCTCTTTTTTGTTCCATGTGTCTGCAGTTTTAAGGACTGTTGCATTAACTGAGAAATGAAATCCCAAACCTTAGCTGTGCTCTCATTTTATCAGTGTGATAATAGTGATAACATAGTGATAATCTCACAAGGAGACTAATAAGTACATGAGGAAAAAAGAAAAAATCAGCTAAATGGGGATGTGAAAATGTTCTAGCGCAGTCCTATTACATAGGTCTTAGCTTTTTTCCTGCCTGTTCCGTAATAGGATGTTTTGCAAATTCTTCTCTCAGCAGGTTTTGAACATGAACTTGCATTACTGTTCTTACAAAATAATAAACAGCTTTGGGCTATAAAATCTCCCAAGTTGTTTTCCACAGAAGGGATTTGCATGCTGACTCATTCCTACTATATTTATAACCCATCGCCAAGCCACTGCAACTGCAGGATTTCTATTAAAGCTATGGAAATTACATGCATTGCAATGGGAGTTGAATACATTTACATTTGTAGTGTTTTTACCATTTCAGAATTTATGGCAGATTACCTTGTTTGTGCATGTCTGGACTTTAATGATTATTTTTTATAGCAGAAAATAGTAGTTTATGATGGCATTCCCTGTAGAAGGTTTTATGAATCCACCATATGGGGTATTACATAAAACTAAACTTGTATCAGCAGTGATTTTATGTAAAGTAAGACAGTGAACATTACCAAGAATTAGTGATTACAGAACATGTCAGAAAACTTGAAATTTTATGATTGTGATTTTTTTCCCCCCAATTATTTTGAACTTCTATTAATAGCAGTCCAAATGCCTGCTTTCTCATGCAGGAAAAATCATTGTCTACCTGCCCTCCCTGTTCCCTCCCTTTAAGGTAGTTGTGATGTTTGGCACAACAGAGAGACACGTGGTGATTTATGCAGAAGATTAAGGAAATACAGAAAGTCTTCCCTTTTTTCCAAGCTCCCTTCTCTGTCAGTTCATATATTGTAATCACAGCTACTTTCTTCAGCGCTTGTGGTAGAAAATAGTCTTCTATCTGTGCCTCCCTACAAATGGAAGGAGCAGACTTCTGCTAGCAAAAACTGCAGACAGAAGAAATATCACACTTCCATAGGAGAACATGAAGATGAACAAGGCTATTCTAATGGAAATATGTGTTTGCATAAGTATTGACATCAGGAGATTCTACACAGCTTTCTCAAAGAGCACCTCATGGATTTGGGAGTCATTCAGCCAGCAAAAAGAAATGTGCCATGAAAAGTAGGTAACCAGTCACACCGGAGGGCAGCAGATGGTGCATCCATGAAGTGACTGTCACTGCCAAGAGCCTGACATGTTCTGCACATTGAAACGTATCTGCCTCATTAATGAAACAAGCACTTGGGTAGAGAACGTCTGTGAAAATCTATATAAACTTGTGAATAGGTTCTAAACAGCCTGAGAGGTTTATATTTGGGGTTTAAAGAGGTAGATGGAAAGAGGATGGGAAGAAGAGCCAGCTTTAAGTATCTAATCCTGCTTCTTTTGCTGGTCCCAGTCCTGTCTGAAACTCCTGGGCAACTCAAAGCAGGTTTTAACCCCAAGGCACAGTGCATTAAGGATAGTGACCCAGGTAACCACTGCTTCTCTACACTTTCCCAGTCCTGCATGGCAGCTTGCTCATTGCACAAAAGTGATTTAGGAATGGAAGCACAAGGCCAGCTAGGCCCATTGCAGGGTGGACTTCACACCTGCAGGGAACTGTGAGTTTTCTAGCATTAAGAAAGGTCCAAATCTCTAAGAAAAAGACGGTGCTTAGGACTGAATAGCCATTTCTGTAGAATGGCACTGAAAGCTATCATATGGGTTTGCTATATAGCTTTAGAGTAATTCATGTGAACAGTGCAGAATTTCCTCTTCTTGCTCCTTTTCACAAAGAAATCCTTCTTTCTTGAGTCTTGAAATCAAGCAGGATTTCAGATCAGGCTTGTGTATGTCGACATATCCCAGGTGGCTGTCAACTTCTGAAACATTTCAAGGTCAAATTTTATCATCTTGTCTGACTCTTTTAGAAACCTGGTGCCTTTGTGGCTCAGAAAATTTCCTGCTTATACGCATGGAAAGGATGCTGCATGAGAGACAGCTCACTCAGACCTTTGCTGTGGGAGAAATCCTCCTCTGGGGTATGGCCTCAGAGGCTCAGGAGTGCATGCTACCATCACTATTCCCACCACAGCTTAGGAGCTGCCTCTTGGCCTCTCTACTTAAGTGAATCACACTCTGATTTTCATTAGCTGATGCATCATAGTCTTACAGCTGTCTTCTCTCGATCTAAATTGCACACTAATACTGTACATTATTGATTAAATGAGTCTACAAA
This sequence comes from Pezoporus wallicus, assembly GCF_028554395.1. NCBI lineage: Eukaryota > Metazoa > Chordata > Aves > Psittaciformes > Psittacidae > Pezoporus > Pezoporus wallicus. The sequence continues at coordinate 125,782 of NW_026640314.1, forward strand.
TGTCTTTTTAATACTGTATGGGTTGATCAGTCTTCTCAGTTAATGTACAGCACCTCCAGTGGGCTTTAAAACCTAGTGAAGCAGCTTTTTACCAGATCTTACTGTGAAAGAAAAAACTACGTGAGAGGCTGTGCTCACACACACACACTGAGGTATGTGTTCTGGCAGTGGGGAATTAGTAATGATTTCACTTGCTGTACTAAAAAGCTCCCTGTGTTCACGGGTTTGAATTTAATAATCACAATCACTGATCTAGCTCTTTGCAGACAGTTCAAGGGAGATTGTTGTTTGTATACTCCAGTGGCTAAGATGCAATGTAATAGTTGAGATAGTTTAGCAGCTAATTTGGCTTTTCCTGTGAGTTTTTTGAGTTTTCAAAGCTATTCTTAACTTATTTTGGCTTTTTAATTTTTTTTTTTATATACACAGGACTGTAATAACTACATTTCCCAAGTGTGACTTGGAAAATGTGTTCTGCTGCTTCAAAAGATTCTTTGCATTACACAAACAGCATCCAGGAATTCCTCCAGTTTCTGTCACGACTAGTTAATTATTGTAATTTCCCTTTCTCTTTCATTTCTTATGAAATTCCTCTCTATTACCATTCATGATTCAATCTATGTGTAAGTATTGGCCCATTTATAATGTAGTAGGAAAAACATGTCTGTGTTTTTGAGTAGATGTCACTTTTTTTTTAGTTTCATAGAATTATAGAAGATAAGGTTGAAAGGGCCTGGAGACATCACCTAAACCTACCCCATTCTATTTTAAACAAGGAAACAAAAATGAGGTTTTGTATGCACATATTTCCTGAGATACGGGCTTTACCTCAGATCTGCATGCCTAAGGCATTGCGCAAATAAAACCAGAGCTCTAGTCCAAAGGAAGGGGGCTTGTGAGGGTATCTGTGATTTCTGTGTGCACTTCTCATGATGGGCTTGGCCACAAAGGCACAGCCAAGATCAACCCAAAACATTTACCCTCCTTTGTCATTGTCCAGATTGACATCTGCATTGCCAGCAGAAACAAAACCCCCCATCCTCTAAAAAATCTGAGTCAGTATCGGAACATTTAGTCAGTACAAAGCTTTGAAAGGCATTTAAGTGTTTTCAATTCTTAAATGGTAACTGTGCTGGGAGATGGCAGTTGCCCAGTGACTGGTGGATGAGCCTTTTGGTTCTGTCCTTTGGGATGCTGCATTCTGGTGTTTAGAAAAACAATGGAGAAAAAAAACCACAACAGTAAGGAACAGAAGAAACCTCAAGACAGAGCAGCAGATCTGAATGAAATGAGTTGGTAGCAGCAAGACTGGGGAGGCTGGAGAATTGCACAGCAGGAATAATGTTGGCTGGCCTGTTACTACCCCTGCTCCTGGGTGATGGGCAGCTCCAGAACCCACTTCAGTCTTAAAGGACAGAAGATTTTACTTACTTCAGTAAAGCGGCTTATCCCAGGTAATCAGAAATTTAGCTCCTTGTCAAATCCTTTGAGCCATACATTAGCAATGAAAGAGTGATATTGCCACTATCATCGCTGATGATTCAGCAAGGAGCAAAAGATGATAGCCTTTCTAACAAGGCTGTTATTCAGACGTATCACTCAGCTTCCCGCTCTAACTGCTCACTGGTTCAGGGTGTTAATGCTCCGCATATTGTGCTTAATAGAATTTTAAATTATTTTGATTAAAGTGTCAAGGGATGAGGATTTAAGATTGATCAAAGCTACTTGCTTGTGCTGTGGCAGTTGTTAACCAGCCATTTCCAGAACGTTATTACACAGGCTTAAGTGATATAACATTCAGACATGAGAAATATGAGGAAATACTTTTCTTCATTTCACACTGGGGGACTGAGAGGGCAAGGGGAAAACTAAGGAGATGTATATTTCATACACAGTGACTGACTTGGGGTCCCAGTCCTTCTTTAAGGGAAGCTGATGAGACCACTGCCTTTTATTCAACGACAATTCAGCCATGGATGAGCAGTGACAGAACCCCGGTATGGAAAGCCTTCACTTCAGAGACTGTAAATATTAAAATATTATTAGACAATGGATAAAATAAATAATGAAGGCTTGTCTGGCTGTGCAAACAGGTATCTGGAAATAGAATCAGACAGCACAAAGTTGTTGCTTTGAAGCTCACTCTTTGGGGGCAGAGGTTTTATGTGATGGTTGTTTAATTATGGCAACAAAGAATGAATAGGATGTTCCCATCACATATAGCCTTCAGCTAAAATAAAGTACTACAGCATACTTGTAACTTAAAGTATGCAAAGAAATCCACTGAAGCTAATGTAAGGAGAGCATTTTGCAGCTCTTAAATGAGTACATGTGCTTCAAGACATCCTCTGAATGGAACTTTAGGGTACATGGTGCCCAAATCATTGTCTCAGCTAGTGAATTAATTTGTTTATATTTTGACCAGAATCAAAGTCCAGTGGCACGGACTGTGAATCTCTTCTTTGCTAAGAAGGTCCTTACTGCTCAGATTTAAGGGACATTAGCAATGCAATGAAACCAGAATCTATTCCAGTCTTATTCAAGGATAGAGTTCTTTTCTACTTTGCTTCTAAAATAAAGACTAACACTCTGTACAGCTCTTTCTATGGTGTCCCATTAACAGATAATTGCTTAAAATCTCAATAGAAGTTGCATTCACATTTGTAAATAACCATATGGCACTTTATGGTAGACTACTTTGGGCCTCACTGGTTGGTATGCTCTAGCTACCCATGCTGCTTTAATAATGCAAAGCAGTTATCAAATCACCTGAAGTGGTTGGTTCAGTCAGGTCTACAGCCACCCTGAGTGCCTGCTCTGTAGAAGCTGCCTCTTGCACCATATAGCAGGTTGTTAGGTTGTTTTAACAGGTACATTGATTGAAATGACCAACTTGCTGTGAAATAATGTTGTGTTCTACTTGGTTTAACCTAAAGAATTATAACTCTTGAAGCTGCTACTGAATGGAATTATTCCAATAGAAGCAAGTGTGTTGGTTGCTGTTCTGTTCAGCAATTAAGTATGAACTATAATAATAGACAAAGACCATTTACCTAAAATAGGATTCATTTAGGTCAATGATAGCCAGACTATTGTTCACTTGGTAAAGCTCAGAATAAAATCAGTATTTTAAAGAGGTGATATTATGAAAATCGTTTAATAGATTAAAGAATATAGAAGATCCAGAAGCTGAAAATTAAAATACATGGTGAAAGTCTATCTTGAAGGTTATCAATTTGTGTGAGTTGGCACAACCATATCTGTGGTCTGCTGCACAGCATGGAGCATGGAGAGAGCAGTGAAACAGCATTTAAAGTACAGCTGTGCTTTCCCTTTCGTAATAGTTCCTCAAATCATTCTTTCAGAGAAATAACAATATGAGTACTTCATATCAATGTACAAAAAAATATAGCTACCTATTGTTGCACGATACAAAATCTCTGCTTACTCACTACTAGTACACTTCCTCCCTCTTCTCCCTCCCCCAGCTATGAACAGTCTGGTGGACTGAAGGCATCTGATGTATGAGTTTCATCCTGTTTTCAGTGGGGACGTCCAGGACTGCAGCTATTTAACAGACAAATGAATATATAGAACCATTAAAACATATTAAATACTCATGCATGTGTTTTAACTGCAAGTACATGACTAATCTTTTTGACTCCAGAGGCAGCAAGGCATACATCTTAAGCAGGTATTTAAGAATTTTGTTGAATGGAGATCATAGAACATTATTTCCTTCACTGGAGTGTTAGATGGTGTAATAGTCAAGGGGATTATCAGTCTCATGTGGAGAGCAGGAGAGCAGGGAAGGCTGTAGTCACACTGCCTTCCTTGTGCTCACTGTGTTCACCATGAGGCAGTATGTCCTCCATGACCTGTTTAGACCACCTATAGGCACCTATAGGAGAGACCCTGGAGGATAAATATGATGACTTGTGAATTGTCAAAGCTGACCTGACACTGGGAATGAGAAAAGCTTGGCTAAATGGAAATCAGGGGAAAGAAAAGGAATTCAGAGCTGGGGGACCCTGCAAGTAGAAGGAACACTGAGGTTTTTGTGCTGTATTTCACATCAAGGAGCAGCTTCCAACCCTGCACACAAGTCAGGGTGCAGTGAGCACCAGGTCAGGATTACATTGGCAGCATTGCTAGTGCTGGATCAATGCATGCACTGTGGCTGCTGCTATTGAATGTATTCAAATACCTGGAAAACAGCACAGATCTGCAAGTGCCAGGTCAAATCAGTGAAGGTATTGCCTGTCATTCATGGCCCTTGGCTCCTGGCATAACCAGGGCAGCTAATGCTGGAAAGGCAGAAAACTTTGTTAGGTAAAAGCTACATCATAATTTAACAGAGTAGTCTTTACACTGTGAGGAAAAGGATTTTTCATACAGACAAAAGACAAAGACCTGGATCTCATGGTGAAGCTTCCCATTCCTTTTAATTCTGTCTCCATTTAAATGAAATAAGGGGGACCCATTTGCAGCCAACAAAATTAGCTAAAAGCTATTCACATAAAGACAGAGATTTCAATGAAATAGATTCCATATATTATCTCATAGGAACAGTTGTCCAAAGTTAATTTCCAGGTTAATAGGATGTTATTGCCATTTTCAAATAAAGTAATTATAAGTAATATTCTTATATTATTGATAAGGAGGATCACACTGCATTGGATTGTCAGCTTATTTTGTTCGGTGTTCTTAGTCAAAGGGTATCTGGTGCAAATCATTTTGGGCAAAGGTGGAAGATGCCTGCTCATAGGAAAAAAAAACAGCTCTTAGAAGTAAAAGGTAGATTTATTTTTTTATTAAATTTCTGAATAAACTCCACTCCTTACTTGTGAGATGTGCAAAAATTATTTTATGGCTAAACATATTTTATCAGTTTTTCTGAACTGAAAAGCAGAGGTAAAATGTGATGTTAATTATACACCAGGAATGTTTTGCTGTAGATGTCGAATGCCCTCCATGGAGCATGTGTAATATGTTAACCTATGAGCTCTTCCACAAAATCTTGTTGTGGAAACTCCCATAATATTTCTATCTCTTTACTGCAAGATGATCTACACCATATAGGCAAAGTTCTCATCTAGGAGAAACATTTCTCAAGGGGAATTATCATAACATATGAACTAGAAAACATCACTTTCTCCTTGTAAAATGACATGACTGTAACGTATGTCCCACTCCAATTAGAAACTGTCTTTTTTTTTTATTATCATTATGTCAGCCTGCACTTGTGAAAGCAATTTTGACAGATCTGGGGCAAATTTAAAAGCAAAGGATACAGCTAGCCTTAGAACTTACAAGCAGGCATTAATTTTGCAGAGGGGATATTTTCTGTCTGTTTGAAGAAGACAAAAAACTAAGCAAATCCCCCTTACTCACACTACTTTGGTGGATGAACGCAGATGTGTTTCACAACAGCAAAATAACCCTACTCAGCTACTTTGAATGGCTTACTAGACCAGAGTAATGCAAAGTTTCTGACTTGACATTGTTCCTGTCTGATGAAATCTCCTCCAAGTTTGCTATTTCTCTAAGGTGACTGATCTAGCAGAAGAGGGCTTGTGATTGTCACTGCTGGAAAAGGTTTACTGAACAGGATGAGTTGATTTCAGCTGTGGTCGGCCATCTGTCACAGGCCGTGCAGGGAATCCTGACCTGGGAATGGACTTTATGGTGATGAGATCCTGATGTTGCTATGTCTTTGTGGATCCACAGCACAGATTTGGAGTACAGCAAGAGGGAGTCAGTTCCTGACATTCCTGTTCACAAGCCTCCAGTCAGTCTTCGGATTTATGGGAGACATTACTTCAAACCCCCCCCAGTGCCAACAAACCTTTTCATCCCTGAGATGAGCCACACCTGTGGTTCATGTTTAATCCTTAAGACCTGTGAAAGCTTTGACATGTGCCTAAATAATGCTTCACTTTAAAAGGTATAAAAAATGACCTTGTAGTGCAGCCTTCCCAGTCACTGGCATGTATTCACCAAGTGGGGCAACATAAATAAGAAAGTGGCAAAGGTCTCTGTTGATTTCAATCATTCTAGGCTATGAAATCCTTGATAAAATTCATCCTCTGGGGGCTGATTCAAAGACTCAGATGCAGAATACACCTGTCTTTAGAGGATTCTGGGTCCAGCCCATGCCAAGCAAAAATAATAGCAAAGTCAGACTAAGCACTACTGATTTGAAGCACATGCTACCGTGCTCCTTGGTACTGGGGAGGAACATAAAGGAGTGGACTTCCCGATCCCAGTTAAGCTGTGTTTGAAGTGCACAGGGTATTTTAGAGGTGTGCTGTACACAAGTATGTGGCATTCCTTCACACCCAAATGCCATCCTTCACATCTCAAGACCTGTGTTCTCCTCAGCTCTTACATCAAGCTTGTTCTGACAGTAGGTTTGTCTTCAGTCAGGGCCTTGCCACAGGGATGGGATGGTGCTGAGCAGGACATAGACTGTCTCATGCTCCACACAGAGCCTCAAAAGCACACGAGGAACACAAAGGAGTACTTCTCACTGTCAGCAAGTGACGCTTTGTGTTTAAGATTAAAGTTTTTAATTAAAATGGGCATTTCTGGCCTGAATATTGGCAGCCCCAGGACTGCTGAAAAGTGACATCATTTATGACTCCAGCAGTAGGGAGTTCACTGTCCATGATCATAAAACATTCCAGTCTTGATTTGATATCGATTTAACAGTCAGCATCAGTTTGGCCTTTAATATTAAACAAAATATGTCAGGCTGAAGCTTTAACAGTATTCTTCCTCTGGGCTTCTCCATGGATACTTCTTGATCCCCCTCAGAGAGCAGGCTTCAGACCTCCATCCTGTAACACCACTTCTCTGGAGCAGTTGTCCCTGTTATTCCACACTGACCCGCACAGTGTAATCCGGCACTCTTTCACCCCTAACACATACAAAGGCCATTTCTCCAGGAGTCCTCTGTTACAGAAATTACCAGACTGGTGAATCCAGTATTCATTGCTTTCTGCAGACACACTGCTAGTTTCTATCCCTGTGCGCAGCCCTCCCTTTCCAGCCGTCCCTGTTCTAATGGCTTTAGTCTATTCTTGAAAGTCTCATTTATTTTCTTGCTTCTTTTTGACACGGGTGATACAACACATGACCTCTGATTTGTCTGTCTCTTGCCCCCATGTTTCTGATATTCATTAAGGAGATGTTCACTTTTCCAGCTTTGCTTTGCCCCTTAAGCGAGATACACTGACTCACATCAATGTCTCTTTTAATGGAAGTTTCTTACTCCCATATCTGAATTTAATCTCCAGTGTTTTTCTTCCTGGCTTTAGCTGTAATTCTTCTACCATCTTTTGTCCTTCTGTTTAAAATTGACCAAACCCATGCAATAGTTGTTGTTCTTTGGGAGAGAGGGAAAAGATCAGGAGGTAACTGGTCTATTCAGAAAAACAGTTGATCCTATGAGAACTCCAGAATTACACCCGAGATGACTCTCCTGACATCAGGTGAGGTCAGTTTTGACAACCTACAGATGCTGTGAGCTAAAATATCCTGATAGCAGGATACGAGACGTTTTTCTCAGTACCACGTCCAAGCCTAAATCCTTACTTAGATGGAGTCATTTGCTCACACACTTATTCATGCCACTTGCTGACGTCCAGCTCACAGTCACTACTGTTGGAGTGAGAGCCAAGAAAGGCAATTTTCACTCACAAATTTCCTCCCAGGCAGGGTTTAAATTCATTTAGATGAACCAGGCCTCCTGTTTTAGATCCTGGTTGCCCTGAAGTGATACCTTACCCCCACTCCCTGCAAATAAACCATGTGTCATTCAACTGTTTCACATCATCTACGTATTCTCCAAATGGTGAATAAGTTTAATTTTGTCCCGTGATTACTCAAAAGTGATTTGGGAAAGGACAGCCCAATACTGATATTTCCATCCTCTTGGGCTGATGACAGCCCATGATTTACATGCACGAATATGGTTCTGAGGGATCTCTGAACCGGTTGAAAATAAAGGTTTAATGATTGAATTATATATTCTCTCTCTGTGATAGAAAATATAGTAAGACAACTGACTCCGCTATCAGACAGATTACATAAGCCCAAGTTAAGTGGTAGAATAAAAATGAGTGATATTCCTCCTTGACTTAAATACAGCACTAAGTAGTATGCCCTTGAATCCAGCATAAAGCAATTTCCTCCTCTTTGGTAACAGCTAGGGGGCATTCCGAATGCAAATAGAGTCAGCTTTGCATTTTTAATGTTTCTTATATACATAATTCACTGCCTGGGTTTAGAAACGTTATTGCTACCTCTTCTGTGCATTTAAATTATTTTGCACCTCTGAACTTTCATATTACCTTTAATGTCAGCTCTTCAAACCTATCTTGTACAGGCGAGCTTGTGCTTATAGCTCTTGAAATTCACAGATTGCACATACACACATCCAGGCACAAATACACTGCACTGTTTAACCTGTGCCATTTCACTGTGACACAGGGGGTTTACTAACTGCATGCATGGTCATATATACCAAAGCCCTGAAAATCAATAGGTAACAAATGGGAGCAAACCAAGAGCAATCAGTGTTAGAATATCATATTTGTGTACAGTCTACTCTACATACATAACCCATGGGCATAATGCTGATTAATAGGGAACAGCGCTTTTTCTAAGTAACTTTAAAAAGAATAGAAATAATGGCTGGAAGAAGATACACAATGGGAGGAAATCCATCCCCATGCTAATGCGGGATTAATTAATGCATTTCATAAAGCCAGGAAGTGTGAGATGATTCCGAGCAAGCTTTACTTCATTGCATGTTTCAGGAGAGAGAAGTGGTTGTGGCCATCTCCTGTGGCCATGAATGTGCTTGAGAAATTTTTTTCTCCAGAGGAAATGGAGATGAAGGTTTATAACATCTTGACTCATCAAACCTCCTCAATCACAGGCTGACATTGACAACTGCTTGAAACCACAGATCTCAGGGAGGTGGCTAGGTAATGGCTTTGCTCATCTCTGCTCAAACTGTGAGGGTACATCTCTGTCTGTCCTTTATTTGCTCATGCAGGAAATGGTGCCAGAGACATCCTCTCAGTCCCACTCTGCTGCAGCCCATCAGAGTACACGTGGGGATCCAGTTGTGCTCCTTCTGCAGGGAGAGACACTTTTCCTGTGTGACAGCCTGAGAAGTGGAGTGAATGGGATCACCTCGTCTCCTGCTCCACCCCAACCCTACCTCACCAGTGAGATCACACAGGGAGAATCTATGGCAGCCTGTACCAAGGGTTTCCCTGGATACGTCTCCTAAGAGTGGCAAAACTGAACCTGGACTGAGTTAGCAACAGTGTTTTGAATGCTGACAACTGTACAGTCAGCCTTACTGCTACTCGGATCATAAACTGTGCTTTCTAAGTGAGACTATAAACAAAATATATAGCCAGCTTCTCTGCTGGTTCGATTCTGCTGACTGTTTCTCCTAGCAGATTCAATTTGGAAACTGAAAATCAAGACTGCTGCCTTCTGCATCAAAGTCAATAATAGAGGTCCTGCCTCTAGCTCTGATTTCCCATCAATTTACACCAGCATCAGAGTAATGAAACAATGGAACATCCATCCGCAGCTTGCACAGATTTTGTGTACTTCACACAGTCTGCTGTAGCTCTGCAAAGCCAGTGCAGGGGCTATAATAGGGTTGACAGTCACAGGGATGTTGGCAAAATCCTGGAAGTGTTTTCTGGCTGCAGATGAGTGCCATATACCAAAGCTGTTGACTGCTGCTGCTGAAAACGAGGTTGCTTCTGGGCTGATTGTGCCCTGGCAGTCAGCAGCTTAGAGCACAATGCTATATCTTTTCCACTGAATAGATGGTGGGGTCAGTATCCAGTCTGATTTTTCTCCTCTCTGCTGAAATAATTACTACTGATGAAGTTCTAGTGGGAAACAAATTGAGTTCAGGATTTGTACTGATGCTACTGGTGACACTGTGAGAAGAAAAAACATTCTTTGACCTGCAGTCTGGACAGCTGTGAGAAGTCACTAAGATGATGGGAACAGGGCTCTGCAAAGCTGGTCTAGCTGAGACCAAAACCTGGGACATGTATGGGATTGCATTGTGTGCCATCAGTGCACAAGGCTCCCAGCAGTGCCCACTGCAGTACATTGGAAGCTACAGTGGGAGCAAAGCAAAGAGCTCAGGGTGCTGTCGGGGATCCACGTGAGGGACAGCTGGGGCTGCCCACCTTCCCATCCCACTGCAGTGCATTACTGTCCTTGGAGTGTTGTAACTGGCCCTGCAGCCGCTCCAGGTCCATTTCCAGGTAAATGAAAATACATCTATTTTCATCACCTCAGTCTGACTGTGCCTGAAGCTACTCACCCTATTTGATACAATAGGTAGGGCAGCTACCTTTGTAATTGCAGCAACTGCTTCCCAAATGAATACCTGACTTGAGGCATTTGCTCAAGTTAATGTTTTGCTTTGCTGGACAAACCAAATGAAGAAAAAGAATTCAATTTGGATTGAATCAGTAGTTATTATTATTACTTTAAATGGCAAAATAAATATCCTCCTTCAACCTCTGCCCTAATAAAATGGATTCATTATACACAAAAAGTCCAACTTGAGATGCAAACAGAAAACCAAACAAAATAGAAGTTACTAGTTTTGTGTCCCTTGTACGAGAAAGCCTCGGGCTAGATTCATGCTGACTACCCGATAGCTTAGTGGTTAGGACACTCATAGAAAATGGGGAATCTGGAATCAGGTCTCATCCTCCCCTGAAGGCAGTCACAGTCACCTGTCCTCAAGGAAAGCCTTCCCTACCTGCAGTGTTATAGGGCATGGAGATAAGGCTGAATGCCATTTGCATTGCGGGGTGGGCAGCAGAGGCACAGTGGGTCTCTTTGGTTGGTGCTGCTCTCTCAGCATATACAGTATATAAAACCAAAATTGTTCAGCTAAAGATTCATATGAAAATCTGAACAAATTGCTCGGCTTCCTGGTTGGAATTTGTTGGAATTGGTTAATTGGAATTACTCTGCTTTGTAATTTCTTTTGTAAGTGGCTTGTAACGTAGCATATGTATCTGGTTGTACTAACAGCCACAGTGCTGAGCCACAGAAAAGCCTGTGTTTGTGCCAGATGTTAAGCCCCCCTCTGCCCATATCTCCTTTTTTCTCTCTGCTCTAGAAAGAGTTCTTCAAAGAGCGACTTCCTAAGGCACCGTGTCTCATCTTATTTATCTCTTGATTCTGCTGTCGTTTATTTCATTAAAGGTTATTTTTTTAATGAAGCACTGTGGGTAGGGAAAAATAACTTCTACCTTCTGTTCTAACTGATGAATGATGTGTGAACTAATCAGAAAGCTTTGCTATAGCCACCATTAAAGCAACAGATGTATGTGGCTCAGGAGAGATTTGTTGAACAGCTTCAACCTTTAAGTGCAGAGGATAAATGAGTGGTGACATCATTATACCCTGACAAATAGAAATTATATCATTCTCTTTTTTTCATCACTGATAGATGAGTTATTTCGATGGTGTTCAGTTTTATAAGATCCATTCATTGTCTCTAAAGTTAAAACCTTTAAGAACTGCAATGTGCGACTAACGGGGTTATAACAACTTGCACATGATCTGCAGCGTGCTGTCTTTTGAGCTTTTCTCTTGAAAGCTACTTTTAATAGCACAGTATTATGATGTGCAGTACAGTAAGGCAAAAAGAAACATTTGAAATTCATCCATGGGTTCATTTTTCAATCAGCCACAAAACCAGCACATAAGGAGTCAGAGGACACTTGATGTGGTTATATGGCATCTCTATCAGCTGCTGGAAGATTGTATTTCTGCAATGAACTTGAAGCCTTAGAAGAAAAAGGTTTATTTTGCACAGCAGTTCTGTGCCATAATAAAAAAGCAAATGTTCCCTTCTCACTCATATCTTCCCAGTATATTTTGAGCTCTTGCCTTGTTTGATTGCATTTCTCATACAGTCACTAAGATGGATCAGAATTTCCCTGAAAATTTCAGTTATTACTGAAGATTGCATTTTTGCCACTTTTACTGCAGTTTACAAATCAGAAACTAAAAATAAAGTGTGCATCTGTTTGGATAATTTATTTTCCCAGAACAGATTAAAATGACAGAATAAATCTTGGAAGTTCTTAGAAAAGCTTTGGATGAGTTACAACAAGAGATGAAAACAAGGTGAGTTTTGCTTGGCTAGGACCTAAATGAGAGAATTAAGCTGATGCTGTGTCATGGCGAAGTTTGCAAGATAAAATAGGGGTCACTAGTGTGTACTGCAGAAGTAAAAAGAGCAGATTAAAGGTGGCATTTCCACCAGAAGGCCTTTATGTACACTGCGGGGTCAAAAAAGAGATCAAGGTTAGTTAGAAAGAGAGCCAGGAAGACAAAATTCATATAAAAGATCTCACAGGTGCTACCATGTTTTCCCTGCCCATGGCCACAGCCTGGAAAGCAAAGGCTGAATAAGTGTTCATCCTTGTACCCTGGAGAGGGAGGAGGCAAGACGTGGTTAAGATGTGCTGGCAGTTCTCTGCATCTTCAGGTCCTAGGCAGAAGCTTTTACACCAAAGCTTTCCTACTTGAGAAACCCTCAATAAACAAAGAGACCCTGAATATGTGTTCTGATCCTCAGGAAGGCTGATGGGCAAATCCCAGCTGCAACCCACTTTGAAGGGATGCATGGCCCATCAAAAAGCTGGTGGCTTCCCCTGCTAGCGATGCCACAAGCATCAGAGCTGCTCCTGCCAAGAGTGGTAACTGGAAAATAGCAGTGCAGTACTCCTGTTATAGGGATACTCTGCTTAAATTTAGTTTAAATAAGTGTCTATGTATATCTATGTATGATTCTGGGAGTCAAATGTTGCTGTCAACCAGCTGCCTTTAAAATGGTGAATTATCCCAAGTGCAAGAAAAGGAATGAAGATGCAATTTAATATAAACATAGCAAGTTTAAGTGCTGTCACTAAACAAAATTAACTATGCCTAAATCCATTTTGGAGAAAGCTGTGCTTAGCTTCACTAGAAGCAATGCATTTGCTTCAGGAACCGCAGTGAGAAAGTTCGTGGCGTTTTTACAGGAGAACAGGGAGTAGACAATCATTTAGGTCCCTTCTGGCCCTAAAATCTATGAATCTAGGAAATGATGCCTCATTTCACAATCTAAGTCGTTAAAAACACACTTTCATTACTGAAGTAATCACATTTCTTGGAAATGTGGCTACTATCTGCTAAGATGATATAGCAGATAATCGGGGTTTTATTGAAATTCACAAAAAGAACAGGGTTTGTTACCAGAATTATTCTTCTTTATTATTTCCACAAGCTCATTAGAACTCCAAAATATAGAAAAGCATTCAGTGTTATAATATAAAACCGACATAAATTAATTCACACCAAAGTAGCTCCTTGTGTGACCCCTTTTCCCGTAAAAGCAAGGAAGGCATGAAGCACCCATAGGAACACAAGGTATGCCAGAGGATCACAGTCACATATATATACCTGAATAACACATGCAAAAAGAATTCTGGGGGAAGAAGAGGTGCTAAACATTAACTAGTGCTTCTCAATCATCTTAGACACATTTCAAAATACTTCTCAATGTTTTCTGAATACGAGGATCACTCCCATCACACAACTCTCTACCTGGAGGTCACAGCCTTGCCTTTCACAAAACAAGAAGACCTTGGGGCACATCTGGGTTTCAAACAGGGCTTTTTCCTCACCTCATGGTACTGTGCTGGGCCAGAGAACTTTTTTCTATTACATCCTCATACATTTTGATGTGGAAGAGACAGAAAAGTTCTCTAAAAGCCTTAAGAGCAACTTAAAAGAGATACTGCTCGATTCCTGCGTACGATAAATGTGTGTTTAGAACAGAAAACATAAGCAGGCACTGTCTTTAATTTTGCCTCTTTCAGTGCCTAATGCAAGGGAGAGGGATCAATTTAGCTTGAATTTCTTGATGGTGCTGTAAAGCATGACCATTTAAACACATCTGATAAGCCTACTAGTAAACTCCAGGGTCAGTAATGCAAACTAACATTTACCTTCCTATGCCTAAGGCTGTACTGGCACAAAACTCTTCACAAGGACACTCCTGGGTAAATAATAAGCTCAACCAGAGAGGATGAATAACTGAAGAAAGTAATTTTTTATACTGAATAAGTACAAGGTAGGACTGAAGTAAATGAAACAATTCACTTGAGAAAGTAGGTTCAGTAGAAATTTCTGGTTTTGATGAGTTGTCTCTCCAAAGAGCTGGATGTGCTTTAACAGTATTATTTCTGATTTATCTGCTGTTGCCAGATAAATTTTCTTCTGCGGGGAAGAGCAGAATTCTCTTTATTTAATGTACCATGTCTGGAATGTGGACTAGATTCAGCTACATGTCGCTTATAATTATTTATGTAACTTATTAATCACTGGGCTGTCACTCAGCTGTTTATAAAACACAAAAGAACACTTGGAGCCTGAAAAATTACAGTTTTCCTCCCCTGCACCTCCCCAAAGGCCCCTTTGCACTTCTGAGGAGACCTCCATTTAAATTAAAATCTGTTGCCCAGTCTAAGTAACAAGGAACCCTGTAATGATAATTTAAAGAACATACTTGTGCTTTGTGATTGGAAATTGAATTATTTGGTTTAAGTTGCTGTAAAATTTTACTTTCAGCTTTTCTGGCCGATGGCCTTGGCTCATCGTTTATTTTTTTCCCCTAATGGGTCATGGATAGGGTCCCCCTCTTGCCTGCTCAGCAACCTGTTTTCCCTATACTCAGTACTTGGAAAACCGCACTATCTCCCAGACTGCTGCCTGTGGATCTTGCCTGCTTGAAACTGGCCAATGCATTCAAAAGTTAAGATGCTTATATACAGACATGCACACACCTATGTACACCCTGGTTTCACATGCCTCATTGCTCTCGTATCCCCTTCTATGATGGGTTAATCCGTGTGCTTTTGTGCAGCTCACTCTCCAGCTCTGGTGCAGGATAGCTCACAGCTTGTCTTTCAGGTGAAGGCAGCATCCCTGCTCACAGAGATCAGCATCTGGCCTTGTAAATGGTACACAGAAGAGCAATGACTCCATTCAGCTGAATTACATTTAAAATTTGATTATGAATGGCATGTTTGAGGCAGGCTATTCATCATTTGACGTTCTACATGGGTCTCAGTGTCTTGAAGCTTCATAAAGGCAATTCATTAAACAGCTTCAGCCAGAACAGGAGGTGACTCAGCAAGGCAATGAAAGCCAATGGCTCACATCCACTGCTGGCCATGGCATTCCTGCGTTATTGCCTCAGGCTGCAGTAATACCGACAAGGTGCCTGTCCTTTTGGTGCCTCAGTTTAGGCAGCAGTGTAATGATTATACTGGTATTTACCTACCTTTTCTCCCATTTGGTGGGCTGACTAGCAACATGTTTTCAATCTTTGCATGAAAGGCTCCACATTAATCCATGCCATAATTTGCTTTGTTTGCTTCTACCATTAAAATTACTTGTTTCCCCCAAAGATCTGCCATCTGTCACAATTCACCTTCTATATTTTTATGCTCCACAGTTAAGCAAACACCAATGACTGAGTAATCCTGTTTTCATTATCTTGGGCATCCACACCCACAACCTTGGATGTGACCTGAGGCTGGAGCAGTTGTGAAGTTTCACTCCTAATTGGATTCCCTGGGATCCCATGACTCACACTGCAGGTTTGTCCTCAATGCAGCCAGTAAAAAAATTCCCATTTTTCTCATTGCCACGGTTGCCCAGTGTTATAAAAAAATTTAAAAAATTAGTTCTGTTTTCCCCCCATTGCCATAATTTGCAGGAAATAACATAGAATGTAGGAGGAAGAGGCAGAGAGACAAGACATTGCCTGAGCTGATGCTGTCAGCTAAGGGAGACTGCTCTGTGCTCTCTGTATGGGTGATGATACTGAGGTATCGTTTGGTATCTTTGTCTGCACTTGACAAAGGGAAGGGGCAGACCCTGGGTGATGGCTGGGATGTACAGCTGTGAGAGGCAAGCCGCTGTCTGAATACCTAGTTGCAAATGATTTTTGTGTTTTCATAATCTTTGTGAGTAATATCCTGTCAAAGTCTCATGAAAAGTTATGTGTCCCTCCATAAACTGGTACTTCAATACCTAAACTTGCTTGTAATTAATTTTATGAGCTATGCCCCAGCACCATAGAGCTTTTATTTCATTTTAGAAGCATAATTGATTAGGCTTCCTGTAGCTACGATGTAGACCAAAGATGTCGCCACCAAACAAGGAGTAATTTGTGACAGCTCATTTGTGAGGAGATATCTACTGTTGCCAGCATTGAGCATATATAAGGCAAAGTAAAATGTTTTGTATTGCTACTGCTGTGCCCTGCTTGAAGTTAAAAAACCAAAAGCAAAACAAAGAGACTAACTAATTATACAGGCAAACTAGTAAGGTTAATTAGTATATATTTGTACAGCAGCTTTTATTCTCCACTGTAAAGGTTGCTCTTCTCCACTGAATTCCTTTGAAGATGTTTGCCTCACTATAGCATCAGATGACATCCCCATTTGGGCAACTAGATTTTGCATTGCTAAAATTGCCCTCTGTTTTCGATCGTATCAGATACTTTCTGCAACAGTTATGGCACGATAAAATCTCTCTCTGATATGCCTTTTAGCAATTACAGAGTCTGTCTTGAGGCCAGTGGTTTAGTAATAGGATTTCCCTTATTTTCTCTCCCTGTTTAATATTTGAGTGAGTGTTACCTGAGAGAAATATGTTGGACACTCAGGATGTATTAGCTTAATTTATGGCTAGCATCAATAAGGCAATATTTCCTGTGGATAAGGTCAAAAGGGCTTTGTTTTCTATTAATTAAAAATAGGCTCATATCAGACAAGGCATGTAAGTAGTAAAGACGTAATGTGTATTTGTGTGGCCATAAAGAAAGGGAGTGAGGTTATTCATAGACCACCAATCATAGTTGGAGTCTCACCCTGACCCTGACAACAGAAGCGAAAAGGAGAAAAGTATGATTTTATTCTTTCCAAACGCTGCTTACGCTAGCTGGAGAAGAGGGCTGGATACCCAAGAGAGGCAACCCCTAGGTTGCTGCAGCCCCTTAAAGCCTGTAAGCACAAGGCTGAAGCTCAAAGTGCCTGGTGCTTGCTGCCTCTCCAGGGGAAGCTATGTGTGCCTGAATTCAATAGGAGCTCTGTCTGAAATAAAAAGAAAGCAAAACCTTAAAAACTGGATGGTTTAAAAAAGGAAACTAAGAGAATTTCAGAGGTAGAGTCAGAAGAAATGAGAAATGCTTCCCTCCAAAACCGCAACAGAATGATAAATTACTTTTGCCTTTCTGAAGCCAAGCTGGAAAACCTCTGCTCACCTCTATTATCTACTTGTGGTCTCTGAAGATACATTACCATATTCATTCATTGCGTTACACAATTTGAGCAACTAAATGAGTTTACCTTGTGCCCTCTTAATAGCATTTCCTCTTAATGCTAACTTTAAGTGATACATTTTAGGGGATACTTGAAGCAGAAAGCATCACAAAAAATTATTTAAACTCAATTTTGTTTACAAATTATGACTTATCCCTTCTTGATGAACCAAGTATAGGAAAACCACACAGACCCTCTGTGGATGAAATATCTCTTGGCATTGGGACTGCTGCCATCTCCTGAGTAACGTGTAGTTTTATTAGGGCAAAATAGTAACTGTCATATCTCAGGAGGTTAAGAGGGACTGTTTGTGTAAAAAAACAATGACAGCATCACAGAGCAAATGACATACATGATGAATTAGGACGGTTATGTCTGCAAACCATGAGAATGGGTGAGGTTGTGCTGTGCCAGGGTGGTTGAATAGTTCATGAGTGGGCTCATCAGGCAGCAGGGCGCTGGACAGGGGGCTTTGGCTTAAGGCCAGCTTGCAGAACAAAACTGAGATTGTGGGAAAGAGGATCAAAACTGCGTGAACTCAATTTTTAGACAGCATGGGTCTTATCAGAACAGGAATTTCATGTCCTGTGGCTGTGGTATGGACAGGGGCCATATGTCTGTGCACTGGCTAGCTTTTCCTACACGAATATGTATTTCTATGTACACATAAATGCATACATAAAATATCATAGAATCATCATGGCCATTGTGAAGCTCTCCTCTATTAACCACTGGGGCTTCATTCAGCGAAGCCTTTGTGTACATTCTTTAGCTGAAACGTATACTTCTGTATTTTCCTGAAACACTGAGGATGGATAAAATTCCGTTGAATTGACCCATTTCAGTCATGCATGGGAAAAACAAAGACAATACTGTGCAATTTAGGTGTCTAAATATTAACACAAACATTTTGCAAACAACTTGAAAATCACGCATCCTGTGTGTAATGATTATCAACAAGTTCTGACTATTAGAAATAGAAGAACAGTTTGATCACCAAAGGCAGAAGAAGTCTGCAGCTCTGCATTCAGTGTAACTACTCTCACACGTGAATTTAAGCACCTGTGTGAAGTTTGCAGGCCTGAGGTATGCATCTGAAATTATGCTTTTGTCCATGAATGATTAAAACGCCAATATTATGGACAGAATTACCACATTGTTTCAAAAACCAGATGGTAGATACTATGAATATAATTACTCTGTTTTGTATTCTTAAAATGTAATGGTAAGATGAAGCCAGCTCTTTCGGTTGGCTGGCTGAGTTGTTTAGCACTCTTGGGTTCTTGGTTTCAGTTTTGTTTTTTTTAAAACATTCAACTATTAGCTATTTACAATGACTGATGGAAGTAGCATTATCTTACTGCCAACTGGAAAAGAGTTCCTATTTGACCTGCTGACATGCACTAACCACCTTTCAACTTTAAAGAGAATTTCATCTCGTCTTTGTGGCATTGACATGAATTAGTAAATAGAAAGTATCTTCATTTGACGTTTTCCACTGTAAGTACATGATCAGCATAGTCATATGTTGTGATTTTAATTTAATAGGTTTATCCCTGTGCTAGATACAGTATTCATTTAAACTGACCTTGCTTTATTTGAATTATTGCTCAGATTTGCACAAGTACAAATGACCTAATCTTCCAAAAACCACTTTCTGATCGACATAAGCAAACACTCTGAGGAAGCAATTATGTAAAAGAAATGCTTTTAGGCAACAAATGGGTCTATAAATAAACGACTGCTTCCTAATCACAGGCTAAAAAATTGTGCCATTTTTCCTTTTTTAATAAAAAACATAGTAAAAATCAATGAATTTTAATGTTCCTGAATGTGAGGATCCAAAAGTACTTTGGAAAATGGAGTACTGTGAAAGCAAGAGCTGCACCAGCTTTTTGCCAAAGTTCAGCCAACATAACTACATCTGACCAGTATTGCCTCTGATTTTCCAGGTCTGCACAGATCAGCAAGAAATTAGATGGGGAAAAATGGCCATTTTTTTATTTGCAACCTTTTTTACAAGTCAAAAGTTTGGGTTTTTTTTCCTAACGTGAAAGACAATGCAAAAATATACCACCTTAGGCATCTTTGTGTCTATTTTTCCATTGCCAGTTCCCTGGGATCTCATTATTTATTTGGATTTATGCAATTTTTCTTGAATAAAAGAAAAACATAGGGAAATACATGTTAAAAAATGTATCTGAAGAGGAACTTTTATCCGCCCTTGGTACTTGGGGAAGGAAGTAACTGTAGTTGGAAAGTTATTACTAGGGCATGTGCTATAGTTATGTCAATGGGCATGAGAAGCAAAGCAATATGTGAAGCTTGGTACTGGAGAGATCAGTGTAGACAAATGATTTTCTCATAATGAATCAAGACTACTTAACTAAAGATGATGGACAGTTACACAGTTGTACATTGATATGAGCAGAGTCTCAGGTCTATGAAGAAGGTAGGTGAGAAGGCAAAAGTCACTTGGGATGAGAAAAAGAAATTACACTACTAAAGTAAGAGAGGAAGAACAGCATGAGAGATACCCATTTGTGGAAAGAAGACAATGAGATGCATTAGTGGAGAGTGTATGATGTCATGGAGATGAGAGGGCAAGAAGGAATCTTAAAAAAACCAAAGAAATACTAAAGCTGAGTGTGAACCCAAACTCCACATACTAACTCCTCCAGAAACCTATACCTGCTTTGGTCTGGCCTGTGTGCAGGAACACATCTTGGGCTATATCTCAGGCAGGGAGGTGATCCCTGAGTGTGAGGGACTGACACTGGGAGTCTGTGAGAAGATGATGAAGGAAAACCTCTGTGTGTGTGTTTCAGGTTTAAGAGGGGTTTTCACAGTCCCAAGAAGTGATAAACTGCTAAAAAAAAAAAACCAAAAAAACAAAAAACAAAAGAAAGCAGATATTGCTCCCATGCTGCTCAGGAAACAGGTGTGGAAATGAGACAGGCTCCATATTCACTGGCACTTTGCAGTGTTAATGACACTTCTTTAGCTGAAGAGAAATCAAAAAATCAAAACTAGAAAGCAGAACTTCCTCAGTAATCAGTTCTCTGGTTGTGGCACTGGTGAAAACCAGGAGGTGCTCCACTGAGGGAAAATGGTTCTCAGCAAAATAAACCAATTAATTGAACAGAAAATCCCAAATTTGGCTCTGAGGTGGTGTGCTGCTCAGCTGTATTCCTGTGCAAGTGTGTAAAAAGCTGCGAGAGCTGAGATTTTATTAAAGCAGAAAATCAACATGGATACATCTTCCCAAGTCTGTAGCTCTTCAGAGACCTAGAAACAAGAATGACTTATATATTGCGTAAATGAAGGGCACTTCACTGTGAGGATCTGGGTGCCAGCATGGTGCCACCTCAGAGTGCATTTGTCCCTGAGGAAGCAGGGTGGGCAGACCCTTGTCAGTGGCAGCACAGTCCCCCGGAAAGGAGGAGACACTTTTGTCACATCTCTAGGTGACTTCCTACACAGTGTGGGCAGAGGAAGAGCTTTAGCTTTATTGATGTAAACCAATACATTGTTTATATTGCTTGTGGCAATGTCTTTCTAACTTTGATACACAAAATGAGAACAAATGCAGTCTCCCTAGAGGGACAAATGCCTTTTAGATGTACAAATAAGGCAGTTATTTACAAATGCCTCCCTGGCAGGGAAGAGGGAGAAAGCACTAGGCACAGCGGACACAGCATGTTAAGCAAATGTTTAAGCTTTAAGATAAATGTTCTGCCCTTTCTAGAATAAGTGTGCTTGTACTTTAGAGAGGAAAAAACCTTAGAAGAAGTGTGAATACTTGCAGGAGAGACACAGCGTGAAATTCTAGATTAGATACTCGCTCATTTCCTCAGACTTCTGAGTTTCTCCAGTACCTCTCCTTTACATAATTTGGACCGTGGAAGAAGTTTCCATAGTGACAAGTAGTTGTTATGTTTATTTACTGGGCAGCAGGGAATGACAATGTCAGCAAATGACATTTCTGTTCTTTCTTGTTTTCTCTTTTCTTTAAACCCAAGGGAAATGTATTTTAGTAAATGAAACTGGCAGCAGCAGTTTTTCAGATATCCTTCCCAGCCCCACTTTGTGTGTGTGCATAAGACAAAAGCAGTCAGCAGTTACTGTGGCTGTATGATTCTTCAACCAGCCTTCTGAAGCCTTTTGCTCTGCTCAATATGCGCATAGTTTCTTGTGAACAGCACTGCCTGTGAAGCTTCAAGGAGATTTCAGGCTTTACTCATGGGAAAGGACTTAAATATTTCTTGCACTGGGTGCCTGGCCTTTTCTCCAACCCTCCCACACCTCTGTTCCTGTTGACAGCTCTACTACATTGCCCATGAAAAATGATCTGATAGCTAAAACTCTTGTAGTTGATACTGCTCTGGTAAAAATAGAGAAATAAACTTCATAGTTGCAGTAGGCTGTGCAGAGTAAGAAAGAGATTTTCAGAAGGCGACTTCTGAGGGAAGAGACCAGGGTCTGAAAAAGAAGAGTTTTGGCAGGTTGATTAGTTCGTGGATTTTATACCTGTTGAAACTTTTCCTGAGGATCCATAAAAAGTGTTTGCTTTGTAAGAGTCACAAGCTGCTGCTGAAATGAATGAACCGTGAATTGGATGATAGTCTGAAACCCTCTCCATCCTCTCAGGGTTTCCTATCAGCTCTGATGGGTGACACATGGCCCAGAGGGGAAGTGGAAGGTGGTGAATAGATAATTGCTCCTTTTCACATCTGCCTCTGTAGAAAAAGTGTGGGACTTGTCTCTCCTAGCCCCAGAGAGCTACAGTGTTGGTGCCTGACTTCACCTTGCTCTCTTGGTGGGCAATGAAGCAGGGACTGTGCTTCCCCCTGAGATTCAGGAGCGGCATCAAATTATTGCCAGGGGTGTAAGGCTTTTGTGGTTGATCCTTTCCTCCCTCCTACCTTACATGCTTGCACTAGAGCTGTCTGGTGTCTGGCTCTGTCTGTCCAAACAGTGGAACCAGCAAGACAAAGAGTTGCATGCAGTGCTAACAAACTGGAGGTGAAAGCTGATGATAATAGTCAGTGATGGACGATACAAGTTTCAGTGGTTGACTTAAACTTTCAAGAGCAGTGAATAGGTAAAATCCTCCTGTTTAATTTTTCCTCACGCAACTTTGCTCCTGACAGTGCTGTAACATCTCAAATTTGTGTTACTACAGAAATATGAGGATCAAGGGGGAAAGTTACATAAAAAAATAAATGAATGTACGGCTGGAGGAAAAAAAACAACCTTAAAAAAACCAATTATACACAGCCCTCCAAAAAAAAAACCAACCCGAGCAAATAAACTCTATTAGCTGAGGAACCATGGTGTGCTGGGCTTGGATGGGATACAATTAATTTTCCTCACAACAGCTTGTATGATATGATTTGGATTTGTGATGAAAAAAGTGTTGGCAATACAGAGATGATTTAGCTATTGCTGAGCAGCGTTTACACAGCAGCAAGGCATTTTCTGCTCCTCACCCCACCACAGTATAGGCTGGGGGTGCTGACCACAACTGACTCAATAGATATCCACACTGTATGATGTTGTGCTCAGCAATAAAAGCTGGGGGAAGAGAAGGGGAGGGTAGCAAAGACACAGTAAAATGGTACCTACATTTTCACAGATTGATCTGATTTTCTCAGCAGAAGCAGAATCCAATCTCCAGTTAAAGGATGCACAAACCTACACCAGTCGAAACACAGTCAGCACTTCCCTACAGCTTTTTATAGTCTGGCATATACACATGTGTGTATATATAGGTGTATATATATGTATGCAGTTATACAGAGAGGAAGAAATTGGCCTCTCTAGAACTGATTACAAAATCAGTACTTCATTTGAGCTTGGAGGTGTTTTATATTTGCAACTTGGGTTTTGTGTTTTTTGTTTTGTTTTCCAAGTGTTCTGTGTTATGGAACTGCCTTCATATTTCTTCATCCACCCATCTGCCTGCTGGACCTTGGACCTGGGATTTGCTGTTTCCACTCAAATTTACAGAAAGCTAATCCAAAAAGTGCTAAATACAGAGGCCCATTTGAAGGCCATAGCAAAGACACACAGAGAATATGTTCTCTCCTTTAAGACGCTGTAATCTTGATTATGTCCTTTTTCTAACTGCTAGTGAATTTATTTATGGAGATTTGATCCTTACATCTTGAAAATCTCTTTGGTGGGCTTTTTCCTCCTTTCTGTCTGCTAGGTCAGGCCCACCTAGAGCTGGCACATATCTACAGTCACAGGAATATAAAACAAAACTCTCACTTGCCTGAAATTAAAAAATGTGGAGTCCTATTCACATCAGCTCCTTCAAAACCATATTTGTGTGCTTTAGCAAGGAAGTCTTCAGACTAATGTCAGACAGATCCCTGGGATGTCTATTACATTCCCCCTGTCATGGGATCAGAAGAGTCTGTGTAGTTGTCTTTGGCCCCGAGACAAAAACCCTTGTGGCACGGTATCAAGAAAAGGAGGAGAGAAAACAAGGAGAAGAAATGACTTGGCCAAGCCAGAAAACGTGAAGTTGGAGCCAAGCCAAAGCCAGCCCTGAGACACAGTTTGAACTGTGAAAAGCCCTGGGGCAGCTCTCCCATTGCTTACCACGCATCTGCGGGTGTGCAGCCCCAGGGAAGCCTGCACCTTACCTCTGGCTCCTGCAGCTCCATCTGCCCTTGCTCAGGGCAGCAATACTGAGATTCAGCCCCAAGCCAGACTTTAAGCCAAAACAGGAGAAGAAAAACACGCAGGAGAACTGATTGAATTTGAGTGACTCTGATAAGTGATGGGGTGTTGGAGCTTTAGGTGCATTTAAAGTAAGATCAGGTGCTTTGATTTTAGGATGTGATGGACTTCCCTGGTCTTTACAAAGGACAGTGAGGATGCTGAGAAGGAGACTAGTTGCACTCAGTGGGTGAGCTGAAAAGGTGAAGCTCTGGTGCAATCCTGCTCTCTGTGAAAGGCAACACTACCAGACAAGGAAGCTTTAGGCAGCATCACTCCTCACCATAGCACTCTCCAGCTTCTCCCTCCCACAAAGAAACTGCCTCTCAGAGATTAGAATTTATTGGGGAATTATGTATTCCCATGCTTAATGGTTTTTAAGTGTCTGGTCCAAAGCCCTTGGAAGTCTTTCACTTGACTGCAGTGGTTGAAGGCTCCAGCTCATAATGTCTTTTATACAGCTTTTTTTATTTACCAAGAACTTCACAATGATGTTGTGACACCTCATAACATCACTCTAAGGTCAGGCTTTGCAAGGAAAATGTTCTCCCAGCTCATGTATTTTGACAACTAGCTCACCTTGTTTTTCATGATGAAAAGAAACTATCCGCAAATCCAGGTTCAAGGGGCAACATATAAAGATAGGGAAAAAAAAAACAACAAACAAAAAACCCAACAGGCTTGAAAAACCAGTCCTCTTATTCCTCCCACAACAAACCTACAACATCCGTCAGTCTTTGATCATTGCTGGTGTGGATCACACACAAAGTGGGGAAAGGAGGCAGGGCGGGTATCACAACAAGAGGGATGAGTTGAAGGCAGTCTGAAAGATGGGCTGGCACCAGGAAGGCCAGCAGACAACCATGAAATGGACCTCAGCATTGGACAGTGGCATGTTCTGATAGGAAATAGGATGGTACAAACCCAAATGTTGCATGGAATAACTAGACTAGACAGCTGAAAAATACCCATTCCCATCTGAGTAATAACCTCTCTATTCATTACAAAGGCTTGTGTTTTGTGATATAAGATCTTACTGTCTGGCAGAATTGAGATGGAGGGACACTCAAGAAAGCCACTGCCCTTACTAAGTGCCTCAGGCTTATTGAGTCTGAGGAATCAGCATTACCCTTTCTCTGTGACTGAGCAATTGCAGTACTTGATCAATAGAGATTATGGTTTCAAATCCTGGTCATTTATTTAGACCTAAAACCAGCAAGGAAATGCCAAGCTAAGTAGGTAAGCACTCTATATAAATCTTCTCACAAAGGCAAATTAGTAGGGGAAAAAAATGTTTTTCTATAGTATACAAGCTTTCTTTCACCTCTGCCTGGATTCCTGCAGGCAAAACGTAAGTCTTCCATGCGACTCTGAGATTTTTCAGTTGCTGTATATTCCCAGATTCAAAATTGTCCAAACTGAATCATAGGAAGTGAAAAACCTGTAGCAGCACAATGGCTAGCGCAAGCTGCAGAGGCAGAATCCCACTGGAGGGTGCCATTCATGTTGGATTGTATGCTGCAGGAAAATAAGAGAGCTCTCCCCATCCAGACAGGTCTGTCACAATTCAAAAGAAAAAAGGTTTCTTCCTAACCTCAGTGGCCTGATTGGGTAAAGTCCTTGTCAAGATGATGACCAAGGCTGGTAGGATTGGGCAAAATCATACTCTTTCATAGCCTTTAGTTCAGTCTGCCATTTTGGACTGCAAACTGCAAGATGGCTTTTATTCTGCACAGACCTCTGAAGGATGTCCATATGTCCCTTTTCTCACCCTGTAACCCCAAGATCCTTACACTGCTTTGCACTGGTACAAATAGGAATTTCAAGGTTCAAGTTCCAAATGTGATTCCAGTTTTTCTGCTAAGAGGATTTCATTTTTACAGTGGGCTGATAAGAAATATTCTTTAAAAACCATCTGTGTGAACAGAAGAGTATATGTATGTGTGCTGCTGGGTGCTTTCCTCTTACATATCAGAACAGGCGGTGCTGAAGGGCCTGGGGGATTTCAGGGTTTCTCTGTCTCAGCGTGATCGACTTCTAGAAGAATGCACTTTTGGTAGACACAGGCAGCAAGTCAGTGCAATATACATGATATATAACCATCACTTGTTACAGGAATTGCCCTTTGGTATGTTAGTAGACCTGTGACCCTTCTGAAAACATCCATTTGCACAGCAACTGCTGGCATGGATCGCCAACAGGAAGGGTTGAAACAAACACTTGCATTACACATGATTAGTCTTTAAAACAGGAAGTTTGATGGTAAACCATGAAAAGATAGTGTGATTGTGCATGAGTCTGGATCCTTAAAAATCCAAAACACCAATAGATCTGTCAAATAACTTTAAAATCATGAGCTTTTTCCAAGAGCAGCATCCAGGCTCCAGCATGGAACACGCTGCTGCAGCAATCATTTCAAATTCTGCTAAATCATTCTGCGACTCTCTAACCAGTACTAATAGCTTTCAGGCTGGCTGGCAATCTCAATCCAATAGGAAGCCTTGCACAGGCTTCCAGACCATTTGTGTGTAGGGGTGAGTGAGAGAGAGCACCGCAGATTTAATTTAGTGCCCTTGGTGGCTTTCAGTGGAATATATGTATATTAATCACTTGTGACTCCTGGTTTGGGGGGTGGGGGTTCATCTGGAGTACAAGAAAATCAAATGAAACTCATAAAGCTGAAAGTTGTCTTGATTTTATTTGCTGATTTTAAACAGCAAATTGTTTCTTACCCATCCTTGCATGATAATTGGTAAATGTACTGAAATGGGTTATTTGAGTTTCTCTGGACTCTCTGGGCAATCACACAGTAACTGGAGTACAGAATGTGCCCTATAGGTACGATTGCTAATCACATTACTCAGATAATTTCTGTCTGGGAAAAACACATCATATTTTGAAGCTGGCATCTTGCAACAAGGAGGCGGGATCATCTTTAGCTGTGCCTGACATGGGGTCGCCAAGCGGAGAAGAGGGAGGCTGCACTGCAGCTCTGAAAATGTGAGCCATTGACTCAGCTGCAGGGAGCAAGAAATGAGAGTAAATTGTGTGAGATGAATGAGACTCTGTAGGTCTGTAGGCAACATTACTCTGCAGATGAGAGTCACTTCATCAGACATTAGGCTTTGAATATTGCACTTTAATTTGGCTGAGTAGTGGCTCTCTGTTGCCCTCAGAGGGCAATTTATCCTATCAGTGCTAAGGGCCTGCATTTCCAGAACATGTCATCTCCTTATCTGTGGATGACTCGCCTTCTGCAGGTGCCTTTGACAATGGATCCTGCCTGGCTTATACTTGCACACTAAACTCTTGGTGATCATGGCTAGGATCAGAGGTATCATGCCAGGGACCAAGTTTGATCCAAGACACTCCAGGGCAAAATGGCTTGGTTATGAGGAATTAAATCTGGTACAAAGCTATGTGAGTCTGTACTGGTACAGCCATGCTCATAGTCTGCAAATTACAGTCATGGGGGCACTTTGGCAATTGTTTTTATCTCACATCTACAGAAAGCTAGGAGCAGCTGTGTTAAATAAGTGAAAATAGTGTGAGGGAGCTCAGGGATCAGTGAAAGCTGGGAGCTTCCTGTGCTTGGAGCAGTATTACTGGCACCTGCAGCCCATGGGCAGAGCTGCCCAGCCAGCACCACTGACAGAGGGACATCTGCCCTTTCGTCCTTCAAACCCAGAAACCCTGTACTGTGTTTGAGCAGTTCTGCTGAAAATAAGGGGTAAACACAATCCTGCAGCCACAGCTGGTGCCTCTCTCCTCCTCTCCCTCATAGCTGCTGTTGCTATGGCAGCAGTCATCGGTTGGAGGGTGCTCTGGAGGCCCTCCTCCTCCTCCTTGCCTGCTCTTTCCACTGCCCCAGCATCATCTTGCTGGTCCCATGGAGGAATCGTTGGCAGGTTCCTTCATTGCCTTCCCTGGGGCACTTGGTCTCCCCTCACCTGGGAGCCTCCTCAGTGGCATGGCCATTTTGCTGACCGTTGGCAGCAGCACACAACAACGACACAATGACCTGCTTGTACTGCACCAGGAGCGGAGTTACTTCCCCATCTCTTGGTCCAGTCCTATGTGTGTCATTGCTAAACACGCTCTTGGACTTTGCATGTGTAAGAGCATTTGGCAGGGTGACAGCATTTCTTTGACCCTTTCAGCTGCAGAGAACAAGTTTTCTCTCTCCCAGTGTGACACATCTGCCTGCCTTTGCCCATTTTTGTGCCTTCATCAGGCAGCGGGAGTCAGTAAGGGTTGCACACTTAATTCTCCCAGCTCCCCCTCAAGAGTGCACTGTTTTCTGTTTGAATTGCTAAGCTGTGCTACTGAATCTGGGAGCCCCGACACCTCGCAAACACCAATAGGCACATAGAGGAAATATTTTGATGGGGTTTTGTTTGGAGAATTCGGAGGATGTGGGATGGATGCATCCTGTGGACCAGCCAACCCATGCCCTGCTTTATGTTAAGGGTGGCAAAACAAATTATGTTCAGGCTATTTCTGCAGTTTGCTTCCAACTTTTCTCACTTATTTTTACTTCTTTTCACTTCTTTGCTGACTAGCTAAAAGCCTAGGTCAGACTTAAGTATAAGTTTAACGCAGGTTTATGGCTGTGGCTACCCAGGGCCTTGAGGTGTCGTTGTGGCAGGCAAACATGCCGGTGTAGTTGTCTTCTTACCCCCTTATACAACAGGTCGTTCTCGTGCATAGGAGATGAGAAAAGGATGACCTAAAAGTCCTGATGGCAGCTGCACAGCAACAGAGGATTTCTCCATACAGGAGAAATTCTCTGACTTCTTTTCTTCTTGTTCTGTATTTGTTCTCTCTCTGCCCCCATGGAAATTTCCCGCATTGATTGAAAAAGAGTAATTCTAGCAGTTGACATTATGAACTTTGACTTCATTTAAAATAAAAGTAAAAAAACAACTTTGAAAAATATTTTCCTGTTTGAATCCAGACTAAAGCTAAACTGCCCCTTCTCTGGGAAATTCAGACCCCCCAAAAACCTCAAACAACTTAGAAAATTCCCTTCAGCAGGGATTTTCTTAAAGGAAACAATTATAAAACTATCAAAAATGTCTCACTTCAAGGATTTCAGAAGGAAACATCAGTGGGGGAGCTCATTCTTTGATATCCAGGAGGCACCCCTTCCCCTGCTTCCTACTGTGGGACCCAGTTCTGCTCGTGGACTGTAGCAGCCCTACGAGCCCTAGTCGATGATCTGCAGCCACAAGTGCTTTTGAGCTTTTGGTACCCGCCTGGGAAATCTGAAGCTTTTTCAGCCCCCAGGATTTTGATGATTGCTAAGTTTAGCAGAGAGTGGAAGGGAGAGGGTTTGTGGGTAGGAAAGCAGACGGTGCTCTGCTGGAGCTCCTGCGAGGTGAGTGAAAATCACCATCCCTTTTCCTGAACAGGCAATTTTCAATGGAAAATTGCTTTTGTCAGAATTTTTCTGCCCAGCCTGTGGGTTTTTAGTGCTGGTTCTTGATGTCCCTACCCTTCCCTAAGGACCTGCCATCCTGGCCAGCCTGAGAGTCCCGTGGACAGCCAGGTCTCCTGTTTGGAGGACCCACTGCACTGCAGAAGGCTGGGAAAGCAGTCTTTCAGGTAGAAATGGGGCAAGAAGCTTAGCACTTTCTAATGGGAAGTGGGAGTGTGGGGTTATCGGATACTTATCCTGCAGCACCCAGGAGTCACTGCGCTAGGATTTCCAGCTAAAGTATTTCTTGCAGTAGGATTTCCAGCTAAAGTAATTTGGTTACTGGGCAGGGATGTTGCTCAAATGTTCCTTTTTCTTTCTGTTTTTTTATTTTGAATGGCAAAACCATTTAAATTCTGGAGTCATTAGTGGGGTTTATTTTCCAAATCCATCTTTGTCTCAAGTGAAGGGAGATTTTTTTTCGTGACTATTTTCATGGAGCTGAGAACTGGATTGTCAAAAAGAAAAACAGAACTTTTTTTGATTAAAATTGGCTTAAAATGACCACGTGGAGGTGGACTGGACATAGCTTTTGCAAAAACCAGATAGTGAATCTTTAAAGAAAACCTTTGTGTTTGCTGCTGCCAAGTTTGTATCTTAATAATATAGTTTCGCATTAAGCTCAATAGGACTTAGATGTTATCTGCACTGAGATTTCTGCAGCCAGCTTCAAACTGAAATAGACCATATTGGTGCAAGTCATACTTAGCATTAACACTCTTTTTTTCTTGCTAGGCAGTCCATTAGTGCTGCCACATCAATTTAGTAAAGAACGCACTGCAAGCAAACCATCATTTAATAGGAAACCCAGAGATATTCAGAGATGGCTTAAACCAGAAATTTTTATTGCTGCTGCTGACAGTCATCTTTAAAGGGAAAGAGGCTGCATAATGAAATGCCTGTGATCACTTGGTGTTGTGCTGCAGTTCTCATGATAGGGTTTGAACTCCTGACCCATCTCCAGAAAATCTTCTGGCAGTTCCAGTCTACACTGGATGCTGTTAAGGGTGTTCTAACCCCAGAAATGGAAAGGTTGGTAGTGACCCAAATGGTGCTGGTACATCCCACGCCTCTGTCAGGCAGGAGCAATTGGTTGAAGGAGTTATTCTGAACGTTTATAATGTACTCCATGTTTTGTGGATGTACTGTGTTGGAAAGTATTACTAAAACTAGCAAGTCCTAAAGCGCATGTTCTCATGATACTGGTCAAACTAAAGAATAATCCATTTCAAGTGGTGTTTATAATTCTGAAACAGAAGTGCAACTGACATTATCATTAGAACACTTCCTGCAATACTTCTGCTCCGGAGGGGAAAAAGGGGAAAAGCAGTCCAGCATAGTATAGACACTTAAGGAATTTCCTGCTCCTTTATCAGCCATCTTGAACTGCCAATTTAGATCTGACTGGGGAAGAAGACTTGGAATAAGTCAAATCACAGGGAAATAAAAGGGAAAAGACTTCTAGTAGCCTAGCAAAAAGCAAAATCATCACCTCCAAGAAAGGAAACCTACTCATAAAGTCACAGCTAAGGCAGGGGTGCTTGTGCACAAGTGTGGAAGCAGAAGAGGTCTCAGAAGAATTACCCAAGGGTGAAAGAAATAAGTATATGAAGTATTAACATGAAATCTCTTCTGGACCAGCCTTTCAAGCAGCCACATTTTAAAATAATCATTGATAAAACATGGCTTATAAAAAATTAGCCCTTCTGCATGTGAACACAATTTTAAGACCTGATTTATTCTGTTTGTTTCATTTTCTTGCGTTAATTGGTTGCTAATAGTCTGCTAAAGTGAATAATAAGTCACTTGATGAGAATAAAGTAGATTTTCAGACCTGTGAACTGTTAGACATCATTCAGTCACTAACAGCAAGTCAACCTAAGCAGATTACACTGGAGTACTGAACATTCAGGTGTTTGAGAGTAAAGCCTGCTGGTAATAACATTACTCTGCATAATAAGAAAGCCTTTTGCAGGAATCCAGTCAGATATTCTAAAAGGAGCAACGGTGATGGGGTGGGAGATCAGCCAGGTAAGGGAAAAATGGGAGTTAGTACAAATGTTTAATTTCTCACCTGAAATGTCTTGCTCTGATGATGCTGAACAACCCTGGACATGGCAAAAGCTCTGTTCTGAGCCCCTGAACTGTGATTTAGGTTTTAGACATTACCATTAATTATTGAAACTCAGAAGGCTGCAAAAAACATCTTGATTCATTGGCAAACTGACAAACATATGGTGTGTTTTGCAAACCTCTAGGTTTCTGTTCAGAAGAGGAGAACATTAATTGCATACAAATTCTACTGGGAGTTCTGAAACCAGCCGTCGTTAACATTGTTAGACATCGTATCTGGAAGCTCAGTGCATTTTAAAATCTGAGTTAAGAATTCAGAGCTCTTGTAAAACTTTTAAGAAGGAAAGTGCTGAAGTGTAATAAATTGAAAGAAGAACATAAAAGTATCTGATGCTCTTTGGTATCTGGCACTGGTGTATCAACAGCTTTGCTTGTTGATTGATAGTCTGGATGGTAGGTTAATATTTGTCTTGGTAGGTTAATATTTGTCAGCACTTGGAAACTGGCATCAGAATCTGTCCTGTGTTGCCTGTGGCCTCTTACCAATTCTGCTTTGGCTATCTGATTGTCCATTTGACATCTGAAATCCCACGGATATCAAAACTTCAAGCCTAGATTCACTGAACACAGAGTTTAATCAACATTGGCATTGGGCCTTAGATGAAGGAGATTGTGCTGTGATTATTGACTCAACCCAGAAAACCTCACCAGAGAACACTGCAACACATCCTGTATAAAATAAATTACCCTCTTTTCATCTAGGTTGTGATATGGCAGCTGTTCTTCACTTGGTGAAAAAAACATGCTGTCCATGAGGATGAGTACATAGACATTACACAACAGATAGACATGGAGGGAGAAGATCAGATGGGCTGTTTTGGCCGAGGGCTCTAGGATCACCACGCCTGCTGCACTTGCATAAGAGAAGCTGGTAGAGTCCCCATCACAGCCCACAGCTTGCAGGATGGCTATTCTCTTGTGGCATGATTTCAAAATCTGGAGTAATGGGAGTTGTGTTGTCCCTGCTGTAAAGGAAGGTCCAGCTGAGTGGCCGGTGGGCTTGTCCTGTAGCCCCAGCATGCAGGGCAGAGAGAAGCTCTGCACAGGAAGTCTCTGGGACACGACACAGAAAAATCCTGGGCTGTGCGGTGACACAAAGGACCTGTCCCATTTACCAGGTCATTCCTCCACATCAATTGGTGTTATTACTTTCCCACTTTTAAATGCCTTCACTGACTCCTCTCTTTCAAAAGGTTTAAATTCCTCATCTTTTTGCAACTTGTGCATACCCCCAACAATTTCCCTGTAAAGGGCTATCATTGCTCTATGCAAGCCTCATATTTCAGTGCCAAGTGGTCAAACTCCAGAAGCAAAGCAAATTTCATTGTACTTATGTATACACCCTTGAGAACACTCCTACAGCAGTCTTTGAAGCTGTGACTGCTGGGTGGATTTCCTTGTTTTTATCTTCCATCTCACATTCTTTATGTGTGTAAAATAGCTTAAAACTGAGCCCCAGTGTGCTTATAAAATGCCAGGTCACTGACAATAGTGGCACTCATTTGCTGTGGCTAATTTAGTACTAATAAGCAGAAACTGTTCTGTGGGGATTCCTCTACATGGAACATAAACTCCATTTTCCCTCACTTAAGAACACTTTCCTATAAAATGATTACAACCTAATAGTTTTCCTCCTCATTTTAGTAACCAGTCTCAGCCTATATTAGCGCTATTTCCCCCAGCAGCTTTCCCTATAAGCTCTGTTTCAAGGCACCAAATCAATGATTACATGGCATGCAGTCCATTGAATTGCCCATCCTGGGAACCCAGCACATAATACAGCCCCTAATATCCTAGTGCCACAGTAAAAGTAGAATTCACTGCAAAAGGCTAAATTCAATGCTCAGACTCTTTTGGGATTTTAGTTTTCTTTCTTCTCATCCAGATCTCTCAAAGCAGGTGGGATATCATCTCAGGTGCCTCTCAGAAATGCCGAGTCTGCACATGGGTTCCCTGACCCTCTGCAAATGCAATAGCAGCAGCGACAGGAGGTTTCATACCCTCCTGAAGTCATTATTCACTTCAGCACTGAAGACCACACTCTGCACATATTAATCACACTGATCACTGCATCTCTTTTCTTATTTTTCCTTGTCCTGACCCTATATCCAATTGTTTTCCCAAATTCATGCTTCTTTTGCTTTTTTCTCCTTTCTCCCCGTGGTTCTGATGCTCATATAGTAAATTGCTCTTGCATCCACAAGATCCGTTTCTCTGAATCTCTTTCAAGAAAGCCCTCTATGCTTATTCCTACACTGATTTGCTGAAATATGTAATAAAATAACCTAAACAACCCCCAAACACTTATAAATTAATGCAATCCGTTCTGTATCTCTTTGTAATACCCTATTTGCAGAAGATATTATATTTTTCTCTGAGCAAGTCTTGTGGCTGGTATGATTTCATATATGCTGTTGGTACAACTTTGTGTATGCTGTTGATACCATATGTATTTTCACCAACTGCTGATCAAATCTCCCTGATCACATACTGTGTATATGTGAAACCTCAGCACAGTGGGGCTAGAACCTCTGATTTAGTGGAATTATTACTAATAATCCAGTGCAAAGCTTTCCAGCAATGAAGTTACCTTGTCTGATCTCTCTTTTACAGCATAACTGGGGTCTCTTGTCTACTTATGCTCCAGGAAAAGAACTATATCATTCCCTGATAAAATGACTCTTATAATTTTATACCCAATAAATTGACTGGGTGACATCATTAACTTCCCGCACATTCTGTGTGGCCATAAATAACCACCACTTCCACATGGAAAATGGAGGAAGCACCATCTTTCAGGCAGGGCACGCATTGCTATGAACCAAAAAAAGGACTTATTAATTTTATATTAATTAAACTAGCATTTTAACAATAACATTGTTGTCCTTATGTTTTCCTCAGCAGTAATCAGATTCCTTCGTTGTGATAAACTGCCCAGCCTTCAGCCTCATAGCTTACTCACTTGGGAATTGAATTATTGCTTCATAAAACAGAGGGTTGATTATATAATCACTTAATTAAATGTTGTACTCAGTCATTGCCAAGCTATTCCTGAAATGCATTTGGCATCTATACTTGCTAGGCAAATTTAAACATTGGAAGAGTTATTTTTTTCAGATGTGCTTCTTTAAAGGTTATTATTTCCAGGGTTCCTTTGTCTGTGTGGTCTGGTTGTTTTCCATGTGTCAAGCTCACTCTTAATCACAAAGGAGATGAAATGCTCTTTGTGTTCCTATCTGACTTGCAGATTGCAGTCAGATTCTTGTCATTTTCATTTTGGAAGCATTTTTCTTGCTTCTGCTTGCAAAAGCACTCAGAGGTAAAGCCCCATGTCACCTATTCAGTAACTCAGTTCTGAGCAGATACTCAGCACCTCACCTGTGACCACTGAAATTGCTGTAATGAGCTGTGCGTCACACCTTAGAAAGATAAAACCCAGCATTAACAACAGCCCCACTGCAGACAAGCCGGAGGGATTTCACTGAGCATAAACCAACATGCTGGGCTGCTGTGCATGAGAGAAATCCTTTCGTTCTGCTGCTCCCAGCCAGCACCCAGACCTGGCTCTGTATGTAACTTTCCAGCTCCTAAGGAAGAAATACCAATGCCAACGTACTTTCATAAGGTACAGTCCAGCTGATGAACATCCCAAGGCCAAAGGGGACATCACATGCGCCCTTGTCAGCTCCTGTAGTCTTGCCAGAGCTTTACTCCAACAGGCTATGTGGTTTCACCCTTCAGGGACTCAGTGTCAGCAAGGGTAAATAGAACACTGGCCATGAGATTACACTTCTGAATTACATGAATACTCACAGACTAAGAAGTGAAAGGCAAATTTGTGAGGACAGAAGACTGAATATACTTGTATGTGGAACTTCTCAGTTTCCTTGCTTAGCCTGCAGATCTCTTCAAGCCTTAGATGATAGGTGCAGTGCAGAGTTCACTGACAGTCTTCCTGTCTGCTCCTGCCTCTCTCACACTGCCCTAACATTTCAACATGGTTTCATCACAGGTTAGTGGACATCACAGGACAGTGGACAAGGAAAGACATTGGCAATCAATACTTCTTGCAGAAAACTCCCATAGTCTTACCAGGATCAGTTCAGTTGTTCAGTTTTCCTAAGACTTATTCCTAAACACAGCTGTCAGTTCTTTCTCTCATACCAGGAGAGAGAAAATGCTCAATTTGTTAACGTTCGTAAGACTTTCTGCTCTGTCGTTTTCCAGCTTAGGTTCTGCCCTGTGTTGCCTGTGGGTTGAACAGCACAAACCAGGCAATCTTATTTATTTTCTTCATCACCATCCCACTTCTGTGTTTAACTCCAGGGTCTGACTCAGTCTCCTGCCAGCTTTAATGGGACTTTTTCTGTTAACATCCACTGGAGCAAGACCCGATCAGTGCAAAGAAATAGGGCAGAAAACACAGGCTGACTTCAGCTTCATTTGTTTTACCAGTATTAAAAGTGAATGCAAGAACCTTTGTTCTCTGTGTTCCCATCGCTCTCAGAAACAGGACAGGAAGGCAATAATGTCATTTATTCTGAAACAAAACCAGAATTTCCTTGTACATATTCATTTTACTCTAACAATAGGCAAGTACAGCCACTGAAATAGCATTATCTCATTACTGAATTAGACTCAGTATCTATTTCTTAATTTAAAGAATTTCTCTAGATTGCAAGACTCTGTGACCAAGAGGACAAAACTCCCTTTTCAGTAAGCTGAATCAGGTGTGTTTTGCCTAAGCATTGTATATTTTCAAATATATTTTCCCCTTAATCTTGTTTAATTATTTCCAGAGGATTAACTACTTTCTACTGCCTGTCACTTTCCTCTGCAGGAAGCTCTATGCTGGGTAGTATGTCTTCTCTTATTATGCATTTGCTTGGAATACAAATTGCTTTTCAATCAGACCTTTGCATTTCTAACGACATCTTCTGTATTGCAGCAGGTGCTTTCCCTAGCGGTTACTTATATGGGCTCTAATGGCAAGTCATCTGTCTATGCAGCCACTTCGCTGCCAAATATATAATAGAGGAATTTTATACTATCAGAAGCTTCTGGTAATTTTGGTTCTTTAAAATCTGAGACTTTTTATGTGTTTTTTCATAGCTTATTTCACTGAGCTTAAATAAATGAGATTAGGAAGGTTTAAAAAGCCCTTCTGGAAGCCTGATCTCATCTCAAATCAAACACCTTCCTTTTCTTCAACTTGGCTTCACAAGAGGGTTAAGATCTCTTTTGTTTTCTGTCCTCTTTTTAAATCTTTGATGGATTGAGAGGCAGGAAATTGAAACAAAATAAAGTAACCACTTTTCTTCACA
Source organism: Pezoporus wallicus (assembly GCF_028554395.1). Lineage (NCBI taxonomy): Eukaryota > Metazoa > Chordata > Aves > Psittaciformes > Psittacidae > Pezoporus > Pezoporus wallicus. Next base: position 162,906 of record NW_026640314.1, read on the forward strand.
CAATGAATAGTTAAACCATGAAACTCTTAACTATGGGCTGATTAGACAGGTTCAAAACAAAACTCAATAGAACTTTGAAGAATAGATCTGATGGTGGCTTTTAAACACAGGTGATGTAGGTGCAGTTTCTGGTTGGGTAAGTCCCAACTGTCCTGCTGACTGATAGCCAGGACACAGGGAGGGTTGGCTTGGATTGCTCACCGCTGCTCTGGGACTTGGGCTCTGTGAGCCTGCTCTTTGGGACAGGGTCCTGGGCTGGATGCTGACTTAGTATAACCCAGCAATAGGGACCAGTCTGAGAAAACTAATGATTAGAACAATTGCTTATGAAAGTATACATTGGTACGTGCAGGAAGTGCTTCTTGCACTCCAGGTTTCTGTTTTGCCAAGAAAAAGTGCTGCCTTGGTGAAGCAAGCACAGCTATTGAATGAAAGCAGGGGTCTGCCCTCCTCCAGCAAAAACCAGGTGAAGTACTAGGGCATTGCTATCCAAGAGTGTCTGCTGGTGGACCCATTCTTTCTCTCATTGACTTAAGTTTCATTGATTTCAGGATATAAACTTACTGGTCCACCAGTTAAAGCAGTGAGATGATCTTTGCAGCAGCACTGAGGTCATGGACTCTGACTGTTTGTGTGACTGGAGGAAATGGGACAACCGTTCATGGTCAGCAGTGTAAACCCTATTGCCTCACCAGCAAACACAGGTCTGCAGTTTCTCAAAACTCTAACGTGACCTTGTTGCCTTGTTGATATTGTTAAGAATATTGTTGGATTTCGTACAGTTTCTGTAAATGAGGACATTATTCTTTTTGCTGTTGGGATTGCTTTCTTCTCATCCTGAGGAGTGCCAAGAAGACAGCAGTTAGAAAAGAAAGCAGAGGTTTCTAGGGAGGATGGGAGTAAGGCTGGGGGAGGAACAGAAATAACAAAACATCAGAACTGTGAGTGCCCATATGCTTCTTTATCTCCTTTCTGAAAGGGAGTGAGTGTGTCTATTTTGTTTGTGTCATGATGTCAGCAATGACTATTGCCTTCTTTCATCTCTTTGCTCTGATGCCAAATTTTCCGCTACGCCCAGTAAAACACTTACAAAATAGATTTGATCTCTATGTGGGATTTTAGCTGCTGCAGGTAAGGTCACAAACAGGAAAACCAAACGCCAGTTCTCTGTACACTAGGTATGCTCTTTTTTAGCCACATGCGATAGAGGAATAAACATTTTCTATGTACAGTGGGACTTAAAACTAGAACTGCTGGGAAAAAGATATCTTTAGTCTTTCCAGGGCACCACCATCCCTCTCCCTCTCTCTCTGCATAGCTTCAGAGGTCTGACGCTGCTCATACACATCCTCTGGGGTCAGCGGCTGTTGAGACCTGTTGTATATGAGTCCCATGTAAAGTGGTGCCCATGTTGACAGAAAAGGCAGGTGGGACTGAAATAAGCCACTTAGTCCTAAGCTGTGCAGGGGCTGATAGCAGGACTGCAGGGGGGTGGCAGAGGGGATGCCATCACCACTTGGACCTGCTCGGTGCTTGGTTCTCAGTCATAGCCTTAGGCAGGGTAGCACTGTCAGAGAGCCCTGGGGACAGCAGTGCCAGCAGGATAGGAGCCCTTGAGCCCTTGGAGCTCCAAGATAGCTCTGAAAAGTTCATGCCTTCACTCAGTTTGCCCACCTGTCTGTTGTGGTTTAAGCCCATCCAGTAACTCAGGACCATGCAGCCACTTGCTCACCCCCCCACCTTAAACTGCGTATGTGTGGACTCACAGTTAATTCATACCAACCAGTCCAGAGCTAATGGGTGTGGGGAAATATGGAAGAAAACAAAATAATAAAGACTTTGGGGGCATAATATGAGATCCAACTACGCTAATGCGGGAGCAACTGAGAAAAGCCACACTGTGGGCAAGGTCTGGGTTTGATTATACTCTTCTGCTGCCAGGCTGATTTTGGCTGGGTTGAACTTCTTACTGTTTGAAATTCATGCTTACATACTGGATTTTTACTTGAAAACAGAGTGCAAGGAGCTTAGGACAAGGCTCTTAACAATAAAACCAAATTATAGCTATAAAGGCACTGGCCTTATTCATTCTTTCATGAAAGCCTTTCATTTTCTGTTCTGCATCTGCCTTTTTTCATACCCTTGCATTTCAGGAATAACTCCACTTGGCCTTAATGGAATTAAATAAATTAATGGAATTAAATAAATACGATGTGTCTCAGAAAAATATTTTTAGGATACATCCTTTCTTCCACTCTACTGTTATCTCTTGGGACAGTGACTGCTAAAGACTTTAGTAGCTGTAACACAACGCAATGGGAAGCTTGTAAAACAAAGATTCCTCTTAGTTCAGAGACAGAAGTTCTTGCTGGATAGACCACAAGGACCAGCTGGATGTTGCCATCCGCATTTACAGCTTTATCTTATAGTGACTTTTATTTCGAATATGCGGTCTTACCAATTAAAAAAAACACAACAAAACAAAACCCATGCATAGAGTCTGGTGTTACGGAGGAAGAAACGCAATTCTAAAAAGCCCCAGATGGTGGAGCTACTTCATTACCGGTGACAGCACAGGGCTGCTTAAACTTTGCTTCTCAAGCTCTGCGGCAAAGAGTCAGCGACAGCATAGAAAGTCCCAAAATGCCTCTGCCACCACATCCCAGATCTCGTCTTTCCTGACTAACGAGTGTAAATCAGGGTGCACAATTTTCTGCAGGTCTTTCCCAGGCGAAAGTTTTGACTCCTCGGTGGATGTGATCTCTCCCTTCCAGAAAAAATACTGTTTACCTCTTCTTACCTGCAACTCTTTAATGAACTATATGCAGTATACAGTGGTAAGCAATTTATTATACATGCCATAATGACAACATTGATACTGTATCAGAACTTTCCCCAGTAGCAGTTTTTAATGGTTTTGGTGCAAAGAGGATTCTATAATTTTTTTTTATATTTTTTTAATATCGAAATGCTAAGATCCATGAAAGCAGATATTGAATTGTGCTTTAAAATGAACCCTATCTGGATGGTTTTGAAAGAAAATCTTTCCTCATGATAATCTTATTTCTTACTGTGATTCTAGGAAGCAACAATTTGCAAGTGTTGAGTTGGCTGCTCTCACTGTGCATTTCCTCAGTTTTAGTCTTAAAAGGTCCAGCTACCAGTGTCAGCTTGTAAACGTGCAGCACACACACCACAGTGAATTACAGGCTGTGCTCCCACCATGGCAAGTTAACTGCAGACATTCCCAGTGAACCAAAAAGAGATTAAAACCTTAAGACAACATGGGTCGAGGAAGGCTTTTCACATGGTCCAAATGTCCTACTTAGCTGGGTGCAGGCTTCTTACTAAGTGCTGTACTCTAAGCACTTGCAAAGCAAACAGAAGAGCAAAACTGACTTTTATCAGGACTGAGTGGTGGGGAGCTGGGTGCAAGTGGGCAAGCACCTGGGAGCATACAGCTCTCCCATTCATGGTGTGCCAAGAGCCAAAAAACCCTGCTGTCCTGCCAGCCAGGGCCACACCATCCACTCACTGGGGATGGTACAACTTTGCTGGAGTGGCTGGGAAAATGGGGCCATTTTCCCTTCCTCAGTGACCTGTCGTGCTCATTAGGAGCAGAGGGTGAGGAGCCATCCATCCACCCACCCCTGACCCAAGAGGCACACCCTCTGTGGTGGAGGCAAACACAGTATCATGGGGCTTTCCATAAGACCAGCTGAGATATCACACCGCCATGGCAGCTCCCTGGGGGCAGCAGGATAGCCTGGGGTACCTGTTGACAATGCCCTTAGCTGTTATTAGGATTCATATAGTCATTTAGGGGACGGACCCAGCTGGCTCTGGGGATTGGATATGGGATGTGAGCTTTTCATCTCCAGGTCACCTCACAGCTGTTGGATGGGCCTGTGGCATGTGTGACATGACTGATGGTCTGAGGAGGAGACACAGGTCTATGTTACACGCACACGTACATGCACACAAACCCCCGTGCAATTAACACTAATTGGCAGTCCGCTTCGAAACCACCACCGAGCAGTCAAAGATGAGTGGCCATATAGGCAAACCCGAACTGCTGTACATTTCTCTTAATAAAACTTAGGGAATTGGCTTGAAAAATCTATTATGGAGCTCTTGAAAAGGTTAAGCCTGCCCTGGAGCCAATTTCATGTCTTCCTCTACTATCAACATTTGGAGAATCAAATAATTGGGCAAAGGAGGACCAGGTAATTTCTAGTGACTTTATAGGACAGATGATCTGAAAGCTATCTACCTGCCCCTCAGGCTCCCTGCCAAGTGTATAAAAATGAACAGACATTAGTACCAATTAAAAAAAAAAAAGGCACAAAGCAAGCAGCAAAAAAACCCAAGCAAGCCACCATCGTCTTCTAGTAGGCATCTGGGAACATAGGGGATAAATTGCATATTAACTGTAAAAATGCCATCCCTTTAAGTGGCTTCTCCATACTGATTTCTACACTATATTTTTCCACAGCCTGAAGAAGCAGCCAAAGCCATCAGGCTGTTTTTTTTCCACTTCAAATATCATCATAGCCAGGCTCTGCAACTCCTCTCTGCTTGAGTTCCTGAGCTACCCCTGGTACCCTCAGCCCAGAAAAGCCCTTCATTTCAAAGGCATCATGGTCCATTGGTAAATATTTTGCTGTCACTGAGGGCCAGGATAAACCAGGTCTGTGATCTTGTGCTCAGCACAACAGGCACTCTGCCCTGCTATTGCTATGTTGCGGTAGGTGCATTTTCTTGGGTGCTGCTTTGTGGGCCAGATGTACCTGGTGCTCACTAGAGCAGGAGCAAATACTCACTGTGACTCCCTGCTCCAGCAAGGCTTGGCCCCACCTCCCTTTAGAGAGAGGCAAAATGGGTCCCTCACATGGAACTGCACCAGGCTGACTTTGTCAGTGCCTAGGTTCAAACCCTCCCTACTCTTGCTGGGTTTATTTTGTTGCTGTACAAGGATTGCACAAAATACAGAGACAGCATCATTAGTGGGCAGATTATCTGTTTTATCTGCTGCCCCTCCAGCGCCTGACAACGTGGTTTGGTCACATCATTCTGTGGCACCTCAAATAATAGAATCATAGAATGGTTTAGGTTGGAAAGGACCATCTAGTTCCAGCTGCCCCTCCTAGTTCATACCAGTGTCAGGTCTAGCAGCTCATAGCCTTTTGCTGCACAGAGTGCGCTCCTAAATTGTCTGACACAACTGCACACCAGTAGCAGGGGAGCTTCTGACTACTACATTTAGACATACAGACTTTTTTATATTTATTATTATTGCATTTGATATAATTTCAGTTTACATTATGCTGCTTTTCAAAGAAAATTGAAATATATTTGAAATTAATACCATAGTACCAGCAACTGGCAATCCTATGCAATGTTGCATACGGATGTAGTTACGAGATTTCCTCAGTGCATGTAAGGTGAAGGTTAATTTTAGAATGCAGTAAGAGTACCAGAGCCATTAAAATAGTATGGAAAAATGCTACCAGATGAGAAATTGTCCAAAATAAATTAAACCCATGATCTGAGTCATGTCTTTCCGGGCCACTTTGATACTAGACTATATTTTTCTTGTTTGTGTTCTTGACAGAGGTTTTCATAGCAATCACGTTCATTTCCGAGGTAATCATTCCTTCTTAGGTTAACAAAAAGGACTCTTTATCAAGGTATGTGATGTTACTTTGCAAAAGCAAAAATATGTTTGAACCTCTGAAATAAATTTTAAAAGATCAGTTTTACTTTTGTGTTGGTATACAACGACTGATAATTTACTATATTATAACATTAGTACAAACAGAGTAGGCTACATTATTTTGACACTTCTGGATGTGTTTCTTCATTCCCTTCTGAGTTTATTATGTCACTGTCAAAATAGCTACTGGTAGGAAATTTTATGACTTGTGTGGCAAAGGATGTGGTGCCACAGAGATGAACAAAGAACAGGTCAGCTACAAGGTAATCCATCTTTCCCCCTCCGGACCACACTCCCCCTTCCTCCTCTACAGTGAATTTTGAGACTGCCACAGAGCAGAGAGCTGCTGCAAGACTCAGAGTCCCATTAACACTATCCTGGATGCCTTCCCACACCTTCATCCTTGTGAGGATACTCCTGGTGTGACTGTCATTTGCTGACCCTGATTTAGCACAGCCAGAATATAGGAAATTGTGAAAAATAAAGCTGGCTTACGTTCTACCTTTTTTGTTTTGTTTTGTTTTGTTTTTTTTCAAGAGTAGTCCCACCAATTTAAAAAGGACAGGTAGATGCTTCTTGAAGCCAGGGTTCAGGCTCATCTGCCTGCATGTCCTTGTTAATGAGAGACAAAGAAAAGGTTATTTTTTATCATCTCTGGAGAAATTATCATCATCCCCTATTTTTCTGCAATATTAAGCATGTTCGTTAAACAGTAGTCACTGCAAGACCCTGTCTTAGGACACAGTTTTTGTTCTAGTACAGAGCCCAGGCACTTTGCCTGAGCAAGGAGAATTTTCATCTCCCGAAGTCTTAATTTGTCTCCCTTGAGCAGCAGCAGCATCAACAGCCTCCTAAAAGAGACTGTGCCTTTCCTTAAATCCCCTCCTGGAGCACAGCTCAGAGGGGCAGCCACCTTTCCCAGCTGTCTTAGCCTCTTGTAGAAGGTAGGGCATGTTTTACAATGTAAGACATACAGAAAAGCAAAAGCTGATTGTGTAATTGAGAGGTAAGGCACACAAACACAGGCTCGTGTCATGAGATGTAAAGTGGGATATTCTGCATGATGATGTTTAATGTGTTTGTCATCTTGAGTTGCAAATACTTTAAATACTTTCATGCAAAGCTTCAGGTTGTAAGAAATACTTCTAACTTGTCAGCAAAAAGTACCTGTGTCCTGTAATACTTTCCTGCCTCTCCCCAATTTACATCTACCAACAAATAGCTTGTGTGGGAAAGCCAACCAAGTATATCCATGCGGTAATTATAGTCACATTAACCATTACCAGTGAACGCGCACAAACGTGAGCAGCTGACTGAAAGCTGCCCTTAATGCTCACCTAGAGTCACCAGGACAGCAGTGTTTCACATCCTACGCAGGACAGTTCAGCAAAGCGAGAAGGATTTGACCTTCCTCTGCTTTTCAGACATAGGCAGGCTTTGACCATGGAATTAACTGGTTCATATTCTCTTTTTTTCCTCACTGTGCTCTGCCAAAATGCAATTAGACAAAGGCATTGCACACAGAGCCTGTTCCCTGTCAGAGGGCACTTCTGAGGAGACAAGCAGTGTATATTGAGGTTGCTCCAGGAGTTAAGACTCAAATGATGATTTAAAGGGAAACATGTTGTGTTAAGAAATGTTACATGCTGCTCTGAATCCATCATTTTGCATGTGCTCAGCTATTCCCTGGGTGGCCTGAGCTTTGGCAGTTATTGCCCTCATTACTTTATCAAATTAAATTTGATCAGGGGGAGGAAAATGAGGATGGGGATATAACGAGATTACAAGTCTTTGGTCTCCCCTTTTGCTCTCCCATAGCTTTTCGGCTGCAATGGCATCATGTCCAATTCAGACAAGACCCATCCTGCTATCTTTTGCCTGAGGCCCTCATTTTGCAGCATCTCGAGGGCCAGTGCTCCTGGAAGGTGGTTGTGAGTGATGCAGGCAGCTGCTTCGGGACTGAGCTCTGGTGAGGCGGTGGGGATCTGGTTGCTCCAGTCCTCGGATGCTGGGGGTAACCTTCCTGGTGATGGATGGTGGAAAACAAAGAGCTGTCACTGGGTGAACAGGATGTGGCTAACTCTAAACAGTGTTACAGGGTTTCTGTGGTTTTCAGTAACAGTGGCTTCAATGAGTTACTGGGTCTGAATCTGGAATAAAATGTCAGGAAGATTGAAAATTAGGTTTCATCTCAAAAGATACAGAGAATTTGCTGAGCACAGGAATCTCTCCCTTATTTTATTTCTGCAGAGTGCCAAAGAAGTCCTCACAGGCTCAAGTTTGAAACTGGCCAACATAACAATATTTGGTAAGTCAAAAATCAGGGTAGACAAATGGCAAACATTAAAAAAAAAAAAAATCATACATGGAAACTAACCATTCAGTTCCTCACATGTATTATTGATTCTGTATATAAGAAGGCTGGAAAATCCAAGGTACAACCAGATCTCAATGACACAAGACACTGGTCTTGTGGCAGTGAAGACCACTTCCTGTATAAAACAGATCTTGCACTGACCTGGAGGAGAGGATGGCGAACGGTGTTCACTGTACTGCAATATCGTTCGCTTTTCTTGATTCTATCTGAACTATAAATTCACAGAGAATTTCTCACAAGAGAACATCCTTTTTTTCAGTGTACAGATCAATTGCTAGCTGGATGCATTCAGGTAAAAATATATTATTGCTAATTGTTCAGTGAAAGACTTGTGAAGAATTTATAAAGAATGAATCTCAATGCTTTAATGAAATCTTCTGCTTATAAAAGCTGCAGAATGTAATACGAAAGAGTCTCTCTGTAAGTTTTCTGGATCTAGCACTGCATGGTCAGATTGTAATTGACGATTAAATTTCATTCAGTTGCTCAAAAGCCTTTAAAAGAGACTGAAGATTTTATTAACTTCCAGAGGATTTACCTGTAAGACAAAATGTAGTTGAATATCATACAATCTGTTACTCCTATGGATTGGAATCATCTTTCCATTGCTGGTGGCATCTTCAGTCTCCTGACTTCTGGATGTGTTTAGCACTTCATTTTCATCCATCCCAAGCTCTTTTCCTAATAAGCAAGTTCAACAGTATCTGCGCGTATGGATTAGCCAGACTGAACTTTTCTTCCCTAACACCCAGTCAAGCATCTATTACAGAAAATAGAGGGATGCCCACTGATTTTATGGGGAGCTAAATCAGTTACAAATCAGGATAAAACTGGTGCAAGTGGGAAAGAATTTTGCAGACTCAGATATATCAAAGTACTTGGAGCTGCTGGAACTATGTGACTGCCTGACTCCTTTTTTGAATAAGCATTTTAGACCCACGTCCTCAGTAGTATTTAAGCCCCCAAAGCATTTTGAGTAACTGGGACCTTTCTGAAGACAGAGGAATTGCCCACAATGTAAAATGATACCTACTATCACAGATGCAATCCTCTCCCTGTTTATGGGTTATCCTTTAGAGTTCCGCAAGGTGTCAGACCCTTGCCACATGAAGGAGATCTAACATATATCTAGAAAACATAAATCCTGGCTAATCTTTCCTCTCTTCAGCATGACCCTGCCCAAGCTGACATCTCACCAAAACTCTAAGTACACCATGTCACATGTTATTTGTACAACGTCTTGGGTCATCTGCACAATGATTTGATATGAACATTTTCACACCTTTTCTAAAATTCACTGTAGGCCATTTCTCTGTATTTTAATATTCCTTGAAATTACACAAGCCTGGAAAATCAGTGGAGCTGTGTGGGTTGCCGTTTTGCTTCTGAACCTAACACTGGGGCAATCTAATGGTTACACAAATAATTACATCGGAGCTGCAGAATGAGAGTTGTGCAAAACAGAAATGAAAGCATATGGAAAGAATGACTCAGCTCCATTCTGCTCCACTCCCACCACATCTCTGAATTATTGTTTTCCCCTAGAAATGCTTTTGATCTGAAGTGCATCTGTAGAGACGGGACAAAAGTTTTGATTAATATTCGTTCCCAGTGAGCAGAGGTCTCTAAGCAGACTTTCTGTCAGTAGTGACAGGGGCAGAGTCAACAGCAGATCAGAGCATGGGAGACTTTTTCACAGATGTGGTTGCATGTGGATTCCTCACCATCATCCCATGGCCATATTCTGCTCTCAGTCCCTTCAGTAAAGATCTTGGGGACCACAGCAAGGTCTATGATTTCTCTAGATTAAAACAGGTAAAGGTCTATGCACTCTCCATTAGCAATATTTTACTTTGCATTGCATAAACTGACAGATCCTGTTCCAACCCAACTGTTAGTCCTTCACCAGTTCCTCTCTCTAAAGATTGTGGTATCAGTGAGGGCAAAAGCCAGCTTTATATTTGGCTGCAGGCTTTAGGTTTGGCCACAGCTGTGGCATTGCTTCAGAGTTGCACAAGGAGTGGATCCATCTCTGCAGCTGGCAGCAGGGTTACTGCCCAGCTAGCAAGAGTGCCTCAGTGTCCCAAAACTGCAAAGCGGCTCCCATTCCAGCTGCCATTGTCTTGGGTACTAGAGAATTATCGGTACAGAAGACTGGCTTCTGCTTTGGCAGTGTCATTCAGCATGACACCTTAACCTGTTTTATGCAAGCCAAGACCTATTCAGAAAAGAATCAGGGGACCAGATCCGATTGCCCTTGTCCTCCAGTGCAAAGCAAAATGCATGTGCCCATGAAAATCAAGGGCTAAACCTGTTTCCTCCCAGGCCACTTTCCTGAAGCCAGCGATATCTCCCTGGCTGAGCAGTCTCAGCTCAGGACAGAAGTGCTGCTCTTATCAGGTAACAGATCCATACCTTCTTTCTCATTCTACTACGTGCCCATCCTGTTTATCTCTTCTGAACTGCATATTGTTTCCACTTTAACAGCTCCTGCCAGCTGTTTTCTTTTGGTACCTTTTATTGCAGATAGAATTTCAAGGGCTTCCAGGGGGAAGCTGCTGAAAGCACTGCAGCTCTCGGACTCACTTCAAAGCAACTTTCATCATTTTTCACGCACTCTTTTTAGGACTCTTCTGTTCTTTCCCCAAACCAGATTCTCTCAAAGATCACACTGGGAGATAGCACTATTTATGGCACTTCAGCGGGAGACATCATGTTTTTTGTCTGATTTGGATACATCCACTGTCCTGTAAAGGTTAACAACAGAGAGGTTTCCTCCCCCTCTCACTTGCATTTTGTTATTGGTAAGGTTTTTTCCAGAGGAAAGGGTGAGAGGGAAGGTTACAGCTGGAATTTAGCTGCCAGAAGCCTGAGGGTCAACTTTAATTTAGTTGAACCTCCCATCATTAAAGAGATTGTAGCTTCTGCACTGGACCAAGCAGACGCATCCGTGGGAGGCCCTGGCTTCACACCAAGACTAATTGTGCCTGAATTATTCTTACAAGCTGCGAGGCTTTGTTGCTGGGCTTAGAGGAGAGATAGCCCATCAGTTTTGTAATTATCCCATGGTGGAGAGCAGGAGGGAAAAGAAAATTCCTGCCTAACCAATGCCCTCAATGAGCAGCCTGCCATCCTCCCAAGGCCAAAGGGTGCAGGCCAGGGCTGCTACCCTGATGAACTGGAGGCTGTGTCCTGTAACGAGGTGGGGGGAAAAGGACAGTAAGTCTTGAAAATACAGGGTTAAATGGCTATGTTGGATGGGAAAGGACAGATTCAACCTTGACATAAAGGGCTGTGACCCCGTGAATTCAGTGTACGTACACTCCTCCAACAGGGGTGCTTTCAGGAAAACCGAATACAAATGAAGTGGTTTGAAGAGCAGCTTGTGTTACCACATGTATCTTCTTGAGTGTCATATCTGGAGTTTGAAATACTCAAGGTAAACAAAATAATGTCTGTTTGAATCCTGGTTCTTCTGCTTGACAAGTATTTGAAACCCACCTGAACAGTCAAGCTGGCTCTGCTTTGAATAGGAGGTTGGACTAGGTGACGTTTAGCAGTCCCTTTCACCCCAAACATATCTGTGATTCTATGTGGATGCCCATTTTCCAGAAACCCCATTTAAACCCGTAATATTCTTACTGAAAAATAGAAGATGTTGAAAAGGATGAAGACTCATTTCCCCTGTTTTCTTTGTGGATGAGTATCTATTGCAAATCTGCCTTCCCTCTCTTCTCCAAACCATCTATAATGCCACTGAAGGAAGAGGGAGACTAATCCTGGCTTGGCATGCTTGTGAGGGCTAGCACACCATAACCATTAGCACAGTAGAGAAGGTGGCAACAGCAGTGAAGAGTCAGAATGCTCATCCCTCCTTTCCCATGGCACAGCCAGCATTTAACAAGGTGTCATTAACTGAGAGCACAATCCCACATCTCTCTCTTCAACAAGCACTGCTCAAAGTGTCATAGGAAATATGCCCCGCTGCTGCCTGCAAAGCCAAGGATAGGTTTGTGTATTTTGTGATGCAAAACTCTGCAAAGGACACAGCAACCAGCCAGGACCCGGAGCCAGTAATGAGACAAAATTTCTCAAGCACTGTTATTGCTCTCTGGTGGGCAGGAGGAGCTGTTCATGGGTGCTGCTTCTCTGCTCTAACAGTTGCAGAACTGCATATCTGCCTCTGTCAGTGGCAAGGATGTTGGCATCTGGAGGTGCAAAGAGGTCCTGGGTGAGCTTTGACCCATACATCTGCACTTGAGCCCATGATTGCCTGATTGCCCATCTTTCAGTCCTTGTATCTTAATTCTTACATAAACAAAGAGAAAAATAAATAAGTGAAAAGCAACCTCTATTTGACCCTCCTTGTCCACTACTCAGGCAAATGAGCTTAACAATTACAGAACATCTTGTCTTTATATCTACCACATATTCCTGAATGATATTGCCCACACACCCAAGTGGAAGACTGCCAAACAGATCATAGATTTTTTTTCTTAAGCATAGAAACCTGAAGGGCATATTCTAGTCGCTGCCTTTGGAGCACTTTCTTTAGGTCATTTGAAAAGCAAAGGCAACTCATTTCCTGAATTATAGCTGCAAAGAGTGGGGTAGAAACTTAAACTGAACTTGAGACATTTGAGATGTCTTCTGGCTGTTTGCTCACATAGGAAGATGGTGTGATGTGATGCAATGTGATGTGATAAGGGAGACGAATTTTAGAGGAAGAGGTTGCTTCATGAGTATGGAGCTCCTCAGGTGTATTTGAAGCCTTCTACTGAGTTCCTTGTGACCTCAATTAGTCTGTCTCTGGACCAGCTGCTCCACTGAGAATGCTGTCTTACAACCTGTTTGGTAAAATACTTGAAAGTTTTCACTCTAAACCTCAATAAAACACTTAGAACCGAATCATTTTGACATTGTTGTTGCTGTTTTAAATAAACAAAAATTTCTTATATAAACAAAAGAGGTGGGCTGACTCTGAAACCACAATTTACTGGCCTTTTACCAGCCTGGAACAATCTTCTTCAGAAGTAGTGATGAACCTGTGGCAGAAAAATGCTTTTCTTATTGTATAATCCCTGCATAGTGTATAGGATGTAGATTACTGCAACTCTTGCATAAATGAACAGCTCTGGGCAAAATATTACAAAGAAATTAATGAAACTCACAGAAGCTATAAGCACACATTACAACTAATGGAGGCTTTTCCCAAGGAAAGGCAGCAGGAGTATATCATGCAAGCAAATCTATCACATCGTTGGACTATGAAAGTTGTAAGAAATATTCTAGGATACACTAGTATATTAAAGAGGAGGCCTGTGGCAATTGTAGAGACTACAAGAGCTTGTAGCCTAAGGCTTACTGTGATTGCAAGGAAAAATGATCTCGTCTTCAATTTCTCAAGATACAAACCAAATGCCTTACAAATTGGTCACATACCATTTAACTCATATTAATCTACATCATGTTGCCTGGGGGTCAAAATCTTGTTTTTGTTGTATTTTTCTTTTTTTCCCTCTAGACTGTATCTCTTTTTTTGGCTGTAAAATGTGCAGAAAGCTGTACAAGAGGCATTCACAAATATGCTTCTCATTACCAGCATGCTCTGTACAGTAATGCCTACACAATCATGCTAATGTGTTTTGCTTCAAGTTCATGTAAATCAAGCTTGTGGATCAGTCCATTTTAGATGTATTAGTACTGTAAGAGACTTTAGTCAAGGAAAGAAATTATATTGGACACACTTTGCTTTTTCTGAGTCAAAAGATACAGAGATTCCTTAAATGGAACAACAAGCTCGTTAACTGCTGTGTATGGGGTCAGCTTATCATGAATTTCCAAGGCTTTTAATGCAGATCGTGCATGGTTCTGCAATTCAGCGTCTAAGGAACAGCCTTTAGGACTGGAAGGTAAGCACTCTTCCTCTAACCTGTGAAGCACACAAAGGATTTACTGAAAGCTGAATTAAATGTTTCAAACTATTAAGAAAGGCTTTAAGTCATTTTAAAATACAGAGAACCTCCAAAACTTGTGTTTTGGCCTATAAATATTTGATAAAAGAAGGTCAGCTTCTATGCCCTAACTGAGGAAAATGTTGTTTCTCACTGTACCAGCTGGGATTTCTCTCCAATGTGGTCAGAGCACATGGACAGGACTTGCCTTTACACTGAAAATCTGAGCATAGAGCAGAGATAAATGCTGATACCCACAGCTCTCTGGTGCAGGCTTTGCCCAGAAAAGCAGTTTAACCATATGTAGAAAGGCTGATCTCAGACCATCCCTCTCAGAAGCTTTTGTCCTCATGCCAAAGATGGGTCCTGGTGTCCTCCCTCCTTAGCCACCCCTTCCAAGCCTCTGCAACCTGGCAGTATTAGGTCACCATTCTCTATTGCAGGAGGAAGGTTTTCCATGGAGGTGGATTGCAGTTAGGGCTCACCTGCATGAGAATGGCTCTGCTGATGTGCAAACATCCCCTTTGGGGGATCCAGGGGATGAAAGAATGACTTCCCTGAAGGGCTGTAAAACCCATTCACCTGGACAACTTCCCAAGACAGGCTCTAGCTTGGCTTTTGAGAGGCATACTGAAATGCTTCCAGGTTTTGCACACAGTTGACAAAGGCATGAGAAAACCTCCCCTGATCCAGATCATGGGCTTGGATATGTGTCTGTGCAGAGCTGTGTACCTACACAAGATTGATTGGGCAAGGTGCTGTGTGTGGAGGTGAAGCAGTGTTCTGCAAGGACTCAGTGCTTCTGTGATGACCTGCTGGATGCAAATATACCACCAAAACTTCATAGGTATGATTATGAGGTTTTACTAATACTTCTCGAGACAGAAAATTGGCCCAAGGACCTCACAAAAGGAGTCTGAAATCACATATGGATCCACCACACTTTCACTTTCCCTTGCAAAAACTGGCTTGACTGAGTCCCCAGCTATCTCCAAGCACACTGGTACAAAGTGGGGGAAAACCAGGCTTGTCATCTGCCCGCTCAGTCCCCTGATGGAACAAGACGTATTTGCCTTTAACCCAGGCAAAGGTTTCACCTGCTCCCGCTGCTTCTTGATAAAAGAGTCAGCGCATGAAACCATCGCCAAGGATATGAACAGATGCAGAGAGGAGAATGGGAACAACAGCAAACATTATGTTCCTCCCAGAGCGGTGCTCCTGTCGCTGCCCATGCCACATCTGTGTTTTTGAAGGGAAATGTCATAACATTGCTAATCAATAAGAAGAGTGACAGGACCATTTGTCAAGAGCAAGCCAGCACTGCAGCTGTTGCAGTCATCCTCTCTATGGGCTTTGCGACAAGAAGCGGAGGGAAGGACCCGACCATTCGCCTGCGGCAGCCACTGTGCGAGGGCAGCCCCGGGCAGCTTGCTAAGGTGCCGCGCCAGCCTTGCGGCAGTTGGGCTGAGCGAGTGGGCAAAAAGCCTGGCAGGAAGTATAGAGTTTCCAACAAAAGACACCAGACACCCTGCAAGGGAGGGACGGTCCTGGGTGTCGGAGGAGTCTGTTGACCTTTAATCCTGAGCCCGCTGTTGCATATGCATCACTTTTGAACTGCAGATGTTCCTCGCTGCTCCGCCAGTCAGGGCGACAAGCGGCTGATCTTACAGAGGAGGAGGCAGGGCTCGGAGAGAACTTAATGAAGACTTTAAGCTATGGGTTGCAATTAAAATAGCCCGGCAGTGTAAGCGTAGGGGGGGGGTCGCTAAGCTCCTGCAGCTGCTCTGCCTGCAGTAATGGCTGAGAGTTAATGTCCGTGCTGATAGGCACGGCTCTCCTCCACAATGAGAGCAGTCGTGCATGCCGGGGGCTGTTGGCAGAGGTGACAAAACTGATCTGCCCTTTCCCACCCCATCAAAATAATTCTTAAATTAGGAAATTTATCTTAATCTGGTGGTCTATCCGTGGGTCGCACTGCTGCCGGTAATGCTTTCCCACTTTCCCCTAGACAGCTCTGGCCAGTAAATGGAAAATGAATAAATATCGATGTAGGGAGGCACAGGGAAACACCCCTTCTTTTTCAGACCTCTGCATAGGCAGAGTTAGGCCTTCAGCATGGTCCATACGAGGAAAGTAAGCTGCCTCCTGTGAAACAGAGATCTGCTTCTCTGCTCCTGAAAGCAGCCCGTTACAATAAATCCACATGTCATGGTGTTGTACCCAACTGTCAGGATGCCTACAAGTTTAAAATGATACAGGCTTGAGCCTGGATTGCACTTCTGAACTATATCCACCAAGGTGCATCTGTAGTATTGATCACACATGAGGTTACCAGGATCGACAGTAAATGCTGTTTGACTAACAGCAAGGACCAGGATCCTCACTCAGTGTCACCTTAGCAGGAGCTAAAGCTGCCTGATGGTTATCTCCTGACACTCAGGTTCAGACCACGATGGTTCAGCTCCACAAAGTACACCCAAACTATTTGTTTTGTAACCAAAGTTTCCTCTAAGAGAAAAGTGCCATTTTTTCTTACTCAGTGTTTTGAAAAAAATTGTCAGTTCTGGCAGGATTCTGTTTCCAGAACTTCTTGTCCTAGAACAAAGCATTCCCCTAAGGTTGAAGTGGCCTATGTGAACATTTCTAGAATGGAATCTTTTCAGTGTTCATTTGGAAATGATTTTTTTTCCCACATGCAATTCATTGTTATTATTTTCACACAAGAAAACACCAAGAAGTTTTCAAAGGACAAGCTTGGACCAAAATGCTTTGATTTCACAATGGCAGAAAGTTTTGATTGACCCAAAGCAACATTTTATCAGACCTCCACTCCGCACAGAATTTCATTTGCACACAAATGTTTCTGTTTTGTTCAGGAACCAGGAAAAATATTTTCAGACATGGAAAGATCTGGTTTATCTCGATCTTACCAGTCCTCCCCAGAGCTGGTTCTCCTTCCCTGGTTCTCCAGCTCAGGCTAGAAGCTGGCCAGGTTTTGGCACTGCCCTCTGCAACAGCCATCACTGGATTTCACCCTCTTGCAAACGCACTAATATTGCTCTCACAGCCTCCACCAAGGGCAAACTCATTAAAGCTGGGAGGTCTGATCAGAATGCATGAAGTACTACAGAAATGGCCAGGCTTGAGAGATAATTTGTCAAAGTATTTGTCGTTTCTCATCTTTTTAAACATGCTGCAGATCTTCAGGCACCTGAATTCTGGCCTGGCTGTCCAAGAAGTGGCCATATAAAGAGATGAAATTTTGAAGAAAAGGGATGGGTCAAGAGGTTGAATTCATTGTAAGGAATGATACAACTTTCATAGCAATATACCTACTGCCTGTAATTTATAACCCAGGCTGCCATAATGCTCCTGTATCCCTTTTTGTTTCTGCAGTTCCAGTTCAGTGAGGAATTTTAGCATGCACTTTGATTGGCAGGCAGATGGTAACATTGTTTGCCATTAGTGTAAACGTATTATTTAATATATCTGTTGGTTTTATTATGGGTTTTGGTTTTTTTTTTTTACAGAGTACTAGTGACTATAAAGTTTAATTGCCTTTTTTTTCCAATAAATAAATCATTGCTAGTTTCAGTGGGAATTCTACTTTTATCTTCCAATAAGAAGCTGAAGTAAACCTCTTAACTAAACTCCTTCCTCCTTCCTTTCCTCTTTCATCTTGCTAAGCCTCTTCTTATGAGCAACATCTTGTGTAAGTCAGGTTTTATGTCAGTGAAAGAAATGGGGTTTAAATTGGTAAATTCTGCCTCACAAAGTCTTGGCATGAGTGGAATTGGGATTTTATCCTGGGGGAACACAGGTTCAGTTCCCACCTTACAGGCACCAGGCTTTGAAACTTCTGCTACTTGTGTTTCAAGCAGGTGGAAGGGACAGCAGAATCAGGCTGAATATATTAAAAAAAAACAAACAGGGAAATTTGATGAATAAAGATATAATCATTAATATGCTTGGAATACGCTTGCCCCACTTTATTTCTATACCAGGAGTACGTGATTAACACAGACACGACAGTCCAGCAGAGGCTTAGTGACAGTTCTGAGGCAATGGCTAGCTGCACTGTACCAGAGCAGGCTGCTGTGTCTCCTGGATGCTTTTGAATGGCTTGCTTCCTCTCTTTCTCATCTCCCTGATTTAAGACTATCACCCTCTAAGCACATCAGGCCAAAGCCATCAGAGGGCAGAAAGACAAAACCTGGTTTGGTTGCCTGAATCCTTTGTTTAGCTGTCTCTGGAGGTAAGTCCATCCAACCAGTGACTTTTTCAGCCTCTTTTTCAAACCTGTGAATTCATTCAGGGCACTCATATGCAAAGAAAGCAGTGAAGCTGAACAAAATGTAAATTTTGCTGGCTGAGGAAGATTTTCTTCTGTTGTTATAAACATCTACAGCTGAGACACCGGATTTCCATTTGACTTGGGTTTTTTTTGCATCTGACTCCTTAACTACGTACCTCAGCTTTTCTATGGGCTGAGGTTCAGGAAAGGAACTTTGTAGCTGGGGAGGTAGGAGAAGTAGTGAAAAGTTTATAATGCCACCATAAAATTATGTGCTCTTCTGGGTAGAGTTCTTTTGCTTTTTGCTCTGCCACACATCTGGCACAGTTCCGACTCCTTGAGAAGTAGCAAACTCACGTATATATATATTACACATAGACACTAAAGACACAAACAGCATGAGAAAAGTCAAGCTGGGTAGTGTGATTTCCCTCTTTTTTTTTCAGTGAACAGTCAAGCACAAAGCAAAACCATCACTACCCCTTTTCTTGTCCCATTCAGTTGGAGCAATTAAAATTGAGAGCAACTTCACTGAAGATGAGTCTGGTGGCAGGACAACCTCAGTGAATGGGTCTGGTCCAGTTATTAATAAGTTTCTGTGTACAGTAATCAGAAAAACACGTATTTTATGTGCTACAGAATTAATACATCAGGTGAAATCAAAGGGACCGCTTCAAAAGTGGTGGTTTGGGGAGCTGGAATAGAGAGTTACTGTTGCACCAAAGCCAGGCTGTCCCAGCGATTGCTCCTTCAAAGCTTCAGAAACCTCCTGCTTTAAACCAGACAGAGAGAGGATACTCCTTGAGAGTACAATCCCAAAGGGAGCAAGGCTCTGATGTGTTAACATGAAAAGCCCTTTCAGATGTGAGAACAGAATCGTTACCTTTTATACCATGGTTGTGATGCCATTTCTGGTGACAGCATCAGGCAAAGAGGCAGGTGATGCAGCTACACCTGTGTTATTGTGGAAATCCATCTATGACAGGCAGTAGGGAGGCAGGGAGGCAGAACAAGTAACTCACTTAGACCTGCGTGCAGTGACTCTACTCCCATGGCAGATTTCATGCTCTATTTTGCCATCCAGCTAATGGTGTAGTGGAAAGCAAACATAGGCAGCAATGGGATGACAGCCTTGGGATGGGTTAGAGTCCCTTTTCAATTGTATTCCTTCAAAATTCTTTCCAGTGTTACTGGAATAATTTTTCTCCATCTTTCCATCTTTCCTATGGCCTGGAAATAATTAATCATAAATGATGCTATGATCTAATTAAGCAGGTTTGGGTAAGTATGGGAACCCTTTTCTCCTATGCAGTATTGAAGACTAAGTCTCTCACCTAAATCTATTTACCCATTTGCCTTGTCTACAAACTGAAGTGATGCTGGTCTGGTTTCTTTTTTGTGGACCTGGAAGGCCTCTTGTTCTTGCAGATCAAGAATAATAAAGTTATTTCGCTGCCAGAAATGACTCACTGCCTAAAGTGCCTTAATAGATATGCACTATGTTCTTCTGCCACTAGAGTCTGGGTGGAGGTGGCTGTGTTTCTCTTCAGATTAGGGCTGTCTCCTTTCATCATGTTAGATTTAATGCACTGAGGTATTCCTAGGACAACTCATCTCTCCTTTAACATCATATTATCCATGAAAAGAGCCTCTGCTAAGCAGAGATGACAACCTATGAAAGCTTTTTCTCATACCAAGAGAGCCAAATGAGAGGAAGAAACTGCTTCAAGATTGTTCTGGGTGGTGTGGAGCTCGCTGGACTTGATCCACTAAGGCAGGAAAGCATTGTTTGTAACTTCAAACATACAAGTATTTGATTTCAGTGGGCCTATTCAAGCCTGTAACATGTACGTGTATGTGAAGACTCTCTCATTCTCAGAAACTGCAACAATTCCTCTATGATTTCCTTTTCTTTCAGGCTACATACCAATATGTCAGTTTATTAAACAACTCCTTACTGTTCTGGGAAGTGACATGATGTACAACTTGAGCCCCAGAGTTTTGAATCTGTGTCTGACATGAAAGTATCGCTGTTTCTGTGCTCAGTTCCACCTCACCTCTAGAGATCCATTCTTTTCTTTTTTGTTCTTTTCTTATTCTGTGCTTCTCCTTTTTGGAAGCAGCTCTGAGACTTGCAGAAGCAATGCACAAAACTAACAGAGCTGCTGTAAAATTCAGGTATTCCACCATGCCACAGCACAGAATTTTGCAAAATAGGATACAAAAATATATACTAAATCTTTTTATTTTAGTTTACAATAATGGGGAGAAGGGAGGAAAACATTAAAAGACCAAGCAGCTCCTAGGAATAGTCTTTTCTGACAAGTCAGTGGGTACAAAAGTAATGGGACTGGACACCTCATGCCATTTACTTCAGTGTGCCTGAATCTACCACTGCATCTCATTAATGCTGCACTAAAATGCATGAAACATTTTACTGTCCTCGCACCTGCCTTTCACAGATAAGGAAACTGTTTTATGTGGCTGAGGAGCAGTTCAGTATCTTCCTGCCATGAGATGGCAAATATCGCTCTGGATAGACATAAATTGGCAGAGGATAGTTGCAATAACTTCCATTTGTTCCTCTGATGTGACCAGACAGCCTTTGTGGCAACACTGATTTTAGTTCTGTGTTTAGAATTTTATCCTGTTTTCTGATGTCAGCCAGGATGATTCCAAAACAACACATCAGCTTCACTAATTTGCTCTGAATAGTGATGGAAGCACCTTTGGGCCTGTCTCCGAAATGTTTCTGCACCAGGCAGACATTTAGTGAGCTACAGGTGTGCTTATGAGATGCTTATGTCAGTGTGGGATTTCCAAGGGATGTGGGGGATAAGTCACTCTGAGAAGATGACTGAGATAGCTATATTTAAAGTTAAACACATATGAATGTTTGGGCCACAGTATTTTCAGTCTTGTTATACAGAGAATACAAGCTTACATCTGAGAATTGCTGCAACTTGCAATCACCATTGTAGGACACTTCCTGGGGGTGGAAGCTCTATTTTTGAAGCTCATTGCTGCTCGCTTACTGCTTAATCTGTGCCACCTGAAACAGGGAAAGCTCTAGTGACAGAAATGGTGAACCTATTAGTACCTGCCACCTGTGGTCCTTCCTATATTACCCTGCATGGCAGGGATATGCTCTGCCACCTCACAGCAAGCCCTGCAGTGAGCTCATTTCTGCTTCTTCACGATAGTCTTGAAGAGCCTAAGATGCCCAAATTGAGTGAAGGAAGCCCTTGACACACCCTGTGGGGGAATGAGGCTTTCCTAAGGGCAGCATGAAAAAAGCATCTCTCTGGAAGAGTAACTGAGTAGGTGCCACAAAGTTTCTTCTTCATTTTTTCATCTGCTGCTGAAGAAAGCTGCCGGGTCAAATGAGGCTGTGAGGGCTGGGAAAGGCATCCCCAGGCATCAGTGAATAGCTGCCAGGGGAGAGGTTGTATTGCAGGCACACAGGGACACCCTTCAGGCATAGCATATCATCAGCAACCAGAAACCATTTTCCCTGTGGCATAGTCTAACAGCTGAAATCAGGCCCACCATCTCTGCTAATTCTTTGACAAGTA
This sequence comes from Pezoporus wallicus, assembly GCF_028554395.1. Classification (NCBI taxonomy): domain Eukaryota; kingdom Metazoa; phylum Chordata; class Aves; order Psittaciformes; family Psittacidae; genus Pezoporus; species Pezoporus wallicus. The sequence goes on from NW_026640314.1 coordinate 184,822, forward strand.
ATTTTCCCTCCCTAGAAGGTCTTTCAGACAAAACAGCCTAATGCTCTCAGTGAACGTGTGAGCAACTTACTCGACCAGTCTGTAATCCCCCAAGAGCACTATAACATTGCTGCAAAGGTCAGAAAAACATTCCCCAAGGTTTCTGAGATGGCTTTCAGGATAAATAATTTGCTCAATCTGTCTTCCCCTTTTTCTGGCAGACTCGGCTTAACCACGAGTCCAAACAGTGATACTAGGCTAATTACCAGCTCCTGGGAACCGATGCCTTCTTCATCGTCCAAATACACCAATCCCAATTTGCCTACCAGCCTTTTCTCTTACACAGGAATCTCAGATGGAAATAATTGGTGCAATTTCTTTTTGCTGCAGCTTTTAACCCTGAACCTTCCTGATGAGACTCTGGGAAGTTTTCCTCTCGTTACTGATCCAAGTAGTATTCAAAATCAGCAAATGCATATCTAAATTCCAGAGAAAGGCAGGAGCTTGGATTTTAGGTCATTATTTTTCTGCTATAGGTCCTCTTGTGTGTTCAGAGTTATGTGAATCCAGCATAGCCTGTGTATGGGCTTCTTTAGGAGAGGTATTAGAAGCTTGGGACTCCAACAGGCCTTGATCAATTAACTTTACTAGGACTAATCCAATCAGGCACCACAGCAGAGAACACAAAGGAATATATAGTGAGAGAACAGGACAGAGATAACAAAAAAAAAAATCCATCCTGGCAGCAGAAATATTGCCAATGCTACTAATAGGCAAGAAGATCAATATAGAATAAGGTTGAGCACTGCATTACTCCTGTTTTAGTTAGTAGCTGTGTCTGACTCATCTCGTCTCCATCAGGAGTAAATGTTGAAAGGGCATAGGGGCAAGGAGGGGGACACAGCAGTGGATGGACTTGAACGTGCCTGTCTTCAGCATGTAAGATCTTGAGATCTGCTCACCTCACTCAGCCTACGCTCTCCATATTCCTCAGACTAACAGGTGTGGACACAGGCACCTTGATGATCCTGTTTTAGATTGGAGAAGCAGATTTAGTTGTTCCTCCCTATACTATCTCAGGCCGATATCTTGACTACTGAAGTGTTCTTTTTTGAATATAAATCCCTTGGAGTGCTGCTTTATTTGGCTTGTAAGTAACCATAGAAGATAAAAATTCATAAAGTAATAATGATGTTTTGTTTACAATCTTGATATTTTTCTTTTTACTGGTACGTCAACATGTATGGGATCCAATGGGTCACACTGGATTGATGAGGTGACCATCATACTAGGATACATTTGACTTTTCAGTTTAACTACCTAGGTGCCTTTTAAGAGCTGGATCGAGTGACTGTCACTTTTAATCTGAAGCAAACCTCAGATGGGGTTGTTTGCAACTACAGCAAAATATCTTTGTCACCATATCCCTCAGAGCTTAAAGCACAGAAAAATTTGCTTTGTGAAGATCCATGTACAAAACACCCATCCCAAATCTTGTGACTCCCCTACCTCTGAGAATGCCCAGATTTCCAGCATAACCGTCAGGTTTCAGGATTGCTTGTGCAGTAACTATTTACACAGGAGTGTTCCAAAATGAGGTGCTTTACAGATATAGAGGAAACCAACAGAAAATGAAAGGGAGACACATTTATGTGGTCGTCTGCCTATATATAAAAGGTTCTTTTGCCCAGCACTCCTGTGCCAAGTCCTCCTGTTACAGGACTAAATGCATTTCTTGTGCCTTCTGTATTGCAAACAGCTCACACTTAGGACTTGTATGATATCCTTCTTCTCATGGCTTGGACTCAAAGGTGCACAGGAGGAAGCACATAGTGGCTCAGAGAGCATGGAGGTGGGGCATGCCCTTGCATCAGGAGAAGGGTCTCAGCATGTCCACTGTTTAGGGAAACACACCTTGGAGGCAGGTTTCACTAAGAGCTCTTGGGATTTAGCATCAAACATGACTGCCTGTTGGTCCAGCTGAGAGCACTGCATCCCACTGCAGCCCTGCCTCCACTCTGCCTGGACAGCCATGGCACACTGGTGGGCACACATGGACAGGGGCATCCCCTACTGTCACTCAGGCTTGCTCTGATCCCACTTATGAAACCTGGGACAACGCAAGGCCCTAGTCAGACAGCCGCTTGGTCTGATCTCAAGGGAATATGGAGTAGTACCCAGAAGACAGCAATTTCCTATTGCAGTTTGGCAGTGAAATTACTCAATATTTTGTGCCCTTCTGCTAATTAAAAAACAACCTTTTGCACTTCTATTTGTATTGCCAGGGGGTTCCATTCAGGAGACCTGTTGTATTCAGTTTGCCTCAGCATTATCATGGTCCTTATTATTTGTATAGCCCTGAGCTGTTAAGGGAAACATCCCTTTCCCCTGTCTATTCTCACACCTGAGTTGTTAAGAGAAACAAAGCCTCATATTTGAAAATGGGCTGTGCCCTTCTGTAAGGTGGTGATATAATTGATCAAAATAATGGGAAAAATACAATATAATGATAAAGTGACAGTCATAAATTCTTTTCTTAACAAGGAATTCCTTGGATCCAATAAAATGTAGTAGACAAAGAAAAAAACTCTTTTATAGATGTATTTCACAAAGTGTGTTTTTGTTTCAAAACTTTCTGAATAAAGTTTGAGATCACAGCTCTGATGGACTGCCCTTATGTTCCCAAGGGCAGAATTTCTTTTTCCCTTGAGGGCAATAAAAAGTCAACAGAAGCCACTATTGAACCATTAGATCAGTGCCTGGATCTAGCTAGGTTTTGAAAAACCAAACTGTGCAGCAACACTCACCTTGAAAGATCCCTGTTTAAAAAAAATCAGATATAACAGGATAAGAATAAAGGTAATAGTGTGAAAAGTTTTCAATAGTGAGAAAAGAATCAAATGTCTGACAACAAAATGATAGTTAAAAATAAGGATAATCATGGAAAGATGGTTAGAATACTGCAAAACAATTATACACACCAATTTGAAAAGGAAAAGCAATTCTTCCTCTATTAAACTGTGCTTTTATAACATTTCACTGCTTCTAGATTTGCAGAAATATCTCTGCAAACTTCAAATCCTCTGCTATTCATTGTCTTCTATGCTTGATGAAAATTGAAAAGACCATATAAACCTATGAATAGGGATGTTTTCATATATTTCCTGTTTCTCACTTCACTCTATGTTCATGAATTGTATAATCAGGATATTTCATCTGATTATCTTTTCCCCCCTATCAGTACAACAAGTACATTTCAAATCAAGTTTGGTATGCATTTCCTGATTTTCTTTTGGAAGTCATTCAAAGACAATATCAACATTGTCAACTCATTTCATTCTTTGAGGAGAATCTATTTTGTTTGAGCCAACAGATCTCCCACTAAGGTACAATAGAGAAGAACATTGTCCTACTGTGATTAAAGCTGTGTTCACAGCAGCAGTTCCATTTGGCAAAGGATTTTGAGACCTTTATTTCCTGCTCAAATTGCAGTTGCCTCCTCCTCCATCCCCAAATGTATGATTTGTCTTTTATATAAGAGAAAAAGAAAATAAAACAATGTTTTCAGGTAGATTAATATTCTCAATTTCTTTTTTTTTCCCCTTCTCTTGAGATGTATTTAGCACCGAATGACAGTTTTGTGAAGCAGGTGAAGGTTTGTGTCATTGGGAGAAGACCTCCACTATGGGCTCTTCTCGTCTGGTTTCCCACCAGCTCATTGGCATAGCTGATGGGACAATGAATCTTCCCATCCCCTTCAGGTGGTGTTACTTTTCAAGCTGACTCTGGTCAGTAAACTGCAGTTTCTGTGCTCTGCAGCTTCCTTCAGTCTGGGATGGGAGTCCTCCGGGTGTTCATCCTCCTTTTAGAAACACCTGGGATGCTGGTTCAGCTCTGCAGCTGAGTATCTGGATGCTGTTAAATCCTTGGCTTGTGCTAGAACTATCAGGGTTCCTGGGGTTTCTGAGAGCCTGAAGGAGTTCTCCAGATGGATGTGAGATAGAACCCTAGCCCCTGAGTAAGTCAGCTGCCTCAGGGAATGCATTCTCTCAGGTGCTCATATGCTTTCTGATTATAAGTAATGGAATATTTGCATTATACATAAATGAGACTCTGTCTGAATTTCCATAGGTAAAGTGGATGACTGTACATTTCATGTTGAAAGAGATTCCCTTCTTACCCAAAAGGGGACATACTTATCATGGAATGGGCATTCTGACTTTTGAATAGTGATATTTGTAACTTAAAACTGATGTTTTTTAAATTATTTTTTTTTTTTATTGAGACATCAAAACCCCTAATTTAAAATATTGAAAACGTAGTGAAAAAACATTTCCTGTTTTTTTCCAAAACCTTATTTTGGCCGAGCAAGACCAGTTTTGTAAAACATTTTGTATCTGATGAAACTGCACATTCTGAGAGAATGACAGCCTGCCAAAGTTTTGGGGTTCCAGCTTTAACCACAGCTCTGACAGTCGCAGAAGGGCTGAGCTAGGCAAAACGCCATCAGTGGAAAATCCCATAGGCTTCTGTTTCTTCTATGGGATTCATCTGGGCGGTGTGAGGAAAACGGAGCTCACTTTGTATTCAAGTCTAGGGGTTTGATTTACCTCTACGGAACCCTTGCAAATGTCTTTGGAGCCGTGTGGGTTGAAACCGGCAGGACACAGATCGTTCTGGCCCTTGCCCAGGAAAGCATTTAAGCACATGCTTAACTGAAACTATGCCATTAGTCCCCTTGTGGGCTGCACAGCCCAGGCGGCTGAATGGGACTTTTCTGCAGCGTCTGGTCCTGGGGAGCACATCTGGGGAACACATTGGGCAGCCTGAACTGTTCCACTTGGTGCAGGTAAGGCCGCAGTGCAGTCTCAGTTGGGGTTGTCTCTAATGATGTACACGTATATCATCTGGCATAATGGGGCCGTGACCTACCCTAATAAATACATACACGCATACAGAGCCTGCATAAGAAGAACGTTGTTTGAGTTGTGGTGTAAAAGCACACAAAAATAACTTGTGGCATACCCTGACTGAAGTTACTTAATCCATTGCCAGAGGGCAGAGGAGGTGTAGTGTAATGGGCTAATTTATCTTTAGCCAGGGCAAATGAGGCGCTAATACTAGGAGTCAGTCTGCCTTGAGGAAACTGAGGAGGCTTTTCTTTGCCCTTCTTTCATATGCACTAAAAACATTAAGCCATTCAGGACGTTTTGTCCAGAAGAATGTCAGATAAGTAATTGTATTGCACAATATGCTCTATTTACTGTACTACTTACGGGCTGTACCACTTACACTCACAGGCTTTTTCCATCTCAGATTGCTAGGCAGAAACAGAGTGCAGCTGGCAATGTCCTTTTCTTGCTGAGATTATGGTCTCCTAAGAAAAAACTACATTGCTACTTTGCCCCCAGCTGCAACAACAAAGATAAAATCAAAGGTCATAGTGATCCTGTTCAGATCTAAAATTAATGAACGCCAAATTCACAACTAGTTCTTAATCCAAAGACATTTCAGAGTGAAAGGTTTGGGGTTTTTTTAATGTCATAAAAGCACCAAGAACTCAGTCACGGACCTGCGGGTCACTGAGGCCCTCCTAGTTCCTAATCGTCACATGGACCAATGGACAGCACATGCTTTTATGATGGAAGAGCTTGTTTGGAAAATGAGTAATTGGCTGGTAGAAGCTGATGCCAAGAGCTGATAGGAAGCAAGTCGTAACTCGTGCATACTCCAAGGTAAGGTTGTGACCTGCTTACATAGGGGACTCGTCTGAGCTATAAAGCCCTTGCAATTAAATAATGTTAGTTATCATTCAGAGATGCTCTCACTGTTCTCAAGCATATGCAACCCAACCCTCTGATGCTTTGCCTTGCATAAGACTCCTGTTTGTTGGGAAGCAACAATGCAAAATAGCACTAAACCAGAAGGTGTCATGCCTTTCGCATTCTTATAAGGACTTTGCAATGCACTGGACAGGGTCACCAGAATAATTTCTGACAGGGTATGGAGACCTCCTGTCCTGAACACCTACTGCGGCATAACAGCACTCTCAGCAACTGCAATTGTCAAGCCACAACCTGGAAGCTCCAAGCTAGTAAAACTGGAATCTAGTAAAACAAGATGAAAGTATTAAAGACTCAATATTTTTTCACAGTTTGACTTCAACAGCAGACACAGGTGCCCCTTTACTCTCCCAAGATCCATCCCATTTTGTTTTAATATTCAGTAGATGACTTGTAGAGTAAAGGTTGTCATCTTGGCTGTTACGATGTAATGTCAGCAGAGAGTCTGTGAGAAATGCCCTGCTAGCTCACCGAGTCCCGGATCCAGCTGCTTGGAATTGGCTGGAGACTTTCTTAGCTTTTGAAATTAATAATCTGAAAATGATGCTCTCCCTGCTCATAATGACTTCATTCTGTCTTCAGAAGTAAAAGAAACTGTTCAAAACAGCAGTTGCTACATCAAAGTAGGTCTCATTAAGTGATATTGTAATGCACAAGCACAGGTACTGGTGTCATGGATGTTATTTTATAACTACTTAACTGCAGAAGTAATGATACAGCAGAAGGTGGGAGTGAGCATTAGCAGTGATCTTTATTCTGCTTGATGTTCTGAGATTATATCAGATTTTTTCTTTGTTGTACATTTGCTGCAATGTACTACACTAAATCTCAAGAGCAAAAATTAAGAGCAGCTGCTGTCACATGCATAAAGTGTGGAACAGATTCATTTTTGACAAGGACAAGTTTCTAAAAAGAAGATTATGCCATGCCTACAAAAATGTCATAAGCTCTTAAAACCTATTCAAGCCAACCTTTTCAATAAGGCCCTGGTTAAGAGAAAGACTCGAGGTTGCCAGTGTTTTACTCTTAATTGCCTTATATTAGGAAGTGGTGTTGAAAAGTGTTTCACATTTAAGTTGTTCTTTGTGCAGATACAGTAACTTTTGCCGATGCACTGTATAGAAGACATTGTTTTATAATGACATGTGAAGCAAAGGGAAAGACATTTGCAGAGGTTATGGGAAGAAGACCTGGAAGGCTCACATGGAATTTCAGATCCACATCAAACACTGCAAGCAATAGAAAGTTCTCTATGCATATTTCACGAACAGCCAGTAGCTCCAGTTTTCCAGTGCCCTGGGTTACGTTTTAATCCAAAGGCATAACACTCTCACTGTTTAAATAGATGATCAATCAGAAAGGCTATTCTTGGGTTCACTTACACTTCACATAGCCATGGTCAACCATTCAGTACCTTTGACCTGACCTTTGAACGGAAAAATGCAAAGACAGCAACAGCCGAGTTTAGAAAGAAAAGCACTAACAAAAAGGCAGAGAAACATTTTCATAACAATAGGAACTGTTCCATAAAATGTTGACTACAAACTAGATGTAGAAACTTGCCTGTTACGGGATGAAACTGTTCAAAGGGTTAGTCAAATTCAAGGAAGGATTTAATATGCAGCTGCTGCTGAAAGCAAAAGCTTGCAGGGGTTAACTTACAGCCATGAAAAAATTATTAGGTTAATGACTCTGGCATGTAATAGAGACTGTCTTTCTGTTGTGACTATGCTAGGATATTGCCTTTGCCATTTTTAAAGGCAACCTTCTTGATCTGAAATTGAAAATACTACGTACATGAGGCACAGAAATATGGAGGTAATTCAATCGGTCACATACTGGCCAGATTTTCTTAAATCAGCACTTTGAAATGAATGTGTCTTTCAGATCTGGCATGTGTTTGTTATTTGTGTGGGTTTCTAAAGGTATTGTGATTAAAATACCTGCTTGCCAATTGCCTCATTTGTCTTGGTTTATCAGATTACAAGATTAAATTACAGTCTTTCAACCTTTAAGGGAGTTTGGATGTAATTCACTTCTCTCTCCCTCTCTCTCACCGAGATTACATTAATTCCTACTTCTGTGAATAAACTTTAAATTTGTTTCATGGAAAAGTAACCAAACTGCTGTTCAAAAATGAAATATCTAGGAAATTATACAGTAGATGTTTTCAGTCATATGGGTCTTGGTATGGATTCGGAAACTAGCGAGTATTTTGTATGTGCTATATTTATGAACTTTCTAATTCTAAAAAAAAATTTAAGCTATCACCTTTTTAAAGACTGGGGTCCAAAATTACATCTATCCTGTAAGTAGGGAATTCAGCAAAAAGTTCAACAGGGCACATTTCTTGCAATGTTGAAACATTCATTTGTATTTCTTAGCCCAGTTTCTGTGACACATATGATGATAAGTTCTTGATTACATATAAGTGGTTTGTACAGCTGGAATCTCAAAAAAAAAGAAAAGAAAAAGTGTAAAAACTCAAGAATGCTGCAATGCACGTAGTGATTTAAGATTTAATGTTATGGCACTCAGAAAAGCAGCTTAAGATAAATCTTCTAAAAGTCATCTTCAATGAGTGCTCAACTGTTCATGTTTTACATCAGTATATATTGTTGCATTTTGGAAAAGATTGTTTACTTCTTGCAACATATGGACTCTACTTTTATCTATAACAGACTTGTTCTATCCATAAATATCTATGCTTTACAAGATACATTCCAGGAACTAATCCACAAAGTCTTCAGTTTACATCCATAATGAGATACCAGCCGCTTCACCACCAGGTTCCTGGGGAGAGTCCATTCATAAATACTAGCTTGTGCAAATGTATGTGTATGTGCATGTGTGGTGGGGCCATCACCTTTACCAGCTACTTTTGAATATTCACTCCTTTTCCCTGAACAAAAGATAAATCAGTGTTATAGATGCAGCACATTTCCATTCCTCTCCATCTTCTCAACTTTGCCACTGCCATCTCTTGGCCCAGGGTTTGGGTGGCACAGGGTCAGGCAGGAGGCGAGGTGATTTGTTCCCAGCCTGTGCCCTGCAGCATTGCCAGCACCTCTCACATGGGGCCACTTCCCTGGAGCACCCTAATGAGGACAGAATGGGGATGGCACCATGAAATCCACAGCCCCCTCCTCTCTGTACCAGAGCCCGTCAAAGTTGCTCCTCAACCAGCTGGCATCCCTGGCAGTGTTCCCCTGCAATGTCTACTAGGGCATCTCTCAATGCTTCCCATGCCATTGGGAGCTTCCCTTGTGGCAGGGGTGTCAGAGCCACGTGGGGATGACAAGCTATGCGGGTACCTGTGCATTCATGGGAGCACCCTGCCTCACACAACAGTGCCTGCCTGTGCGCTGAAGCAGGAGCAAAACCCTGGCAGCCTCAGCGAGCAGCAGGGCAACACATCTTTGTTCTGTGGTCCTCGTGCTCAGAAAGCCTCTGACAACCTTGTCCAAACAATCCCACTGGACAAAAATGCAAACAACTTCATGCACAGGAGGTCTTAAAAATGCCTTTCATTTCTAGAAGGGGAAAGATTTGGGATCTGGGCTGGGGTGAATTAACATGCTGACCTTTTATCTTGAGAGGCCACTGACGTTTCTTGAATGAAATTAGTTTGGGTGGTCCTGGTCTGCTTAGGAAAGAATTTTTTTGTTGTACTGAAAATAAGGGTAAGAGAGTATACAGACATAAACTCAATCTCAAAGTGTGGGAGGGGGCCTTAGGCCAAAACAGAAGTGCGTTAACGAGCTTCCTTCAACCAAAAGAAATGACTAAGTACTTGTGAGTTATATTGGTATTAACTGAGGTTGTCATGTATGGCTCTATTGATTTAATGTAATAGAAAATGCACAGTGTGATAAAATAAGGTATTAACATCCTTTTATCAGCCAAAAGTAATTTTCAAGCATGAATATATTGTGAGTGTATGAAACCGAAACTCACAAATTCTGAGAAAATTACTCTTATTACTGGCAATTTCAAATAAAACCAGGAATAATGATGTGTTTCATGTTTGTGTTTGAGAATGTCGCCCACCACAAACTTTTCAGTACCACAGACTTGTAACAGGTAGGAAATAAACTCTGCAGTAAATCTCTGGCCTTCATTTTCTCATACCCATCTCTCCAGAGAGATTATTTAGGAAATAGGAACTTTGGGGACACAGTTCAGATCTTTGCACAACCCAAAGCAGCTTTGCCTGCTGTCAGATGTTGGGGGTTCTTGTTGTGTTTTCTTGCCCCCTCTTGCCATGATGGATCTGCAAAATGATATTGCCTTATCACATTACTTTCTGTTACCATATGTCACTTAAAAAACAAATTTTAGAAAACCTGAGCTGTACAGCAAGCCTGCTGGCTTCTCAACCTGCTTTGACATATGCAGGAGAAGCTTTAAAGCTGTCAGGTTGTTGGATGGTTGCCATAGGATTGCAAAGAGGGAAGAGAGAAATCCCCAGGCAAGATGCGGATGAACAGCTGGCTCCAGTGGCTGGGCTGCCCTGGTTCTCAGTGTACCCAACTGAGGAAGTACACCTGAAGATCTTGTTTAATATTATTACCTTGAAGCCTTATTTATATTGATGTTTTGGGCAACTTAGATTAGGAAATCAACATAGGATGTTAGTCTAAATCAACATGCAGACAAACACCTGAAGAGGCCAAATTGCTGTCTGAACTCCCTGCCTGACCAGAGGAAGTAGAACTCCTTACCCTGGTTTAAAGATACAGCGCAATACACGTGGGAACTGTATACGTATGCCCTTGCCATGTCTGCTTTCTATTTGGCTAAACACACATGAAACTGTCACCGGTGCTCCTGCTTTGGTTGACCTCTGTGCAATTTGAACTATTTGTCTTGCCGGTTGGAAATTTTCTGAGCAAAATAGACTAATTGGCCTTGATTAACAAGCATCTGGTGTGAGTACAAATGGTTATTTGAGCAATAATGAGAAAGAACATGGGGAAGTGAGTTGGCAGCCTAATTTCTGGCAATTGATCTGTTCCCCATCCCCAGGCTGCTGAATTTCTTTTTCTGGTAAGGTGGGAGAAGTGTTTCTCTGCAAGCAGCCTGTTATCCTCCTTTTTTAAACCAAACTGCTTGGCGTGCTTTCCCAGTGCTCTGCCATAGGAACTGGGGTCTGCAGCCCAGCCCTTAATGGTACACCCAGCACAAGGGCATGTGAAACTGGGCTCTGTCGCTTGCAGCCATGCTCTTCAGAGGAAATGATGACTATCGCAAAAGCAGGAATAGTTTTGCTGTCATCCTTGTACCTGATTTGAAGTCTGCAGAATGGCTGCTCTTAAATAATGCCTAAAACACACGTGCCTTGGGTGCTTAAAGCTTGGGATTTGGGATTATATAACTAAATAGGTTTGATGAAAATTCCAGCTACAGGTAACACAGCATAGGTTCAAAAATGCATTTCTTATTTCCTTTAGCTTGGTGGGTTATTTCCCATTCCTTCAGGGGGAAAATAGCTTTTTTGCTCACATATACACAAATACACAGAAGGTAGGTTTTACCTTTTTCTGGTGATGAGACTCTATGTCTTTTGGGGACTGTATGTTCTATTGGGGTGAAGATAAGCCTTAAGCTTATATCAAATTGTCAGCAGGCATGATATGTGTGATTTGAATTATATCTGCTGATGTATCCAGCTAGTCTATACGTATTAAAGTGGTCACCTTTGATGGACAGTGCGGCCATGGGATGAGGATTCTTACTGAGAGTCCATTTTATTACGAACATACTATTATAGTACAGGCTACCAGTATATGCATATAAATGCAAGTTGCCATTGCCCCTTCTCTCAATAGCCGCATCAGGGAAAGATAAACTTGAGAGATTTCTAGTATTCTGTCCACTAGAGCACAATACATTCTTTTCAGAATTGCTGGCCCTTAAAAAAAAAAAAAAGGTGATGATTTGATTTCTTGATGAAAGCCAAAATTGAGAACTTTAAAACTTGGCATTGATGAGGAAAAATGAAGTTTTTCTGAACTGTCAGCTTTTCAGAGCTGAAGCACATCTCCCTGAGCAGCACTGATCTCAGTGTGCTCGCCCTTATAGGCTCATACTTTTTATTAAGGGCCAGCAGACCCATTATGGGTCTGAATTACATCTTTGAGGCTGCACAGGTTTGCTTTTTTATTCTGTTTTTCATCCAGTATAGGCTTTTGCAGTGTGCATTTATAACACTGCTAATAAACGCCTTTTGCTTTTCTGTTTAGTCTACTTAAAAATAGTTAAGAAGTCAGTTTGGGGTGCTACATGGGAGACACTGCTGTGAGGGAGAAATGGCAAAGTCCAAGCTTCAGCAAGTACCATATATCATCCTCGAAATACTAAAAAAGGTATTGATTTTATCATGATCATTTTGAAAATGAAAAAAACACCTAAGTAACATCTCAAAAAAAACAAGCTATTCTTCAAATATCTAATGAATCCTGAGGTAAAATGTTCAGGCTTAGCATGTCAGCAGTAAGGTTACACTGGGGATAAGACTGGCACAGCATAGTGCATGCAGGCATGCATTTCTTTAGGTATGCATTTGTAAAAGTCATGTGCAGAATTTGCTCTGTATGTGATTTCAGTCACTGGAACTCAGAGCAGATTTTCTTCCCCCTCTCCTAATTTTTGCAAAATTAAAGCAATTTCAGCTACATGGTCTAGTGGAAGGTTCATGGCACGGGGGTTGGAACTGAATGATCTTTAAGGTCCCTTCCAACCCAAACCATTCTATGATTTTACATGGAATAAGCCGGAATATGCATTACTCCTACGGATGTTAACCCTGATGTGCATCTTTGTTGAAGCGTTTCTTTAATTGCTACTTTGCATGAGTCAGGAATGACAACTAGTTTCTCTCAGGAAGCAGATAAATGTTCAGGTTACTAGTATCCTTGCAATCACTGAAGGGCCTCCAATGCAGCATGCTCTTTCACAGTTTCATCTGGAACATCTGCCTTGGCACAGGACAGCTGTTGCTCCGTATTGGTAAGCCAACCAGAGGTGAGCTTTTTAATGTGTGATAATTTGATACTGAGTTTAGGGCTCTTGGCTTCTGTGCTACAGCATTATAAATTATAAATCTCTCCATTCTACCGCTGCCCCTGTGCTCTATGGAAGAAGCTGACAAGTAGCAGTTGCCATGTCGCACAATGATAACCTCAAGTATAAAATTACCATGATAACATTTAGTCATGGTAGGCCTACAAGAGACAAAAATGTGCTTCTGTGCTTGGGAGATTGCCAGCTGTGGAAGGCAGAACTGTCAAGATAAAATATCTAAAGAATGAGGTATTTAAAAGAGAGTACGGGATATCCATCTTTCACTAAGATACATTAGGAAGCCATTAAGGAAGAGGTAAAGAAGTTTATAGCAGAATTTGCTGGAGACAAAAATGCGTAAACCCTACCATTTAAGCCTGATAATTGACAGAGCAGCACATCTGCAGCAGCTGAAAGATGCCTTTCTAAACAATTCTTAAAGGGACGGAGGGGGATGGGAATTGAACTAAATGGATCACTTCAGGAGCAAGCGTTTTGGGTTCTTTCATTCACTCTGCCTCTTACCAGTCAAAAAGGAACATTAAGGCTTTCCAAACAGAAAAACCTCGCTCTAGAAATTCTGTCTCAAAAGTCCTGAGGGGAAATCTGGAGGGTGTTTAGCAGTCAGTTAAAAAACTAACAGAGATCATCAACTTCCAGCTGGTAGCTGCACAGAAGCAGAATATGGACATTCATATACACAAAACTTTCCTCAGCTTCCTTCCTACCCCTCTGGATGTGATACATGAATCAATCTACTTATGTGCGATTAATTTGCTTATGTATATGTGCATGTGCATGTGTAATACAATGTGGCAGAACGCAAGGTCTCCTTTAGACAGCAGAGAAACCCATGCAGATAGCAGAGCTTTGCCCCTCCAGCCCCTATCTGCCCATGTTCTCCTCATTGCCATGCTTTTTCAGCTCTAACAATGCAAGTCCCCTACTACTGCACTACCCTCCTCTTAGCCTACAGGTTTGGAAAACTCGTATTCGATTTAGATTGTTTCCTCTAACCTTAAAACCCAAGTGTAATGTAGTCTCAGCTGTCCTATACTTGAGAATATAGGGAACAAGGTAAAAAAATGCATTTAGTGCTAAAAATCTAGTGTTTTTCAGCAGGGAATGCCTTTTTTTCTGTTGTGATCCTATAGCACTAGCATCATCAAGGGACTCAAAGGAAGGGGAGGTTTCTGTCTTTCCTGATTCCAAATTCACTCCCATCTTTGATCAAAACCAAGCCATCCCAAATAAAGTTCAAGACCATGACTGCTGGATAGGGTTGAAACAGGCACTTTGAATTTTTATCTACCTAAAGGCTGAAATGGACCCTCAAGTTTTCTTTAGTAAAAAGAATAGAATAATAATGTATGTATTAAAGCCTTAGTCTTGTTATCACTGTTGTATTTTCCTATATAGATGAAAAATGCAGTATCACTTAATCACCTGAGCTATCCATTCTCTCCCATTATTAAAAGAAATAGTTCAGAAGTCTAAAATGCGGGGAATTATTTGTAATGGAGATTGTCTGAGACCAAGAAACCAGAATCAGAGCTTAGGGAGCTGATCTCGTTTATCCATGCCTGAAATACAATGAAATTCAAATGACAGCAGCCTGAAATTTATTTTTACATTTATGTATTCTTGGAGTTAATGATTTTTCCAGCATTAATTTCCTATCACGTTACTCTTCTTTTTGCATCAGCTGGAACCACGATTAAGAGAATATTCTTATTTATAAATATCCTTTCTGATTATGGAGGAATGACATAGTATTTTCTTTTTTGACCTTGTGATTTTCATTTCATTCTAGGTTTTTAGGAGACCCAGCTCTCTAATGAATGTCTTTCAAGCAGCAAACTGTTCATCACTCCAATTGCGTGCTAAGATATCATCATGCTGATGACCTCCCATCCATTTAATTGACTATATTTTTTATCTTCAAGATGTTCACTGGGACAAATCCTCAGCTGAGACAGCTAGAGCCTTGCCAGCCTGCATCAGCTGAAGATGCAGTTTCTCCCAAACAATCCAGCTCAGCACATTTTGGCTTAATGTTGCCCTAGTGTGAAGGACCCAAAGCCAGCAGCATCAGGGGAAGAAATGCTAGGCAAAGAGGAACCTCAGAAGGGTAGGATTTGCTTTCTCTTCTTCGAGACAGGGAAAGGCTCCAGTTTGGATTCAGAACGTTGCCACATTTTCTAAAGCTACTGAAATGCTGCAGGGCTTGCTGGAAAACTTAAAAGACAAAAGCAAAAGCAGAGGCTAAGGTTTTCAGTAACCAATAAATTGCCTGATAAACCACCAGCAAACATGGTTAGCTACAGCACTCTGTGGGGCCATGGCTAGTGGGAGAGCTTAATGACAAATGCAGCAAGAGGGAATGACTTGAGGCAGGCAGAGCTGGGAGAGGAGCAATCAGCAAGCTCACTGAGAGGGAAAAACACCATTAATAATGGGCGGCGAGCGTGTTTAGCAGAAACAGAGGCTGGGTCCTCCCTTCCCAGCAGCAGAACAATGCCTGCCTCAGTTTTGGATAATCCCAGAAGCCAGACAGCCTCTTCTGCAGCGCAACGCATCACTCCCACTGGTGGGAATCCTCTGTGGCAGCAAGCACTGCGGAAGGTGTATGGGGAAGGAAGTTTGGCATACAGTTTCCTCCACGAGCCTCCCAGAGGCAGGGAAGCCTTGCCCTGGCTAAGGTTTTCCAAGGGCCACTAGCCCTGGTGTGTCCAGGCATCCCAAACTGGTGTTATTGTCCCCTCCCTTTTCTTCCCTTCTCATAAACATCTCTCCATTAAACCCATTTCCTTAAGTGACTGCTTGGGACCAGAAGCACAAATCCAGTCTCCAAGACTGCTGTGCAGGGTCCTGAGACAGGGTCCTTGATGTTTATTTATTCTGAGGAAGGATCTCTTAAAAATTGAACCCCAGCTTGCGTGCACCAAAAGGACCGCAGAGTGATGCATGACCTGTGAAATAACCACATGGCATTAAGAGAGGTTTTAGAAGGAAGAAGCTGTGGCCAACACTCCTTAGAAAACTGTATTTACAGTTGTAAGACTAAGGCCAGGTCTAAGCAGAGCCAGAGTAAGCAGTTGCTCAGCTGTGGAAGGAAATGAGCCCACCTCCTGCTGCCTCCTTCTCCTCTGCCAGAGAGCTGGAGAGCCAGGCTGGCAGCTCTGCTGTCACTGCCACCACCGCCAAGAGACCACTTGGGATGCAAGAGAAAGCAGTGTGGAGGCGTGAAGAGGGGGAGCAAGCACCTCCTGGCACCCTAGTGATGTCCCCACACCTCCCATCCCAGCTGGAGGCAGCAGAGGCAGCAGGAAGACAGCCCCCATGGGTCGCGCTGGGCGCTCAGCCCAGGTATGCTTGTACGTTTCCCCTTCCTTCTCCTTTGGCGGATGTGGCCCGTGTTCAGGCTTGGCATGGCTGAGAAGTCCTGAACCTGCTTTGCAGTGTACGTGGCTAAAATCTGGCCTAATCCCGTCTGCTCTGGAGAAGTTTGTTGCTACATAAGGAGCCCAGGCAGCTTGCATTGGAGTCACAGCATGCCCCTCTGCTGGGATAAACTTGTTTGTGGACTCAGGAGAAGCAATATGAACTGACTGTCCTGCAGGAACAAAATGAGGCAAAATTATTTGGGGGAGCAAAGGCTAAGATATTCCTAACACCACTTACGCACTTGAGTAATTGCAATAGATTTCAGCTGAAGGATTCTCGATCTGCACCTCTCTAAACTAAAGTAGAAGCAAAGCGAAAGGGCCAGCTCACCAGCTGGTAGCTATAGAAGGCACAGTTGAAATCAGTCTACTCCAAGTGCATGGTGAGCTGTGAGAGGGTGGAAGAGACTAACCCAGTGTTTCACACTGAAAAGCAACACCAACTTTCTTGAAATTAGCTCTGAATTTCCACCTTCAATCTGTTGGATGGGAATGACTGGAACAGTCCTCTGGAGACAAATGCCCAGCATATTTTATTGGAGATCCTTTGTACTCTTCGAGCAAAACAAGTCAACAGTTGAAGATCCTAAAGTGAGACTCTGCATACATGGAGGGCACAGAGGAGGAGTGCTTGGTTTGGGGCCCCACGTCTGTAGGAAGAGACCAGTATAACTTGTATGGCTTCCACTGCAACAGCAGCAGGAGCAATCTTCCCCACGTGCAGTCTGCTTAACCTGGACAGGATGGTACTTAATTAAGAACAAAAAGGGGAGAACAAAAAAAGGGGAAAAATGAACATTCACTTAGAACAAAAAATGAATATGTCAAGAACAGAATTAATCAAGACACCCAGGGATATTAAGAGAATAGATTCTTTAATTGCTTGTACACTAATGCCAGGGGTCTAGGCAGTAACAGAAGGAACCGGAAATGATCTTTTATGAGCATATATTCAACTTCAAGATGGCTTTAATGAAACTAGGGGGGCATTTGACTTGATTGGCATGTTAAAACCATTGGTTTCAATCCATTTAGGAAGAGTCAGGTTGTGAAAAGTGATGTTACAGGTTCTGAATCACTGACAACTCAGCAGCAAAGGATCGTCAATGTCTATGGATCAGTGACTTGAAACACAAAATGAGAGATGAAGTATAAATTGCAATCTATTGCTGACCACCAAATAACACTAGAAAAAAGGAAGACTAGCTCTTTTATCAATAACCCGCACTAAGGAAAACAGTATTACCACAGGAGAAATCACTCTGAGAGACAGACTGAGTTTCTTGCTGTAAACACTGACGGTGTTGGAATTTATAAAAACCTCTCAAGTCAGTAAGTCTTCCTCTTGCATGGGATACTTCTATTTTAGATGTAATTTTGGGAGAAGAAGAGGTATTGATCACAGAACTGGCATGGAATTCCTCTTACTTGAATTAATTTTTAAAATAGCTTCTAACTTGTGTCTCGTCTAAACCAGACAGCTCGTTTTACAGTCAGTGGTGGAGCTAAGTATCTACCCAAGATGATTATCCTGTCCTAAGACACGTATGCAAACTACAAGGAATTAATTTCCTCTGGAATGACCAACTCTTCTAGAGCAACTATCAGCAGAGCCATCCAGCTTCTTGAGCATACCCATAGTCTTCAGAAGGCAAAGTCTGGAGGGGTTAAACCCTGCTCAAGCAGACTCCAGTGCTTGGGTGTGCCTATTGCTAGTGGGACTTTGTCAAGATTTGGTTTTAAAACTGTTAAAACAGAATATCTTTAGTGACTGCTTTACCTCTTTGTTTTGGCTGACAGGAACTTTGGTCCCCTTCCTCACACAAGTGAGGGTGACACATAGTCACTGTAGCTAAAGTAAACAGCATTTCCAGCAGGATCTCAAAAGACTTTTTCTTTCAAAAGTAATTTTCTAAGAATGCAACATTTTGGTGTTAAGAACACAACTTAAGGATTCTTTGCAGCTATATTTTTTTTTCCTTATCAGTAATTCTGTTGATTTTTTTAATTATTATTATTTTTTACTTTCTACAAAATCCCAAACCTCTTTTCTGTGGTGATGCTTTACCAGATCCTCCAAATCAGGCATTCCCAAAGCTTGTTCCTGAGGAAGCAGTCAAAGTTGTAGCAGACTTTCAAACGTATGGTTAATTTTCCATTCTCTTTCTTCTTTACAGGTTTAATTATCTGTCATTCCACAAGTCTGCTTTATTTTTGCTTACTTGAAGAGAAACAGGAAACAAACATAAAAGTCTGACTGTAATTGGTATGAAAGGGAAAAAAAAGAGATTTAGTTCTCATGAACTTTTGTTTGTTTTGAGCACTGTAATAAAGGATACCTTTAATAGATGGGGGTGGCAAATCTGCATGTCCTCAGACTCTCACCCCACAAAAAAGAATGAAGATTTTATTTTGATGACAGGATTCAACCATGCACCTGGTTCCCAAGTTATCTGATGAGCCAAAGCAAGGCACACTTGTCTTTCCATCTGGACTTTCATCTCGCCTTTCATGTGGACATTTCAATTTCCCTTTGAAGTTCAGTCTGTGTCTTTTGATTTGTAGTGTTTGAACAGGAATGCCACTGTTGTATCAAATGATTTCAGGGAGGGAACAGCGCAGAGCTTGGGCTTACCATCAGTTCAATAATAGCAACATCACTCACGTATAACTTTGTTTCACTGGCTGATATTAAAAAAAATGGTTGCTCACAAAATGATGCACAGGTCTGTCAAATATACACACATATGCCCTTTAGACTGAAAATGATTTTGTTTTATAGCACCAATTCGATGTTACAAAGTTCATAAATTTGTATTAGGAATGTGATTGCATTCCGATCCTGTGGTGTGAAATCACAAGAGGAAAAAACCCAATTACTGCAAAAAAATCTGGAAGTTTTGCGTAAAAATCAATGGCAAGATATGACCTGTAGTATGAAAACTTTAAGCATGTAAAAAGGACTTAAATCCTTATGATGGAGATTATGGTTCTGGCCTCTAAAATAATAGCAAGTATTAACTGCACCTTCTCAACAGTTTTACGAGACAATAATCTGGTTCTGAAGTGGATAAACTATGAGGTTGAAGACTGGGCAGTTTATCTCAGTGAGAGACCTGGAATATTGCCCACTAAAACAGAAGGATCAGTAGTATTATCAGCTGACTGTAATAAGAAATATGTAATAAACTAAACTTTTAAGTAATTTAGCAGGAGCAGGAAAAATAGCTATACTCATTAGAGTAGCCAGGAGGGCAGGTTTCTGGTTTGGACTCAAAATATCTACTAGGCGAGAGGGCACACCAGAGGGCTGATTTATTGTGGTCTGCTATAATGCCCCGATGTCTTAGCCTGCAGAAAATATTGGGGTGTGCATGATGGATATAGTCCATGTAAATAGAGAATTAAAGGCCATGAAAGGAAACAAGAAAATGATACCTATGTGACTAATTTCTTTGTCATGCTGTAGACAACACTGCTTTCTTTCCCGTCTGGGTAGCACTCCCCCTTGTGTCCTGAAGCAAGCAGGATTCAATCAGTAAAATGATTTCAACAGAAATTCCCAAGGAAAGGGAAACAAGAAAATGAGTTTGAGGTAGGAAGTTGTTATGGGCTGCATGATAAGCTTCTTATAACATTTCTTTTTTGTGGATTGAAAATACAGCAGGTATTAAACAACAACAACAAAATAAGACTGTAGAAGTGGTGAAAAAAGAACTTCTTGAATGTGAACTTCAACAGACTTTTTACTTGCTGCTAGGTTCTGTCTTGGTGTTCATTACATATGGAATGTAGTAAAAATAATGAAAAGGAGCAGTAAAATTCCTGAGAATGCTGAATGTGCAGTGATAATCAGATACACCAAAACCACAAAATCTTCTGAAGGTGTGAGAAGGGCCGAAGGGCCATGAGTTCTCTTTACAGTATGTCGAAATAAACCAGCCCTATTTTATTGCAGGATGACAGTAACATCTAAAACGGATTAATGTTGCTCTTCAACTCAAAGAAAATTATGAAGTGCTGAAGGAAAAGGGGATGGGACCTGATTCTACCCATGCTACACTACTCTTATGCTGAAGAGTTGCAATTTGGCTTCATTTAATGGGAGAAAAGATATTTTCACCATATTCTTTAGTGAAGTCAGTAAACTTGCATCAGGGTAATGAACAGCAAAGGATCAGAAGAGGGACTTTTCATCAGGGACTGTAGTGATAGGACAAGGGGCAATGGGTTTAAACTTAAACAGGGGAAGTTCAGGTTAGATATAAGGGAAAAGTTCTTCACTATGAGGGTGGTGAGGCACTGGAATGGGTTGCCCAAAGAAGTGAATGCTCCATCCCTGGCATTGTTCAAGGCCAGGTTGGATGTAGCCTTGGGTGACATGCTCTAGTGTGAGGTGTCCCTGCCCATGGCAGAGGATTGAAACTAGATGATCTTAAGGTCCTTTCCAACTCTAACCAAACTATGATTCATTCTATGATTCTATGATCAAGATCCCACTCTCCATCTCCAGCATAGATTGGAAATGCTAACACGCTGTCAGGGGTCCTGGACACAGTATTGCAGAACTCATATTTTCTTCCCCTGCAAAGATCCACAATTAAACATGTTCTTTTATTGCTTATTACACAAAGCTACACAGAGAAGTGTTTTGAGTAAGTTTCCCTTTCTCTCTGAGCAAGAAAAGCTGCCATGCTGCTGCGGGCACTGCTCACGTGTGGGGAAGGCAGGTACACACAGTAGTGCTTCTTTTCAGCTGTGCTGCAGAGCCCAAAGGCAAACTAGGATGCTGGTTTCTAGTATTAATAGCATCATTCGTGTGCAAGTAGGAGAAATGAGGCGTGGAGCAGCAGTACGGCTCTCTTTTGCCATGTCTAATAATTAGCTCCAGTGGCAGATCAAATGCTTATCATTAAAAATAAAAAATAATTAAAAAATATACCTTTCTGCTTTCTGTGATCGTTCATTCCAGGTACCTTATCACCAGGAGCACCTGCTGGCATAGGCATTCTTTGGCATAAACATGGATAATTAAGCCTAATACCAATCTACCTCTTTATGAGTTTGTTAGGGTATTTATTATTTTCTCCATTCATGTTGGTGGGATTCCCATCTGCTCATGGAGAGGAGAACAGACCCTGGCTTGAGTCTACTGCTTGGCAAGTCTCCAGTTAAGTTAAACTTCAGAATTTGTCAGACCGATACGCAACAACACGTTCTATAATGACCAGTTTCAGCTTCAGAGTGAAGCTGAAGTTGTACAGCTGCATTCCCAGCATCCAAGGAGCAGCTCACATGTGCAAAATGTTTTAGCTGCAATAATAGGAGCTAAACTTACATTAAAGCATCCTGAAAGCCTGATAGGAAACCCTTCCTCTAATGTTAGCAAGATGATTTATATATGTATCTGCAATGTGTCCCTAAGTTCTCTTTTCAGGAACCAAAGTGTACTAAAGTTTCACATTCCCAAGCTCCTTTTATTTCAACATGAAAGTGATTAAAGATGTTTATCTGAGCTAGAGAACCTTAAGACGGTACCGCTTTAGTTGTAGGAACAATTAAATCAATCCCAGGGGGACCACAGCCACACAAAAGAAGCATTTGAGAACTCTCCATTAACCCACTTGCCATTTTCTTAACAGGAGCCCCAAATGCATAAACAAATTGCATAAGTGTGACAGGAAATACAACTGAAGGAACAAGGAGATTTGCTAAAGGAACACTTTCCCAAGTTTAATGACTTTATAAGAAAGCTTTTCCTCCCCTTTTCATGATAAAAAACAGGTATTCAGCTTCTTTGCTTTGATATGAAACATGATTTGGTGCAAATTAAAGACACTGGTTTTGTACTCAGAAAAAAAGAGCTGTATTTGCAGCCAAATTATTTGTTATGCATATTATAATTCAAGAACAGAATTAGCCAATTTTGGCCATAATAATCATTAAGGCCAAATCTTACTCAGTGACTAAGGATTTGGAGGACACCCATAGCTCCACTTCACAGAAGGAATAAGAGCTTTCTGGGCTGGATTTACAAACAAAGGTCATGTTAACAAAAAGAAATTGGGATTACAAGTGCTAAGTCTCGTTTTAGAAATCAGCATGCCCAAGACCCCTCTCCATGACCATCTCATGGTGTGCTGCTCTGGGTTCTGACAGCCGGATGTACGATTGCCTGATGCAGTTTTCTCTTGTTTCCAGAGTTTATGGAGGGAAACGGGAGAGGAGAGGCACAAAGCCGAAACCCACGTACTACACTAAAATGGACAGTAGAAAGAGCCTTGCAATGAGCTGGCAAGCAAAGAGCCAGCAGAGGATGTATTGCTGAGAGAGAGCAGCAGCCCTGGGACTGCTGCAGCCCAAAGGCTCAATTTGTAATCGCTCCACTGCCTGAGTGTCAAAACCATTTGGCCCTCCAGGGTTTATAGAGTGATAAACAACTCTGTTTTGTCATTTCATGCTAAATTCATTGTATTTCTACAGTGGAGGCTATAACTAATATGTAGTTAAAGGAGATGGAGACACTCTGGTCTCTTGAGTTAGTGGCAGGAGTGATTTGGAGAGCAGCTAGCTCAGCTGGGTGGGAGGGTGTACTGCAACCTCTCCAGCTGCAAAGGGAACAGGGCTAATGGGCTCCTTGGGAAGCCTCTGGAAATTAGAGCTACAAAGAAGGGGAAACTTAGGCAGATCTAAGCAAAACCATATTGAGGCTTACTCTTCATCACAGCCATTGGCATGAACCTGGAAAACAAGAAACTGAAGGTAAAGAACTGCTTGGACAATATGGGCTTACCTGGAAGCAGGTACAAGGGGTGCAATAAAGTGAAAGTCACTGCATAAGGCTGAAAGTCAAGACCCTGCTTGCAAAGGCTA
This sequence comes from Pezoporus wallicus, assembly GCF_028554395.1. NCBI lineage: Eukaryota > Metazoa > Chordata > Aves > Psittaciformes > Psittacidae > Pezoporus > Pezoporus wallicus. The sequence continues at coordinate 208,028 of NW_026640314.1, forward strand.
CCAGATGAGGCAAACAGCAGGCAGTTGTACTATCTGCAGTGGTCATTACTGAACAGCCCAGCTGCTGAAAAGTTTCCAAGGCTGAGCTTCTTGAAGATGCATCAGTCTCCACTGATCTAACACAGTCACCAAGGCCCATGTGCACTCTGTGGGATTTTACCAAATAATCCAGGTCAGGATGGGTGCCTGATTCTTACTGAGTTCAAATAATACCCACTTCCAGGGAAATTAGATGCCTGTCTACGCCAGTGTTTGTGTAAATTCTGCCAGTAACCTCTCTGCATAGTGAAAAGGAGATTTTATTTGTCCATCCTCTCTTGATACAGCTTCAACACAGTGACTGCTATTGACCTCTGGGAAACCGGCCGTATGCTACCATCTCATTTCATGGATCCCACTGAATAATGCTAATGGAAGGGGCTCTGACCTCTAGGTTCTAGTCACTGCTGCCTATTGGTTTTTAGTAAGGTCTTGCCAAGCTCGTAAGCTTGGAAGTTTCTATTTTTGTGAGTAGGAATGTTTCTTTCATCAGATTTCTCCAGAATTCTTACAGCTGTAGTTTGGTTCCTAACTCTAATCTCACTGTGGTGTCTGTGCTGTTATGTTTAGGGAATAATGACACGGGATTTATCTGTTATTGTATTGGTGTTGATTATTTTGCATGGGAGAAGTTGAATGCTGCTCACCACAGGGCAAGAAATTTTGCTGCTGTACACTGTAGCATACTAGTACTTACTGATCTGGGGGCAAGAAGTAATTCCTATATTCAATGGACATTAATTTAGACTCTTTTGCAAAGCATTACAACAAATTGGTCAGTAGGCTAAACTTCAAAAGGCCACAGGCTTTGAACAAGTATAATTCACTTGCATTTCAGGGACTCTAAGATTTGCCCCAGTGTGACTAGCAGCAAATGAAATAAGCTCCGCATCCAGCCTACTCACTATGTCGGTAATAAAGACAAATACATTTGATCAGATTCCCAGCTGGATCAATAGCAATTTGAGTAGCTGGGAGATCTCACCCACCTCATTACTGTGAGCCCAATTTCCATGGGGATTGCAGGCTAGCTTCCCTCAAGCATATACAGTTTTGTGTGCCCAAAAGTCTGCTTGTTCATGTGTGCGGGTGGCAAAATCTCATGCTTGAAAATTAATCACTGAAAAGTTATTTGGATTATTTAAATCAGATTTTCACAAGGCCTAAGCAGATACAATTCCCTGGAAATCAGTATCATTGCAGCCATTTGAGCAACTCAGAGTGAAATAGCTACTGACCTGAGACCAAAGGTTCTATTTGTACCAGTATGTTAGCTTGGCATGCAAACTCAGCCTGGGGCCCAAAATCGCTGATTATCCACACTTCCTGCGGGCTGGCAATTACCCTTGCTCCAGCCACAAGTGGATAAACTGGCTTCCCAGGCAAAGACCATCACTGGGGAAAATGGGTTCACCTTTGAGCTTTGTCTTTACAGGCAGGATGACCACAATTGCCTTGATTGCTAACTTTTGCACAAAAATGTGGCCATAAACTCATATTCCAGCCTCTATGTTCCTAGGATCCTGTACGTACCAGAAACCCTTCCAATTAGCTTTAGTATCAGTCGTGGGTAAAGTGAAAGAAAAGCAAACACAACTGATGCAAACCCCTGTCAGACAACTGATAGTGATCACAGGAAGTATGGCAGGCTTTGTTTCTTTATTTAAATTCTCACTGGCTAGTTCATTTGTTTTGGATGGGGGTAAGGGAGGAAGAGAGGCTGTGTCTCAAGTATCATAAAACAGATTAGAAATGCAATATCATTGGTTTAATTGGAAAAAAAAGGAATCTTAGGAAAATGTATAGAACAAGCTAAAATTTTATATAGATCCACAAATTCCCCAAAACAGAATTTCAGAAAAGTTCTTTCAAAGACTTTATATTTTGTGATTCACCAGGTAAAACAAGTTAAGAAAACCCCAGGAATTCAAGGTACTGGTCAGACGTGCACTACTCCTCTCCTGTATCAGCTATGCCTCTTTTGATTTGGTTGGCATGATACGAAACACACAAATGAATTAAAAAATCCCATAAAATATCTGTAATCAGCTTGGCATTAGGACTATATGTGTGTCTATCAGATAACAGACTGGAGCCCAATCCTGACTGGAGCTTCTGTCCTATTAGGATGCAAATAAGTATTAACAATCAATAGTCATTTCAGCATCCTGCTGCCATACAGCACTGTCCCCAGAAAATCTCTACAGGAGATATCTTTTGGCTTGGGCTAGATTTTTCCAGCTTTTAGTCTGAATTTGAACCTACAGGCTCTATGTTTTCTAGTGTCCCTGCTGCAGGCCCATGTATCCAGGTTAAGCTGAGGTTTTATGACAGCACATCGGCAAAAGAGGTGATTATCCCACTACTTTCAGCATTGGAGCAGCCTCGCCTTGAGCACTGGGTGCAGTTCTAGGGCCCACCATTTCAGAAGAACATGAAGGTCCTTGAATGCATCCAGGAGGGCAACAAAGCTGGTGACATGGCTGGAAGGCATGTCCTGTGAGGGACGGCTGAGAACACTGCGTTTGTCTAGTTGGGAGAGAAGGAGGCTGAGGGCTGACCTCATTGCTCTCTACAGCTCTTCCCCAGGAGGGGAAATGGAGAGGGAGGTGCTGATTTCTTCTCGCTGGGATCCATTGATAGGACACGTGGCAATGGTTCACAGCTGTGCCTGGGCAGGTTTAGAGTAGACGGCAGGAAGCATTTCTTTGCCAAGAGGGTAGTAAAACATTGGAGAGGTGGTCAATGCCCCAATCCTGTCAGTGTTCAAGAGACATTTGGACAATGCCCTTAATGATATACTTTAACTTGGTGATCCCTGAATTGGTCAGGCAGTTGAACTACATGATTGCTGTAGGTCCCTTCCATATGAAATAGTCCAGTCTAGTCTAGAAATACTGGGTGAAAGTTTGTTTCTCATTTTGATCCTAGAGTTCAGACATAATCACAGCAGTGCTCTTTCTTGAATACAGGAACAATGAACTTCAAACATTGTCACAACTGCCCTTCCTTCCCAAATATTCTTTTCTTTTGCCAAAGAGAAGTTCTCCTAAGAGAGCTCGTTAGCTTAGGATTTGCTCTTCCATTTTGGCAGATGCCAGGTAAAAGTAAGTAGAGACACAGTCTTAAAAAGAAAATCTATCTTTGCCCTTCAAACACTGATGGCTCTATGTCCAGAAATGCTTAACATTACATTAACATTAACAACTGAAGGAAGCCTGATGCCTATGTAAGACATTGTTCACATTTATTTGCCTCCACCCTAGGGATAACGGAGTTAACAGCTTTGGTACCAGCAAGTATGAGACAGCTCTTGCCCTCATATGAAATAAGTAAAACAAAATTATTTTGTCGAGGAGCTGGAGAAGCAGAGATGAGCGAGTTACACAAACTCAACTCTCCTTATGAAAAAGAAATGGAGGCCTCTGAGGACCATTTCAGGTTGCTTCCATAACAGGCTCAGCATGTTCGTTCAAGCTGGGATGCCTTGAAGACACGTTTCTTTTCAGCATCCATATCATGCTCATGTCAAGGGAAATGGCACTTCACAAGTGACCACTTGTGCAGGCTGCATGACCATTCCAGCACACTAAACCTGCCCTCGAGCCCACTCCCTTCCAAGTTACGGAAAGGGAACAGCCTGGCTAAGCAGAGCTGCTCAAATTCTTTTTCTTGGTGTGTCACAGGGTCAGCTCAGCAAAAAGAGAGGGGGTGGCAGAAGGTCAGATATGCAGCATTCACCACACTGCTGCGCACTGCTATTTCACACCAGCTCTGTTGGTAGGTGGCAAGTGGGCACCTAGCAATGTTTAACAATAAAAAATTGATGTTATAATATTATTATAAGTCTATAAACCTTTTTATTATTTTATTTTTTAAAGTATCCACAAAATCTCAACATCACAGTAAGAGTTCAAGAAATGTTTTTATTACATTTTCAATCAGCTCGCTGGAGAGGGAGGCCAAGGGATTTCTGCTGTCATCTACAGGTCACAGTACAAATAGAAAATATTTGTGTTTGCTCCAGATGTTTTTGGTGCCTGTGCTTCTTTGCATTCCCAAAGCAATTGCTTTGTTTTCCAGCTGGGTATTTTGAAGACTGTCATCATTTGTTAATCTAAAAAGCTTGAATAACCTACCCCTGTCACCACCACTGTCACTGGCATTTTAATGTGTCAATATTGTATGCCACAGATGATTGTCCTTAAGAGACAGATGTAATTTTACTCTATGCTGAATTCAAGCTAGTCCAAGGACGTCTTTACGAAATGGTGCTTAGCTGAAATTGTTCCCAAGTGATGTTCCATCAAGAACAAAAACACCTTTAAACGCTTTCTAAAACTTTTTCAGAGTCCAGCTTTTCCCAAGCTTCCTATTAAAATCTTTACCTGAAAGGGACGAATTGCTTAGCCCATGTTCTGGCTGCTATAGTATACAGATCAGTGTTTACATCTCTACTTGCACTGAGTCTAATCTATAATTTAACACTGTTGAGACCAACCCGACAATGTAAACATGGCATATTGATGACCTGCAAAAAAGAGAAGCTGTCTTCTATGCCAAGTGCCTGTGGCTCTGTTTATGTTGGAAATACATTATTAAAGAATGTGTGTGGTCAAGCTATAACCTTTCTAGTACTGAGGTATCCGTTTTACTCTGGGTCATTTCTTTGTTTCTCCTCACATAGTCTCCTAATCCAACAGCTGATCAAGTTTCAGCCTTTCACTTCAACTCCCTCAATTAAGATAGCGTGATACACAGTGTGACAGCCTTTTTGGGCTCTATGAACCATATGCAACGTGCCTTGTACTCAGCAACTGAATTAGACTAATTCTGGGAGTACACTATCCAGGTAGTGTTGAGCAATTTCTTATCAAAGCAGCAATTTACTGTCATTCCAGCCTCTGTAAAACAAAAGTATGGATCATTTATTCTTCATTAAAATCAACATGATAACTGCCTGAGGACATAATGTCAGCCACATTTGAAGCTCTAGGTAGAAATAGTGATGAAGACAATTAAGATACTATCTCAAACCTGAGCAGATCACCCTCTTCTCTGTACTTTGTTGTGAGTCACTTGTTTTTCTGGGCAGCTGCGGCAATAGGTGGGCTCAGTAAGCTATGACAGTGCTCACTCACATAGCCTGGGTGAAAGCTATAGCAGTCTTAGGCCGCTAGATATACATAGCAGAGCTCCTAAATAATCTCTTTCCCTTCATCATCCTCAGAATATATATATATGGTGTATTGACTCATCAGGGAAAAGGAGATACTATGATACTAGCACTGAAAACTGGGCTTTGAATATCAGAAACAGCATCCTGAAAGTTTTTTGACACATTATGCCATAATTAGGTGTGTGAAGAATAATTCTTTATCCTACTTTATGAATCTCATGCAATGAACCATCCTGAAAAAGAAGCAAACCCCCCTTTCCTTCCTGAAAATGCCCAAAACATCCCTCTTGACTTTTCTCTCCAAACTGAGGTTTCTGCAATGCCAGTGTATTGGTGAGGAAGTGTTCTCCTGTAAGTATTCCTAAGAGAGCCTGATGTTTCACCAGCAGCAGAAACAGCTACTCCCTGTTTTTCTGAAGAGAGACTCACCATCTCACTGAGAGGAAAGAGTGAGGGAAGACAGAACTGGTGTCAACCCTGTAGCTGCTGGGGTTGCCTTGTTTGTTATTAGCGACATGTCATTGTGCTTCAAGAGGCTGACAACTGGAAATGCATTATTACTGGTCTGCAGTACCAATGGTGCATGATGACTGCTCCCATCCTACATCCAACATTATATAATTTAGTGTTTCAATGCACATATAGTTTATAGCATAAAGGGATATTTTGAAAGGCAGACCGAGGTATGCCAAGGGATGTGGTGTGAGGAGCACCCAGCTACTTATAAGCAGAGCTTCTGCTTTGTTTGCCTAGCTCTGGTGTTGCATAGGGTCTGTTTTGATCAGTTACGCTTCATTTAAGAGCTCTGAACCACAGAAATTAAGCATATTTCTACACTTCATTTTTTGAGAAAAGTCTGCACCTCAACAGACTTACACTTCGCTATAAATAAGATTACTAGGAGATCACTGTCAATTTTGCAATGGTATCTGCAAGCAGTATTAGAAATGTGGGTGATTAATGCAAAAGCACTTTTTCTGTGTGTGCATGCAAGCAGTAAATATATTAAACTCCTCTGACAGGAAGACAACAAACCAACGGTGAACTAACCTTACTAGCATATACCCGGATTCCCAGGCATCTAAATTGGCAGCTACCCATTCAGCAGTACAGATATCTTTTTGGCGAGGTTGCAATATAACTGCATCCTGGTTTTGTTGTTGTTTACTCTGTGTGACATCTATTGACTCAAATGAGCCATTTTTTATTCCTTTGCAGACAGGAGAGTGAATTTAGCACAGTGTGTTATCACAGAGCTCCTCACAGACAGTGCTGACAAATAGCTATGTGGACAACCCATTCAGGCTGTAGTACTATCCATCAGCAATGACAGTAGCTGGCAAACCAGTGTTGTTTATATCAATTTGTTATTTTCTAGGAAGTTACCCAGCTTCATTATTATTGGGGGAGATAAAACTAAGATGGGAGGCCAAGACCCTCATTTGGTTCTTAATGCACTCCCATTGCTTTGATGTATTACAAAGAACAAAACTGACTGATGTGGTAGCTCATTACACAGGGAAAAATATACACTAAAAGAACAGATTTTCTTTACCAACAGTTCTGCAACAACTAGCAGTGCCTAGGAAGGATCCATGCCCAGTTATTTAAAATATAGCATCCCTACTTGGTCCTGCTAAAAAAAAGAAACCATATTTTTGTGCTATGCCCTAGTCTTTAGGTGAAGAAAATTCTGTAGGATAGCGTGTCTTAAATACTTAAATAACAAGTGTATAAGTTTAACGTGCCTTGTGAGGTAAAACATTTCATAGATTTTTGCACAGCATTGCACAATATCGATATCACCATGCTTCTTCAGGACATTCTTTCTGGCTCCTTATTATACTTGAGCAACAAATCCTTCCCATCTCTTGCATAGTAGGTGGAAACTAATTGCTTCACCAGAGATGGGGAACATGAGTCACAAAGAGGCTAAGTGACTTTCCTGGGGACCCATGAGACCAAACAAAGTACCTGGAAACCCCAAGACTAAAAGATTGAATACAGATTCTGACCTGAGTTATGCCATGGCTTGAGGGGGGAGGTTGTAACTCAGGGTATAATTTATTTGTTATTATTGCATCTGATCACTCACATAGTAATATCTAGGTAAAACTGTGACTGGAGTTGGAGCCTGAGCAGATGGACTATGCAGCTGGGTAGGAAGGAGAGAGGATTGGGGTTTCTGAGGGATATTCAGAGGACTGCACTCACTCATGGCAGCTATGGTAGTAGTACAGAGAGATGCCTTCATGGGCTTTTTAGACTGTACATAAAATGCCAGTTATACTGCATGAAAGAAAGTCCCAGACAATTGAAACTAAAGTTAAAAGCAGTCTAAATCCATATTAGCTCATTTCAGATTTAACTGTCAAAACCCATGTTGTGTCCATCATGTACACCTGTTTTTAAAGGACTGGTATTACTCTCTTCCAGCTGTGATGGTTAACAGATAAATAAGCAAACACAGAATTTGATTCTCTGGGAGTTTCCTAGTATATGTGTAGACTCCACTTTGGCCTCCATCCCCTCAGAAACTGAAAGGTTCTTCCCTCGAACTGGATTCTTATTTTGGAATACTGGATTTGGAGACCTTGTGGATAACCTTCATCTTATCTACCTTTAGATTTGGAGAGAAACGGAACAACATTTAGAAACATACGCTATGATTCCTCTGTCCTGCTTTTGATGTCTGCCATAGGATGCATTTAGTCAGACAAATCCCAGCCCATCTCATCTTACCTTTATTCAAACCCAATCTGTTACCTGTCTCATCATTTGGGAGCCAGACCCAGGATTCGACTTCACTGATGTAATAAATAATGTCATACTGTCACTAATGACCAGAAACACACAGAGCCTTGAGTTTGTGTCTGATCCCAAAGCCACTCTCCCTGGCAAAGTCCTAAAATTCTTGATTCACCGCTGTCTCAAAGAGGGGAGAGCTGCGTATTAAATCACAAACATTGCTCTCTCATGGTATGGATGTTTCTTGAACCCTTACATTCATGCTGGGACTCGCTCTGTACCTGCTTATTTGTAAGAGATGAGAAGCTCAGAGTACAAGGTGAGACAGCAGCAAACATGCACAGGTGCAGCTTCTTCTCTCAGCTGTAATTAGGCAGCTCTCCTAATGTGAGGACAGTACCATCCTTCGAGCTGTAAAATATTTGTCTTTCATTACCTGTCACCCTCTGACTTTTAGTTAAAGAGATGCTCCTTTTCCTGGAACATGCACATAGTTAGGATCAATATCATAATCCTGTCTGACAGCTACTCGAAAGCTCCTTTGTGTTGATTAGTCTTTGGCAGCTGAACAGAGCTGCCGCTGCATTTTCTTTTAATACTGACTAAGCGATAGGCTTGACAAGAAGTTAAAAAAAAAGAAAATAAAGTTCTTTTAAAAGCAAAAACCAATTAGCCCTTTTGTTACTTCGGTGAAGTGGAACAGATACTTCAGCTGCCGGTGGCAGTACAAGCAGAAACCTGCTCCGAGTCCCCTGCCGCCCTCCAAGGACAGATGGATGAATGGTAGCGGCTGGCTTAAAGATGTCTTCATCTGTTCTGTTAGGAAGGAAAACAGGGTTTTGGCACCAGCTTTTAAAGAAAATAGAAGGCGCTAAATTCACTAAACTTTATTGGTTTGAATGTATAATAATGATAGTTTAATGGCAGGGAAGAGGCAGATAATTAGAAGTGAGTAGCTCTGATTGCCCTTGTACACTGCTCCAGATAGCTTCTCAACACTCCTGAATCCTTGTTTGCTTTGTCTGAAGCTGAAATCCCACAAGGTCTGGATGTTACCAGCTGTCTAGCTAACTAACTGCCAGCACTTTCCCTGAATGCAAGCTATCAGCTTTCACAACATCAGCCTCCTCCCTTGAGCTCTTCCTCACTGTCTCTCCCTGTGTGATTGCTTTTATCTATTGCTTGCAGCAGCTTCTTCTAATCATATTGCTTCTTGCCTCCGAGGGTCAAACACAAGACCATTGCTACCTACACAAATGGGGAAAACTGTCACCTTCGCTAGACTGATAAGCATTTGGCAGGCAGGACACTGTGAAGTAGAAGAGCAAGCAGCCAGCAATCTGCAAACACCATAAATATGTTACAATCTCAGCAGGAAGATGGGCACTCTATGTACCAAGAGGCCTTTGTTTAATGAGCTGTCAGAAAGCAGGCATGAAATTATGTTTGAAAACATGTGCAAGCTGCAGAGACAGAGCCAGGGCACTAAAAAACCTCTTTGCCTTTTCTGTGGATGTTTGGAATGTCTTATCAGTTTGAGAACTGTCATGCAATAAGAGCTATCATTAGCAAGGTAATAGCATTTGAAAGCTACTGATTTTTCTCTCTCAGCTCCATTTTGTGACCTAAATGATCGAGTGAAAAACTTAATGCTTCTTTTCTGCAGAATTTTTTGCCCTGAAAAAGTAACCAGAAACCCCAAAGTGAGCATATCAGTAGGAGATGAATCAAAATCACTGTAAATTGTAGAGGACTAACTGTGGAAGTCAAGAATACTGTTGCTAATCGTGTGGAGACTGTGTTCATATTACCCTGATGCACCTCCCACCACTTGTTATTTCAATCACACACACAGAAAGCATCGCAGAGCAGGTGACTGCTACGTGTGATGGGTGTACAAGGGCTACCAGGGCTCAGGGCAACAGTCTGCAATTCACTGGTAATCAATAGGGGTAAAACTCTTTGAAGGATATAATCATTGAAGTATATTAGCAGTGTTAGGGTCACTTTGGATAGGTGTAATAGGGTGTGCAACAAAACAGAGCTTCCATTGCTGCTAAATCACGCAGAACAAGTTGCTAAGGATTTAAAACAAATCCTCAAACATCCTTCGGGTCACAAAGCACTTTATTTCTAAGATAAATTGAATGGTTTTCTCCACGCTCAAGCATCTGTGTTTTCTTTGCTTTTAAGAAAACATTTTGCTGATTCTTTGGCTGCTTCAGCATTTGTGGTCCACCCCAGAGCTGGAAGGAGACTGTGAACACTGAACCAAATCAATGTCAGTCAGGCAGGTATTAATTCTCAAAGATGGCTTCTTTTTCTTTCCTTTCTTTTCTTATAAAGGATGTGGATGAAAATCCAAAGCTTCTTCCTTGGAGCAAGTAGAGCCCAGATCCAATCTGTCCTTCTTCTTCTGAAACTCAGAACAAACTATGTTTTGGGAAAAAAAAAACAACAACAAAAAAGAGGATCACCTTTGTGGGATCCTATCAGGTTTTGTCACAACATAAACCAGTCAGATCACCAGTAGTGTAATTTCATTGATGTTTAAATAAAATATATGAAAGAGAAGAAAAGAAACACTTGGAAAATTATGTCTTTAGGAGTTTTGCAAAGGGAAATGTGACGTACAAGTAAAGAGAATACTTGCAGAAGAAATTAACTCTCTTTGGATTTCGCCTACTCATTAATTAAAACTGAAAAAACTGAGATGTTGGTCAACTGGCAAACAAATAAATCTTTCTGCCATGAAATGCAGCTCTGAGTGTTATAACATTTCCAGTTTGGTGAGTTCCTTGTACGTAGGCTGCATTTATCTACTTGTCTACGTGTCCCATGTTCTGCCCACCGCTTCTCACTGAGCCTAACACCATAAACAAAGCTTCTCAAATACTGAAATAAGAATCCTCAGGCAAGCCCACCAGCACCACCAAGGTAACTTCCTCTCCCAAATAATAGAAGGTGAAATGCTAGAGATTGACAGGGAAGAAAGAGGGACAAGCAGAAAAATAGAACTGTCATTCACAGAGCGGTGTTTGCTTCCCCTGTGATGCTGTGGTAGACAGGAACAGAATTTAAGCCAGGAACAAGAGGTAGATACTGAACTTCAGTCCCCTAAAAAATTCTTGAGAGCTGTATTTAGAGAAAGGGTGCTGGAAGACTGGAACATTAACAAGAAATAGCCTAAAGGAGCTAGCACAAAGTATGGAGACCAACACTTCAGTGAAAGGCCTGAGGAGCTTAGTCTGTGGTGTGTCTCCAAAATAAGACTGAGAGGTGGTTTGATTATCTCCATTAGGGAGTAAACACCTGGTACCAAAAGAAAAAGCCTTTTGATATAGGGAAAGAAAGTGTAATGGGAAACCATAGCTGGAAACAGAAGACAAAGAGATTCAGAGGAGAAACACGATGGCTTGTTGAGGGCCTTGATTCCTGTTAGCACAAAATCTGATTCTGAGGCAGAAGTTCTGAGTGGCATTCATGCTCCCCATCTATCTCCTTGTGTAGAAAGTGTTTCAACAAGCTGAACCTTTGCTAGTGGATTATACATCCTGACTACCTGGAGATTACCCATTGCAGACAAACAAAAAGGAGCTGATTGTTACTAGCATTTTTAAAATCACACGCACTTAAAGTTATTCCATTTTCCTTATCATGAAGCAGGCCAGTGACACCATGTTTCTTTCTTCATCGTCTCTTCCTATCTTTCATAATCCAGAGAACAGCAAGAGCAGACAAACTGCTACCCTTGTGCTGCGAGTAAAACAGATAGGCAAATCCAAACAAAGTACCACAGACTTGTGTAAGCTTCCTCGTTCAGGAAAAAAGGACACAGCTACCCAGAGTGATCCCACCTATCCCATGGGCTTCGTCAAGGTATTGTCACCAGCTGGAGACTGTCCAAGCTAAAGTTGTAGACTATGAGACTGATGCACTTCCACCCCTATGCCAGGGGAGCACTCCAAGTACGTGCTGTGTTTCAGCCAGGCAGGACTGGGCGCAAGAAGCTTCTATGTGGAACAAAAGAGAAGAAGAAAGAGGCATCAACCAGGAATTTTAGGGATCGTACATCACGTGGCATGGCAAATCTTAACCTATTTTAGGTGCTGTAAACTGGTCCATAATCTCACCTGAATGGTGTCAAGAATGGTGAACTGGGACCTGTTCAGTCACCAACTTCTCACACCAGGGAAGGCAAAGCACAGCAAAGGGGCTCCAGTCTATGGAAAACCACATGTTCCCATGAAGGCACAGAGCCATACTCTGAGGCTTGAAGTCCCACTTAAGCCTATTTGCTTAGTCAGTGGAAAGGTGCCTTTGAAGGCCTCTGAGGAGCTATTCAAGAGCCAGACAAAAATGCTGAGTGGGAAGCCAAGGGCGTGGGGACTTCAGCCGAGGGAGCTTTCTAGCTTTGCTTGGTGTGAGGTATTAACAACCTCTGCCAGGAGTGGGGCCAGGCTCCCCCTCCTGCTGCTCTCAGCAAGGCAGGGCATGGCTCTGCAGAGTAGGTAGTGCGGTAGGAAAGGCTGCCGGGAGCCTTGGCCAGCAGGGACCATACATTTCCCCATCCTGCTTTGACAGAACTGTCCAGGGCTGGAGGCATCTTTCATTTCCCAGTTCTGTTTTTGCTGCAGAAGACACAGCTTCTTTCTATTTTTCTAGACTGGCTGATCCCAGCATGCTCCAAATCCATAAAGGGAAATAGGAAATGATTTTCTTAGTCCCTGAATTGACCCGTGGGTCTGATGATCCTGCTAAGCTCGGCAGTTTCTTTGCTGGCTTGAGGAGCACATGTTTATGCACCTGGGATCATGCAGCTTGAATTATTCTTTTAAACGTTTTCATAGAGAGTGGCAGTGTAACAGAAATCACTAAACAAAATGTACATTGTGTGTGACAGTTAGCAATGGGCCGGTTCACAGATTGTTAAGGGCTATTGAAAGTCATGCTTATGTTTTTCTTCTTTACCATTTTTCAAGGACAATTTGATTGCATTTCCCAGAAAGGTTAATATAAACAATCTGCTCCCCTCATTTTTATGAGAAGCATTTAAAAGTAAAACGTCCCGCTGTTACTTCACTATAGCCTATGTTATTGATGGCTGAGGATTCCCAAATAGATTCTGGATTTTTGCAGCTTTGCACATTTCTGGGAGAATCGCTTCAAAGTTCACTATCTCATCCTCCATCCACGGCAGCACTGAGAAAAGCACACATTTCTTCAAAGTTTCTTTGAACAAAGAAGGTCAGAACTCATGCCCTGAATTTCTGGTATCACCTCTGAAATAGTCATTTAAATAGCCTACCACAGTGGCAGAGAAGCAACCTCAGGCATCAGTTTGGCTCATCATTCATAGGTGCCAATTTTTGACATAAGATACTTGCCCTTTGGAAGTGGCTTTCCTTCTGCACCAAAAATAAAGTCACTCAAAGCAACTCACTCACACTGAGCCATCCCTGTCCTGTCCTGGTTTGCTCCCTGGCTCTGCCTTGCAGATTGCATTGGTAGGACCCCCTCTGCTGTCACCATCTCCCAGAATGTCCGCTGTGAGTTTAGAACCACAGATAGATTTTCCCATCTTGTCAGTATTTCTGGTTGACCTTTCAGGTTTATATTAATATTCAGTTTATTTGGATGCTTAGAGCAGCAGCTTGGACTAGGTTATCTCTAGAGGTTCCTGTAATTTTCACATCATCAAATGACCTTGCAACATTTTACATACCCACCAGCCACTCAACACATTCATCTGAACACCCAAATTGGATGTTATATTGGTTTTGTTGTATTTAACTGCAGGTGTGGTTTTTTTTCATGTACAACTTTGAAAATAGAGCTCAAATAGATAAAAATGTTCCCTCTCCCTAGTCAAGTGTAAAGGCTCCCCAGTGCTTTCTCACCCGTAATAATAACATGAACGTGTTGCATTAAACTGCACTGGTTGTATTTTCAGAACACATTCAGGTCTGTGTCCCGGCTGCTGGCCAAACCAGGGGACTGCTCTGACAGCTCAAACATCTGATACTGATATCAGTAGCAAACCTGTCACCAACCTGAGCAGGGCTAAGCTCTGGGGCATTTTTCTGTGTGCATGTACCCTACAACTACATCTATCCACCTTTCGCTGTAGCATGAGCTGAGGTATCCCTCAGTTTCTGTCAGAAATAGCTGTACACCAACTTGTCAGTTCCTACCACTGAAAAAGGGGATTTGCCCATGAGAAATGCGCAGATTTCGGAGCAACACAAAATGATCCTTCCACAATGTAAAATTTTAAGCTTCAGTTAAGTCTAGCAAATTGCTCTATTTTAAAACCAGCACTACTTTAAATGGATTGATTCATAAGGCATACATCTGTGACAAAGTCAGGACCTTCCCCTCTTGGGAAAGGCCAGGTCTGGGTTTTGCTCTCAGACCCACAGATGCACTTCCCATTTGCTTGCTTTTGCCAGTCCTTCACATTCAAACATATGCATACAGCACTTTCATTCAGATTTGCTGGGGCGTATTTGATCTCACGACTGTGGCCACTAGTGCATAACAAATATTTTGCCAGTTTCCATTAGATACTTGCTGGCTGCAGGTACGCAAATGCAACTGATCACTTTACATTAAAAATTTCAGTCTGGCAGGAACGTGTGTGCACGTAGGTGGATGGATGCCTGATCATGTGTATTTGAATGGGAACTTTTTTAGAAAAGAATGATGCTTGTAAAGCTAAAAAACCACAGATTCATAGAATCACAGAATAGTTAGGGTTGGAAAGGACCTTAAGATCATCAAGTTCCAACCCCCCTGCAGTGGGCAGGGACACCTCGCACTAAACCATGTCACCCAAGACTCCATTCAGCCTGGCCAAATACCCCAAACCAAACCCCATTCACTCACTACCACAGTGTTAAAGCAGCACTTATGACAAATCTCCAAGACAACAGGAAAATACAATAAAAATTCAACCCCAAAATATGCAGGGTGTTGAGTTAGCCAAGCAAGTGAGAGCCAAAAGCACTTCCACGTATGTGACTGATGGTGTTCCACAGTTCCAAGCTTGTTGCGATGGATCCCATGAGGACACCTCAGCAGGGAGCACCACATACGGATGTGCAGAAGAATATGAAGGGAACAGCAGGTTTTGCAGCAAATCTTCAGCAGGTGATAATGCTGCTTTGTATCTTTCCCTGACAGATCTGATTCTGAAGCACTCACTCCGGTGTTGTAGACAAATCTCTGGGAGAAAGCTGCAGAGCGCAGTTACTGAACCAACATGAGCCATTTCCCACGTGCCGTGCACAGTTCATGTGTAGGTGTGCACACAATATAACCATTTGCTCTTAGAGGCTCTGAGCATCTTTGGCAGTTGTGGGTTTATATCAGACCTAGGTTAGACAAATTTACCATTAAAACCTTTCACTAAAGGATTTACCAGGCCATTCATTCAGCTCTACAGTTTTCAGAAGTGACTAATGGTTTCTGATCCCTCTAACATTTTGGTGTGTGGCTTAATATACATAGTAAAAATCAAGTTTTCTGAAGAGTTGTGTTGGTGTTCTCTAACAACTAAGCTTCTAGAAAAGGAAACACCAAATTGAGAATCATTTTCCAAAATGTAACTCTCCAACATTTATAGAGCCTTCAAGCGGAGAAAGAGAAGATCTTACTTTATGCCAAGAAGATTATAGCCTACATACTACTGAGAAAGTCAAATACCTCTTGGTAAACATTCCCTATATAAGCAACATTTTCCAGAGTCTTTCATTCGCTGTATAAAAGCCCACAACAAGACAGCTAACATACCTAAAATATACTCCCAGCTCTTGCTCACAAATCATCTGGTTTAAAAGAGCACTCTCCAAGTATACTTCACAAAGTTTTCCATTTTGCCCTCCCAGGCAGCCTAGCAACATCACTGGCAATAAATAATGCTGCAAAGGAAATTCTGTGTCAACCAGGAGGGTTAAAAAAAAAAATCAACTGAAGAAAATGTACAAAAAAGTATAATTTATTGCCTCTTAGCATCTGCTTTTATCTGTATCCTTTTGAGAACAAATTAACAAGATCTGCGTATTCCCATATGTTTCATTCTGTGGAGTATCATGGTTGTGAAGGTACATGTTCTTTCAGTCCATAATAACAAACATATA
The DNA here is from genome assembly GCF_028554395.1 of Pezoporus wallicus. Taxonomy (NCBI): domain Eukaryota; kingdom Metazoa; phylum Chordata; class Aves; order Psittaciformes; family Psittacidae; genus Pezoporus; species Pezoporus wallicus. The sequence continues at coordinate 224,135 of NW_026640314.1, forward strand.
TGTTTGTTATACACTGGAGAATATAAGGATTATGTGTTGATGATACTTTTATAATATGATAAATCACTGCAAGAAAAAAAAAGGAAGTATTTAAAAGCCATAAAGACATGTTTTTTTTTTTCTTTTTGTCTACAGAAAGCAGCCTAAATCGCAGTGTTTCATGTATACTCTTCAGGTCATAAAAACAGCTGCTTTCAAAATGTAGATGATCCCCATATGCTTAAAGAAATCACCCTTTGAAGGTCAGTAATTAATTTACTTCAGTTTTTAACAGTTGTAAAATTAAATTTTAGTGTCAAAACCAGTATGAAAGTAACCTTTATTCTGAATAAAGCTTCCCCCCACCCCTTGGATATAGCCTGTACATTTATGTATGTATATATATAAAAGACTTCGGCAACTCAGCTGTAAATCCACTGAAATCTTTGAACTAAGTTCCAATAAACATAGGAAATACTAAAATCTGATCTGTATTTAGGGTGCAAAAAACCACATATTTCCCTCTAAATTAGTTGTGAACATATTTAAGCCAAATAAAACTTCCAGGGTAGTTTTGTTGGGTTTATTTTTTCCCTAAAAATATCTTTGATTTTACACCCTAATACTGATATAATTTCTATGCTAACAAGAGGGGGAAACAGTAATAATAAGCTTTACCAGGATTTTACATTCAATTCAATTGTCTTAAGTCAACCTCAAAGTATTGTTGAAACATGGCTATGAATGACTTAGATTATGGCAGTAGAAAATACCTATCTGAATTTAAAAATATGGAATGCATGAGCCAGAATCACAGCTCAGAATAGCTGGTAAAATTAATGTGATTGTACTGAATTACACCAGTTTGGGATCTGCATCGGAACAAAAAGTACTGGGGGGATGGTTTACTTGAGCCAGACACCAGTGGCAATCGCAAAGATAACATATTCCTAAGGGGGATGCAAGGGGGGCCTTTAATCATCTAAGACCTGTTTATGATGTTTTGTTAATAATCATTAATGCTGCTTGGTGCTTTTAGGTACTTAGGCATATTTCTGTGAAGCTATTAACATGAAATTAACATACAGTGTAAATTAATATATAGTGGTAGTGCCAATACAAATCAAGCAGAAAGCAGCATTAAGACCACCAAACTTATGAGATGGCTTTAAAAATCATAAAACTGGATTAAAAGAACGTACACAAGTCTTCATTTCTTTAATTTGTCTTCTGGTTTCTGGGGCTTAAGAGGATGTTCAACATTTCTGGGTTTTTCTGGGGGCTAAAAATAAGGTTTAAAAATTGGTGTGTTTGTGTGCATTTGTTTTTTTCCATAATGAAATCTGCTATCCTCAAAGAGTCACATACTTCCAAGAGCACGATAATTAAAAGTAGGACATGATGACAGTAATTGCTTGTAGATATCCTGAGTCCATCTGATTGAGTTCTGTGACAGGGTTGTTGAATATGACATTATAGCCAACAAATAATTTTTATTATGGAGAAGAAAATCAGCCATGCTCACAAAAGGCATCATAAGTGCTCAAGTAAAGCTTGATCATACACTATTGGAAACCACAATGATTCCCCCTCTCGTTAGTTATTCAAAATCAGAATCACCCAAAATCAGAATAAAGAATTACTTTAGCAGCTCTAGGAACAATATGCTTCGAGCTTTGAAATATGTGAGGCTTTTATTAAAGCAGATGAGTTAGGAATGCCATTAGAAAATTAGCCTGATACTTTGCTACTTTAACTTCTTAAAGCGTGGAGCTTTGAACTAAATCAAATCAGTTTGGTTCTGCTGAAATTGTGTGCTCTGGATTGGTATCTCGAAGTGTTTTTTTTTTCTGGAAATTTCATGTAAATAGTCCAGATGCCTACACAAAAGAGAGGCTAATTGAAAATATAACTTTCACCTAGAGAAACAGAATCAGATAGGTTGGAAAACACCTTTAAGATCATCAAGCCCAACCTTCATCCCAGGACTGACAGGATGACTTTCTGGACCACATGGACCACATGGCTGAGACGGGCCCCATCTCACAGACAGACGTTTTCTCAAAGCCTGCCCAAATCTGCCCAATTTGTGAAGCCCTTGAAAAAGATCGCTCTCGGCATGTGTGTGGAGCACGCTCGCTCAGTTTGGCAGCCACATCCCATCTGTGCCGAGCCCACACCAGCCGCTTGGTGGGCCGATGGCCAGGAAGCTGAACATCTGCCACTCACCCTGGTGCCCTGTCGCTTCACGGCTGCCTCCCTACGCTCTGCAGTTGGCATAGGCTTCCTACCCAGCGCCTACATATGGGGAGACTTGATATCACCTTCTCCTTAACCGCTCATCCTTCACTTTGCCACAAGTGCCATCATTCAGCTCATTGCTGTAAAGTAAGCTCCGCCTGAAAACCTCTGTCATGAGTTTAAAAGCTCTCCCTGGATGTTTTTTACTTGTGTGCAGCCATGCTGGGAATATGCAAGGAATAGAAAGGAGTCTTGCATTTGAGCCACTTGGCTGGGATTGAAGGTATCTGTGGGCTATCCTTAATCTGCCACATCTTTGGTGGCTCTGCTCCACAGGCCATGTCATACTGCCCCTCCTTTGCTTTCCCCTTGGATCACAGGACAGCCAACCAGTGGTATAGTCCCATGTACCTAGTTCCATGCCTGCTGCAAGCATAGATAAATGAAAATATGTAGTGGTTTTAAAGAAATACAAATATATTTATTGCAAGGGGTTTGTATATAATCTCCATGTGAACACCTGGAAGTAGATGTTTAGGATTCCTTAAAATTGTATGTGTATGGCAAGGGGGAGAGGGCAACTAGGATTCTGCAAGTACGCATCCAAAGACAGACAGAGACTTGTGTGCACACTCCCTGTCTGTGCTGGAGGGTGAACTATGATGGACACTGAGGAGACTGGTTAGAGAGGTAGGAGCAGCTCCTTTCCAAGTGTCCTCAGCATCATGCAGCAATGTGGGCCCAGAATAAAAAATACATGGTAGGCCAGAACTGAGGCAAACTTTATTAGAAGAAGGAATATATTCTATTAAACCATATATTAACACTGAAAACAAACCCAAACAAAACCAAGAGAACTTTCAGGTTTACAAGAGCCTCCACATATCTGACAGAAAGGTAACAGACTCACAAGTACAGGTTGGAAAGGATTATGCTAACTTGATTACTTTAATCAATAAGATGATAGTCTGATAGGAAAGGATGGTGGTGTTTCTACCTCTCCTTACACAGTCTACATTATATAGAACCATGACTACAGCATAGTATATGACATGCTGTGCATTTAAAATACATTTATACGAGGCTCCCACAGAACAGGGAAGCATCATGCAGAAGGAAGCAGGGAGTTTTTACACACATCCCAGAGGCAATAGCTGTCTTTGGGAAACTGACAATGTGTGAGTATATAAGTGTGTGGATCACCCAGGTGCTGCCCTGCAAACAGAGCAAGTTGTCCCATGCAAAATCAGACAAGGGAGTTGCCAGCTATAGAACCCTTTTTTTCCCCCTGCTTTACTTTTCCTGGTGATATTGACTCACCCAGGGCAGCAACAGACTCTTTACACCCAGCCGACTTCAAAACAGTTCCTATCTCAGATTACCAGAGTCTGCAGAATTCAGCTGCTTTGAGAGCAGTCAGAGGTCACTGCAAATCAGCAGTCTTTGAAAAGTAACCTGTCAAGACATCCACTTCTCATGGCTTACCACATCTATCTAAACATATCCATACACAAAATGGATGACGTCTCCTGCTGCCCTTTCGAATGCTTTAGTGTAAGACCTCTCTGTTTTCTCAGCCTTTGTACTGCTCTGATACACAGGGCCAGTCAGCATTTCCAATTAAAAGAGCAGGGGAAAAAAAGAGTGGGTAGATCTTCTTCCAGATGGCTTTGAAGAGGTATCAATCTGCTATAGAGATTCACAAGACTTCAGACAAGTAGATAAGCCAAGACTACGCATTAAAGCCAAAATCACAACATTACATCAAACCCAAATGTTTTTCAATATAGCAGTTACCACAGCGGTTTGGCTGACTGGAACGGTCACACTGAAAGTGTAAACTTAAACTAAAGAAAGTCAAGGACAATAATAGTAAGTTTTAATACTTTCCTATTATTCCTATTCTGTGTTAGTTGATCTTACCTTCAGTATCCCCTAACATTACCCAGCGAGTGTGCACTTGTATGCACACCCCTAAGTGTGGTCTATCCTGGAGAAAGGCAGGGTAAAGAGCTCAAGCCAGTGTGTTCCACCATTGCACGTAGCAGTTAAACAGCTGCACAGCTTCCTCCTTAGAATGGCCGCATCCTCTCCTGTCTGATCAGTTGATGCCAAGGCAGGAATGCCTCTTTGGGCACTGGGGTTTGCAGGTGAGACCTCTAGCAGACTGAGAATTCAACAGCATCCTGCATCAACATCTTTTGAGATGGCTGCTCTTGCCATGGTCACGGATAGGCTATGACATTCCCCAGCACAGGACAAGTGCTTTCTTATACTCCTGTGAGGACATTTCACAAAAAAAAAAGGTTTTCTGTACACACATACCAGACTGTGCATTTCCATACACATGCATTGTATAGCACAAATACAAATTTTTATATTTGGATAGAGAGCAGATTCTTATCTGCCAAATACCCCTCTCAGTGCAGAACTGGACATACGATTTTTGAGTACGTGGCCCTGATTGATAGTGACTTTGCCTACTGGAATGACATGGTGCTGGGGCAGTCCCAGCTTAGTGGCTTTGGGACAGTATCACATGGGTTGCCCCATCCAAGCATCACATTTCCCACACACAGTTACACCAACAGAGCTGAGGAGAAAATCCTCTGCGCAAAACCAGCACAGATATTTTGTGACCATCAGCATCGGTCAGTGAAAACACGAACAGGGAATGTCAGGGCAGGAGGGAGGAATTTGCAGACCTCGGCACTTTCCAAGCCGCGTCTGCACCCGCTGCTTCTGGTGAGATGCTGGGGGAGAGCTGCAGCAACCATACGAGCAGTGGGAGCCCAAGAGGCCGTGCCTGCCCCCAGGTTGCCCTCAGGGATCTCAGGGGGTGGGAAGGCTGATGCCTTGCTTCCCCGTGGTGAGGTGATTTTCCCCCTCCATGCAGGATGCTGCAGCCACTGGGGAGTTCCTGCTCCAGCAGTGAGGGCAAGGGGTGAAGGGGGTTGGTTGCTTTTGCAAACACAGTTAACCAAATGTTGATATTATGCTTAGCTGTTGTCTCCTTGTCACTAGTCACTTGCAGCTACAGGTCCAGATGTTAAAAATGCCATCACTAGGCAGAGCTGATGAACTCAGCTGTGATGCTCTTCTTCATTTTCAAGACACTCTCCAAGCTCATGGGACTGTGTCCGAGCATCTAGAAAAGGGAAGAGAACAGCTTTAGGTTTTACATGAAGTTCAGCTTGTTACCTAAATACTGGCAACTTACTTTGTTTGAGACATCCCAGGGTATCCAACCTATTCTCAAGAAGATCACAGTCTCCCAGAGGTTCTGTGCTGTATCAGGCAGCCCTGTGCAAACATCCCATTTTCTGCAGGGCATTTTGAATGGCCCTGGGCACCTGTGCTTCAGCAAATTATCTGAGTTGACAACATCCTTCTCTTGTCATCTAGCTGTCACATGGTGGTGGAGTGGTTGCCCAGGCACAGCAAAGCTCACAGGGAAAAGCTTAGTGATTTTATTGCAAGATACAAATGGAAAGAGTGTAATTCCCCTGGGAAGTATGCATTATATCACTTTGGATTTATAGCCTGTGCCTAAACTACAGGTGAGAAAAGTTGTCTGTTATCAACCCACTGAAAGATGGGCATCTCCCATCAGGAGGATACTCAGATACTCTAAAACATTTCTTTCTTCTTACTGATACTTCTGAAAAAAAGATTGAGGATCCAGATGATAAGAATAAGAATAGACAAGAACAGAGGTTATGTACTGTTTATTGCACAGTGATTTAAAACCAGTGAAGAAATTTGGTAATTTAAAATCACATTAAGAAAAAAAAGTGTTTTCCCTGCACCCAAATTACACCTGAAGGAAAATACTTATTTTTGGCACTTCAAGAAGTGCCTTGTAGCTCTCATTAAAGCTGGTTTTAGGTTCTTGTCTTAGATAAATTAGTTGGAGGAAATGTATAAACTGATAAATACAAATGTAGAAGGGAAACAAATTGCCTTAAAAGGAAGTTAGCTGGATTTTGTGACTTTATCTGAGGGCTGAGTGATTCCAGATGAAATCTCATCAAATCATTTTCTGGAAAGAGTAGCAGAGGATGGAGATCCATCAGGAGATGAAACAGAAAATCTCCAGTCTGATCAAACTCAGCTACTGGACATCAGGCCAGATCCACCAGCTCCAATTTGGTCCACATAGGCTCAAAGTGTCCCTAGAGAACTATGAGGCTCACCCCTCGGCTGTCTAATTTTTTGCCTAAATTGTGGAAGAGTTTAGACCAGCCACCAACAGCCCAACATGTTCTCAATAGCTGAAGGTTGGTTTTGCAGCTCCATTCTCTGGTTTACAGTGTTTCCCCTCAGACGACTATTCAAGAGACTGAAACATGGTCCTATGAATGTAACATCTGTGACAACTGCTGTTTGTCTTAAACACCACAAAACACAAGGTACCATACAAATATTATTCTCAAGAAATTAAACTGTTTGGCATAAATAGCAGTAAGAATCCATTCATGAGACATATACTAAGTCCCCTAAATTATCACGGTCTACAGAGAGAACCTGTTCCTAGGCTAGGGGATGTTGCCTTCAAAATGCCGACACTGACAGCCATATTGACACTTAAGCATTGACAGGGTTTCAGTAACCTCCAGACAGGCTATTTTCATCCCAGACTAACAGTGTCTGTTTGAGAATTAAAGAGACCTAGATAGACTTAGCACATGTGCTGCTCCACTGGGCTTTGAGGCTGATACAAGGACATCAGTAAGTGTCAGTGTGCTCCTGTGTCAAGATATATAAGACTATAGCTGTTCCATATCTTTGAAGACAGATCTTTTTCCCTTTGTTTTTCCATCTACTTGCCTAATCATCCATCTGTGAGAAGGGAGATATTATGAAGATACAAGTAATAGAGTAAAAGTTATGGCCTGTGTTATTCAAGAAGTCAGAGTCAGTGATCTAGTGGCCCCTCCTGGCCCTGAAATCTGGAGTCTCTGCTGACTGGCACCATCAATTCGCTCGCTGGAAAAGCCTGCAGGCCCAGGAAATTGGTTCATCTTTCACACTATCCTGCACTAATTGGCAATAATGAAGGTATGTGTCAGTTTTCACTGGATCATGTGTTTTAAAATAACTTCAGAGTAGTCCTAGCAGTACGGAAGCCATCAGCCCACAGACTGAAATGAGAGACCACTTTTATGTCATTTTGCCTCACTGTCAGTGACGATTCCTCATTTTCTAGATGAAAATTTCTTTCTGTAAGTCATCTTCCATTACAAGTCGAAGGTACAAATGCTCATATGTACCTATGCAAGACTCAGCCTCACAGAAAAGCCATTAAGTTCTCTGATTGATAGCTTATTATTAGCCCAAAATTATGAATATCATGTTTTATGGGCATTAAGTGATGTTAAATTGAATGCAAAGAGTAAGAAATAGAGTATCACCTAATCCTTCCTCGCCTAATACTGCACTGCCAGATTTACTTCACTCTACCAAGAGGAATTTTTCTCAGGGAAATAATTTGCAGCATGAGAGTTTTCCTTAGAAGGATGAGAGTGGGTGCAATGACCAACCTTGCCTACTCATAATCCTCTGTGCAAGGTCCCTATCACCAAGTATCAGTGCATTTGGCTATTCTCTGTTTCATACAGTGGATATCGAGAGCATGAAATTAAATTAGAGCTGCCTTCAGGTTAGCCTCAGACTTGCATAGACAGCTTTCTAGCCAGAACTAGAGTAACAGAAAACACAAGAGTGTAAGCCAATTAATTTCTTTACAAAGTGTGTACAACACTTCTTCCTCCACACCCTGTATGCTTTCTGCACTCTAAAGGAAAGGCCAAATGGGAAGTAACAAAAGCACCCTTGGGTACTAAGAAATTGGCTCATAAAATAACTACAGTAACAATGTCAATTATTAGCTGTACGGTACAAGATAAATATAAATGGACTATATCCCCAAACTAGCAAAATATGGGGAATCAATCTCAATAAAAAGAACTGTTAGGGTAAGCTATTTGGGAAGCAGATACAAGCCCTACCTGGCTTAGAAGCATTAGCCTGCCCTTCTCTGTAGTGATTTATGTCTTCTGCTGCCAGATGACACTCAGCTTTGCCGTGAGTGAGGCTTGGATGGAGGTATTTGTAACTCCCATCTGTAAGGTCCAGAAGTGTTATAACTTCTGTGAAGGAAAAATGTACAAATCTCTGTATTTCTGCTAAAAGACTCTGCTAAAACAGAAATTAAACATAACTGCAAGACAGTGAGTTACGCTAGAAACAAACCTGATCAGGCATTTCTCACAGTGGCTGGCATCATCCTCTGCTGACAGTGCCATACTCAGAAAGCTGATCTCCAAACCCATTGTGGGAAGTACAGATGTTATCACAGTGCAAAAGTGTGAGTATTCTGATTTTTAACTAATCTTTTCCCTCTGGGAAAATTAAAATGCTGGGGTTTTTTGTTTGTTGCTTTTTTTGTTTTCTTTTCTCTTAGTTTGGAACTATACGAACAGGCCTATTTTTTGAAAGGGGAGATAATGGAGGAGTTGCACCAAAGCTGTTTTCATTGCAGATCAACTCATCATTGATCTGTGCTTGTTTGGGCTGCTATGGCACCTCACTGGTCTCGTCCCTCAAACGTAGAATCATAGAATAGTTAGGGTTGGGAAAGACCTCAAGATCATCTAGTTCCAACCTCTCTGCCATGGGCAGGGACACCACACACTAAATCACGTCACCAAAGACTGCCCAACCTGGCCTTGAACACCGCCAGGGATGGAGCATTTACCATGTCTTTGGGCAAAACTGGAGAAAGAACACACAGGGATGCCACATCACCCTTTTACTCGCCTCCCCAGCCAGACTAGATCTCACATGCCAGCTGTAGTCTCTGCTTAATCTGCTGTGGAGTGGCTTGAGAAATGACTAGCCAGAGTGCAGAATGGAACACAAATACTCACTGGGAGACCTGCTGAAAGATAACATAAGTCACCTCATTTCTTGTTCTTTATGACACAGTGAAAGGTCCATAAGCTTCTGTTTGAGTTCACATCCCAGTTACTATTTTTCTAATCACACAGTATCACAGTATCACAGTATGTTAGAGATTGGAAGGGACCTCGAAAGATCATCTAGTCCAATCCCCCTGCCGGAGCAGGAACACCTAGATAATGTTACACAGGAATGCGTCCAGGCGGGTTTTGAATGTCTCCAGGGAAGGAGACTCCACAACCTCCCTGGATCACTTTTGGATGATGTCATGGGTAAAAAATATGTGAGTGACTGAAATTAAACAGAAGGCTAGGCGATGTTCCTTACAGCATTATTACATTACTAGAGAGGGAGAGGGAACACAGAGGGCTTTTTCTTTTATCACCTGTGGTATACTTACTTTTCAAGACAGGAAGGTCAGCTTTTGCACAGCATTCTGCTATGCGGGCCTCTTTCAAGGCATTAAAACACACCTAGCAGTGCATCCTCTGGGCCCTTCTGGTGAGCTCTTCCTTGCTTTCCAAGGTCCTTGGAACAGAGATTCATTAGCCAGCATCCCAACACTGCATGAAAATGGTCACCACAGACTCAACTTGAATTGTTTGCCCAGTGCAGCTATTAAAAAACAGTATGTTAAATTGTATTACTAGAGAAACACTTAAACATGTCAGTTGTTCTAATTTTTCGGGGGGGAGGGGGAATATATTTTAAAGAAGGTACATAAAGCACATTAAACCTGATTTTAACCAGATGGCTTTTCAGGATCAGGTAATTGTTATGATCAAGACAGTACATTTCTGAGGCACCTCAAGGACAATTTCTGTTCCAAGTACAACCAAATTGTGTAGAAACAGAAGGCACTATCTGTGGCAGGTGAAATTCACAACTCTTTTACTTTATTACTATGATGCAATGCTGACTTAAGGTAAGTATAATGATGAAAATTATGATTTAAGAACATAACCCCAGTTATATTAAAATAAAATAATAATATCATTAACAAAGAGCCACTTCTGAAGAGCACTTTTCATTCACAACCAATTTTCCTGTTCCAAGCAAAAGTCTGTCCTAATCACAGTGAGAGTCGATACAGTACTTTTTGACTTGAGGCAAAGGCACACCAGTTCTTGACAGTTTCTGCAGATGCTCTGTCCTTCTGCAAAAAAAGCCCTTCGGTGTTTTCACAGGGTGGTTTGCAAAAGGATTTCATGTCACAGCTGTTAGGTAAAGTATAAATTTCCTCAGTGGAATGCAGTCATCCTCTACAGCAATGTAGTTCTCCTTTTTATGCATGAAATGTATCTCCAACTTGATCCAAAACAGTCAATGGCTTGAGGGAGTGCTCTGTACATGGCAGAAGCTTCCCATTTTCTGTGTTGCATTTTTAAAGCTCTGCAGACGTTTTACCACAGGGCTCTGGCATGTGAAGTGAGTTTGTGGCTTAGCTGGGTTTGTTATTTCAACCACTTAACAGCAAGGCTGAACAAAGTCACCAGTGTCTCCCCTTGAGAAGACAACTCTGATCAGACCCCCAGTCTCGTACATGCCATTTCATGGACTAACAGTCTAGAAGAAACAGTCACAGGAAAACCAAAAGCTTCATCTTGCCTATAGCCAGCAGTCTGTACAGACTGTGGGGTGCTGGACAGTGCTCTCCAGAGGACCATGGTTTGCCTGCCCTGTTCTCACACATTGCTCTTGGCCATGCTCAGAGGAAGACCACCAAACAGACCAGACACTCCTATGCCCCTACAATCATTTCTGTGTTCTGATGGGAACTGAGCTTACTCAGAGCACATCACTAAGTACTGGCACATGCTGGTCATAGCACATCTGTATGTCTCAGTTCCACAGGTCTCATGAACCAACAAGGATGAGAGGTTTCTGAACAAGCTTCTCCTCTCTTCTCTCTCTGTGAGCCTTGTCCCTCCATCTTCCTTTCTTTTCATTAACTCTGAGAATGTTTTGTAAACATATTGCTTTAACAGCAGGAATGGTTTTTTACATGTTACTCCCAGTTTCCAGCTATGGTAACAATGTGATTTGCCTTGGCAAAGTGGCCCCAGAGGTGAATGTCATAGGCACTGGAAGCCCCATGGCTTCAAACCACAGCCAGACCTGAAGGGACTAAAATGCTAACTCCATCCTAAAGGCACATTTGCTAAGGCTAAGTCAGACAAACCAGGTCTTCTTCTCAGTGCATAGAGACAAAAGAGAGTCTTAAGTCTCAGGGAACAACATTTCTATGAGAAAAACAGGGGGAATAGTGCAGAGAGTTCACATCTGTGACTGCTAAACTATTTTGCAACGAACCTCACACAGAATATAATCAATACAAACTTCAACCCATATCCATAGCACCCATTCCAGAAAACATTTTTTCATTAAAAAAAAACATAAAGTTAGAATTCTTTTGGTAAGAATACTCTTAGAAGGTACCAGAATTAATGCTGAGATGTGGCTGCAGCATGGCTTAATTTTTTGTGTTGTATGGGTAATAAATTGCTCTTTCTACTTTGGAACATAGATTTATTTGCTAAACACCTTCATATCCATTCAAGTCACACACTACCGCAAGGATCTTAAACATAACAAATATTTATAATTTAAGTCATATCCTACAAACCAGATTATACTGCTTTTATGCCTAAGCATGAACTAAAAAAGACCAAAATACTTTGATGAAATAAAAGTTACAGGGATGTAGTGAATGTTCTGAAGTTTTATAAGCTTACAAAGAAAGAGAAAAAAGACTCAAAGTGTAAAAACATCTTGTCGATATAGTAGCCAAGTTAAACCAGACGCTGCAAGGGTAACTTACCATTAGAAATCCCAGAGGTGGTTCTATTTACCAGGGAAGGGATGGAAGGGGTAAGGGAAATTAATATTAATTGGGTTTATTTAACTTGGCCATTGGCCACAAAGTTCAGATAAAGTGCATTTCCCAGCCAACTCTCGTACATGTAAAATTTCACCAAGTCAGATGTAACTTATTATGTGTTTTGTCACTTCAACACAAAAAAGAAAGGGCAAAGCTGTACAAAGGAATGGTTTCCCTGCTTCTTTTGGCCATATTAGATGCTTTCATTGTGTAAACATACCTGTAAGAAATATTTTTGTAACAACCCTCCCATTGGCCGTTCAAAATGAAAACTGCAAACATGGCATTCTGACTTCCCTTCTCTGTAACTCAAGGATCTGAGCAAAAGCAAATTCTCCATAGACCTTAATACAGCAGAACCAGGTTTCTTTTCTGTATAGTATTTTAAAAACCTTCTATGATTGTTGGGCTATGTTGGCTAATAGGTGAAGTGGAACCCTTTGAGCAGAGTGCTCACCCTTTGGACTCACAAACTGCTGCTGAGCTTGTACACATTTCTTGTGGTCAATCAGAAAAAGCTGCACTGCCGCTAATGAGACATTCCAAGATCATGAGAAAACAAGGCTAAAATCAGTGTGGCAGATGATAACGCAAATTTCCAGTACAGCAGAAGGATGGGATGGGATGGGATGGGATGGGATGGGATGGGATGGGTGCTCGTGATTCCACTGGTCCTGTAGCTGGCATCAGTACACTGTCTGCTGCATAGGTGCTATCTCTAATCAAAAGATGGGAAAGCTCTCTTCCAGACTTGCGCTGTAGACTAGTTACTAAGCTTTCTGCTGCCAAAAGGATATAAGCTTTGGGGGAGCTGCTTATTTTTATGGTAGTTCTCAGAATGTATACAGCAGTGATACGCTGGAACTTTCTTCTCTTCCCTTTAAATTGGTTTCTTGTCACTTTTATGGGACAGAATTTATTTGGCACTTTGAAAAAATGCAAAAATATCTCCATGCTGGTGCCCTCGTTACACTGCACTGTGTCTTATCTCCTGATTTCATTTTTCCACGTATGTTCTTGAAGTGCGGTGCCAGTGGGAAGCTGCACTCGTGATATAGAGGCTTTTTAGGGATGAAAAAGCCCCTGTGTAAGACAAAAAACTGCTGTTTGTTGTCTGAGAGTGCTCTCAAGAAAACCTTGGCAAGAAACTTGCTCAGAGAGCATGAGAAGAGCAGGTCAAGCTGAGGAACATCCGAGCAGCAGTGGAATGCATGGGGTGAAGTTACATCTCCAGCAAGCCGGCCTTCAGTGCAGAGTCGCAGTATGTTCACCCATGATAGCTTCTCTGCTTTTCACCTACTGCAGGAATCCTTTCCCTGCACCATCTCCTGAAAAGGTACAACCCAGCTGCCTCATTTACTCAGTGAACACATTTGGCATCCAAAGAGGTCGGACGACAAAGTTTCACTAGCTGCATTTGCTCAAGCAAGGGCATTTGGCTGTTGGTCCACTCTGCTCTGCAGGGCCTTCTGTTAGCCTGCTTGTTGATCTGGCCTTGTTACGTTTCAGACTGTTGGAACCATGACTCACAATTTCCTTTCAAAAGGGAGGAAAAAGGAAAACAAAACACAGCAAGCTTGCTGCTCTTGTACTTGATATACAAGGACTGAGCTGCCCTTTCTCAGGAAAGAGAAATGTCTTTCATGCATGGATCTTGATCCAGTTTTCAGTCAACCAGTGGCCAGATAACAAATATCATGGTACCTGGCAATACCTGGCAGCTTTGTTGGCAGCATCAGCTACTCCCTGGCTTCTAGAGGCACCTTTGGCTAAAACCAGCTCATGTGGCTGGTTTGCAAAACATCTTCCACCCAAAGTTTACCTAAAACTTTCCCAACATGAAACCACTGTTTTCAAAGCAGGAAGGGTGAAAGAAGAGGTCTGAGATTAAGTTCCCGTGCCCTTGGTTAGATGTCTGATTAGGCATATGACTTTCCAAGTGGACAGAACTAACCATGTTCCCAGATCCAGTGAGACCTGTTCAGTCTCAAGAAGCCCATCTGCTAATTCACGGACTCTTGAGGACTTGCCTGGAGGAGAAAGGGAGATGTCTTGCTGGCTATCCCCTGGAAATGAGATAAGGGATGTGAATTGGGGAAGGTGGTTAATCCAGGCCAAATCCAGGGAATGGATTATGACAAGAAGATTTCTGCTGAGGCAGGAGGCAGAGGACCTGTTGGAATTCACTGCCTGACAGCATCTGTCATGGTAGTTATCAGCTGTCTCAAGACCTTCACTAAAAGGCAGCAGGTTTACTGCAGTGTCCCTCCTTGTGATGCCACTGAAACCTCATTCCTCTTCCCACTCTACCCTCCCTGTACCTCTTCAGCTGTGTCTCTGCTCCTCAGTGCACACTGTGCTAACACCAGAGGTGTAAGCAGGAACACAGTGGTGGGACAAGGTCCTCATGTCCCAGCAAGGCACAAGGAGGATAGCTTGAGAAGCATTGCTGCTCATGAAAGGAAGGGCAGAAAAGCACACCAATTTTAGACATCTCACTCTAATTGCAGGTACCCAGGTGCATGAGGCACAGACTGCATCAGCATACTCATTCCACCAGTGCGACACAGAAATGCAGACAAGAAATGGCTGTGATCAGGTCACATGGAGTAAGGGGACAAGAAGAGAGTCCAGGTGAACCCAGCTCCATCCATGCTGCAGCCACCAGGGATAACATGGGAAATGGGCACTCTTGTTGCTTAGCCTTCCCTGTGACCAGAAAACTGCAATCTACAGCAGGCTCAGCCTGGCACCTCTCACACCTGCTGACTCTTCAGGTTCAGAAAGATATTTAAGCACATGCTCATTCCTAAACACAGTAACTGAAACCAATTGGACCATCCATATGCTTCCAGTTAGCGTGATTTCCTCAAAGTATCTCAGGCAACACTTGCTGCAAATGTACTTCACACTAGGAAAGAAAATGTCTGTACCAGTATACACCCAGGAGGCAAACTGCTGCACACCAATCCTAGCCAGCATGCTCCCTCTTGCTTACTGAAACAGAGTTACTGAAAGCACAGGGTTCAATAAGCTGTCTGTGACCCACACACTGCAGTATTTTACCCTGAGATCATATCCACAAAATGAGCACAACAGGAGGAAAAGAATTCTGCATCCCACCTTATTCATCCAAATGTATGCCAGCACCTCCGAAGAGGAGAGTTTGTTAAACAGAGATTTAAGTTGTTAGTAAATTGTCTTGGAGGAAAGCAGGATCTTCTGTCCCAGCTTTGGACAATGCTCTGTAGGGTCCTGTGTCAGAATGGACATTTCAGAGGCACTGTCTGAGGAGTTAAAGAAAAGGAAAGCAGCAATCTCTTCAGTCTCTGAGTGAGTCAGTAGAAGTATTTATTACTCCACTGTATACACTGCTTGCAAGTAGTTCATCTTTATCCCTCTGTCTGTTTATTTGTCTCTTTTACTGTCCCCAACAAAGAATCCCAATGCTATCAAATCTGAATTACAGACACTTTATGTTTCTAACATTTATTCTGCTGATCTCTTTCTTTTCTGGTACTTTTGGCTGCTGAGATGCATTTGACCTGCTGTTGGCAGGAGATACAGCTGCTAACTGCATTCTTTACTCCATCTGTTTTCACTGATGGGTATAACTCCACTAAAATCAGTGAGACAGCACTTGTATCAAGCTGGTATTATGTAGTTTAAATCAGGACTATAAACTCTGGACAATTTGGATTTTTGTAATTAACTGAAAATCCACCACCCAAATTTTTCCATGGCACTGCAAAATCTGCCAGAAAATACTGAGCGCTATACAGGCATAATTTCTTGGGCAGATGGAATACTGACTATACAAGTATTTGGCACAGGTTTGCAGGCAAGCAGCGCACTTTAGTATATAGCCAGCTCTCAAAATCCAGTACCTACAACATCCTTGCACTGAGAGAGAAAGGGGGGATATGAGAAAGCATGTTTCTGGAGCTTCTCTGGACATTGAAACCTGATGGGACAGTTCCCATGACAGGAGACACTTTGTGGAGCCAGCAGTAAACAATCCACAAGTTTCTTCAAAGTCAGCAGGACCCCACAGAGCAATATTTGTCCCTTCCTGGATGGCAGCTGTCTTGCTTCCCTCAGTTTTATAGGTTCTAATCTATTTCCATCCCTTACCCTATTTTATGGTTATGGCTGATAAGATAAATGAGTCTCTTTTTTGAAAGTCTCACAGTTTAGAGGCCACGCGGCTGTCAACCAGAGCCCACTGTTCTGTAGGCTTGTCCACTCCATGACCTCATGTAGCATAAAATGGAAATCAGAATTATTTTAGGACTTGAGAGCACACATGCATCCCCATCAGACATTCCTTAAGAGACTCGTGTAAGATCAGAGCGATTGCTTTTTTGCCCAGCATCCCACCCCCCACAGTGCTCGCTGGCTGTGGCCTGTGTGCATATCACCAGCACATGTGCACACACGCGGAAATGTGGCGAGGGGCAGGTAATTAGCCTTTCTAGAGGGGACATGCCTTTCTCCTGAGAGGAAAGCAAGAGAGGTCTGAGGACGGGAGGGAAGCAGATGTTAGCTATCAAGGAGGGAAACTTGCAGACAGGACATAAGGGGTAGCATCTGACCAGCCCAAAGCTGGAGACACTTGTACTTGCTTCATCTGAGAATACCAACATGCTAAAGACAACTGATGGATCAACTGAGCTTCCATTAACAGAAAACTCTCCGGATCGGATAGACCATCTGAATGTCTCACAGAGGCAAGGGGTCTGTCTTATGTGCCACTCTGCTTTGCTCATGCTCTGTAATATTACAAAAGCCCTCCCCAGGGTGCTTTGGTGGGGTTTGGTGATGCAGGAGCTCGAAGGGGATGAAGGCTCACTAGGCGCTTGCAGGACAAACCAAAAGGAAAACTCACAGCCCTTCCAAATATGCTCGTCCCAAGCTGGAGTCTTGTCAGACAGAGATGGTCCTGAACACTGATTGGCAGGTTTTTTTCTGAGCCTGTTCACCCATTCCTAATGAAAATGATAAGTCGAGGACAGTAGTTTTCTGTCTAACATAACCATTCCTTTTCCTTCTTTCCCCACAGGGTTAGTGCTTATGCTGACTGTTGAAAAATCAGTCATTAACAGCCAGGAAATGACTTTGCCATCAATCAGAATATTGCTCAGCCATGTTTCAGCTTTTTCCCCCTTTCTCTGCGTAATTATTCTCATCCTCTGCTGATTACAGTTTATAATAGCTATAATTCTCTCAAAATCAATCATTACTCGACTTAACCACAGGGTTACCAGTAGAAACATGAAGGAACACAGATATCCTGGACTATTTTTTAATTATTATTCTTATTTAACAACACACAAGCTTTTAGGTAGATCACATTTAACCTTCCTCTTGGCCGTATTAAGCAGCAATTATTTTATTTTAATTTAGTTTTAAATCATGGAGTTTTTGATTACATGGCAGTTCCAGCCACACCAGGTGTTTTGATGACACGTTACTAGCATGTTATTTTGACATAAAATCTCAGTGGTTGTCCTAAATTAAACTGCTGTAAAAGGACAAAAATGTCTTGTTTGCTAACACAGGCTCTGCAATCAAAGTAAAACCCAAGTACCTGATTTTTTCATTAGGATTATAGGTAAACACAGTTACATCAAAGGTTGGCTTATGGTCCTGTAAGGCAAATTTTGAGTACACTAAATGAAAAGCAACATTTACACTTAAAAATCACATTTTTCCTGAATAGAGTGGAAATTTGTTCCCTATCACAAACACTGATACTCCTACTACAGCTGAACAATGGGTTTCTGTTATTTCGCTTGCACCATATGTTAACTTGACACCACTTTGCCTCTAATCATTTTCTCTCGCCCATCTATTCTGTTAGTTTCCCTTACTGATTATGTGGGTCTCTCATGCAGAAAAAGGAAATATCTAAAAATTTAAGGATATAATTATATGGAATAACCAAAATTTGGAAGCTGGACTGAAGAGCAGGTGTAGTCTGAGTTTACTTTAAAGCTAAAATAAATCCTGAATTTAAAATTGACCTTTTATTAAAAAAAAAATAAAATGGGTGAGGAAAAGTAATTTGTGAGATGACAGCATTTTAAGTCAATTGTTTTGAGACTTCTCCACACAAGGGTATGACATAGAAGTACACAAAGGAAGCAATTTTCCACACAGACCATTCTGATCCTACAATTCCATACACATTCTTACACAAAACGTATTCAGACACTTTTTGTGAACTACCTACTATAGTTTTGTGAACGACATCAATTTATGTGTGCAATGGCCATGTCATACCCCAGGCTTCTCTTTATTTACCCACTTGGAACCAGCAGTACATTATTGTTAATTTTGACCTGACAAATGGGATATCTACATGTTTTGCTTACAACGGCTTGTCTGGGAGAAAATTCAGAGCAGATAACATACAAATACAGTCCACCCATAAATTGTGCCTTTCATAACTATCTGCGCTATGGAAATCAACCGTTCTGGTGTGTCAAGCCAGAACATATGCATTACTGGAGACAGTTTGCCAGTCTCAGATTCTGAATAGCAAATTCTGATACTACATAGTTGACTATACTGGGACTGATGTTCCCCTGTATCACCTCACATTTCTTCCTAAGGTTGGTAGGAAATTTTGGAACAAGGACTAAATGAAAGATCTTCTGGTTTATTCACCTTTTATCTATCATTGTGTGATCCTGCATTTCTCTAAAACCCATGTCTCTTCAGCCACACTGAACACGGGTGCAGCAGGGCAGAGTCTTTTGGAGACCATCTTGTCAAAAAATAACAAAGGAAGGACCACATTTCTTTGGCAGATAACATGAATTCAGGCCTAGCCATGAGTAAAAAGTCATTTGGACTACATAGCCCATCTCGTAAAATGCCTGGTCTGAATTCTGGTGAGGTGGCTGAGGCTTACTACCGACCCCAGTGGATCTCAGTGCTGGAGAGGAAGACAGCTCCCAGAGCTCTGCCTCTCACAAGGAGTTCTGACACAACCCAAGGGTCTCTTGGTCACATGAGAAATGGTTTGTAGGCTCAGGGCCCCAGGGGCCATTATTTCAAAGTTGTTCAGCCATCATGTAGCTGCATGAAGCACCTCCTGCCGTGTCTGTGCCTTTCAGGAAGCAAAGCTGTGTTGTGAACTATTGGCGATGTTAATAGCTTTCTTCCCTCCAGAGATTTGCTCCTGCTTTGGCTCCAAATATTTCAAAATAGCTGAAGCTGGCAGTAAGAGCCATGGGAAGTAAAAGGTGATGCATGTTAATTTCTGGTTTGGACATGATGAGAATTTCATTTTGTTCATTAAAATTCCCCAGTGCCGATGGGATACTCCTCTGATTCATGGACTATACCTTGTAATGTTCCTCTGTGAGGAATATATGCAGCCCAAATGTCTTTAAATAGTTTTGTTTTCCTCTCCTTCCAAATACTGCA
Source organism: Pezoporus wallicus (assembly GCF_028554395.1). Classification (NCBI taxonomy): domain Eukaryota; kingdom Metazoa; phylum Chordata; class Aves; order Psittaciformes; family Psittacidae; genus Pezoporus; species Pezoporus wallicus. The sequence continues at coordinate 243,636 of NW_026640314.1, forward strand.
GTTATCGTTCTCCTGATACATAACATGCTGTCCTTCCAGTTAGATGGTTGCATGTTTGTGGAGGAATTTCAGGGCATGTTTTTAAATTCCTGCAAAAAGACTGATGTTATCACAAATGGCAGCATCATGTTTGCTTATTGTGAAATGGAAAGACACAGTGAAAGGTTTGCAGAGGAACCTGCTACTATTAAATAGAAAAATAAAACGTAGAAACAAACTGGGATTCAGACTGATATGGGGATGGGTCGGGTGAGCAGGAGGCCATGGAAGAGCATTTGTGTACTCCACAGAACAAACAAATAATCCCATCTTGCTGTCCCAAAGGAATGTCTGAGGACAGACAGAGGGGCTCAATTGCTGGGTAACCAGATCAGTTGTTAAATGCCTATTCAAAATATGTCATCTGTGATGATGAAAAGCTATGGTGTTTTGCCATTCAGAAACAACAGCTATATATGTTTATGCTATTTTTGATTAGACAAAGAGTGGAAAACTTGTATTTTACATAAGCAAAAGTAAAATCCACATAACAGCACTGTGTGGTCTCTCCTTAAACTGCTTAATCAACTTAGACCATAGCAACTGCTTTCCAAATATACAAATAGAGCTCTTAGATATCTAGAGATAGACAAGTCAAAGACATCAAGGATTCAGAGTAACAGGCTGCAGAGGTTAATGTTCTCTCCCACCATGCAAAGAGTATTTTTATTCTGCTGTGATTTTTAAGATAAACATGGAAGACAAACATACAGGATTTTTCCACTGAGGAGCCATTTCAGGAGCACTCCCTGCACCACAAAATGCACTTCTCAAAATGTGAGCAGAACGACACTGGTGTGAAGCACGAATAGGAAACTGATGAAAATCAGGATCAGACTCATTCTGGTGAAAAGGCAGCACACTGCAAGTACAAGTAGATGGCATGCTGACCAGGTTTTTTGACTTTAATAATTTGAAGCCAAACACCATTCATCCAAGGAAAATAAGAAGACCAGAAGCCCACTATAGCCAACTAAACGTGGAGCTGACATCAACACAAAAGTGCTTAATAGCACAACAGTGCAAGGGATGTGCTAAATTCCTTGAGAGATATTGGGTCAACTGATCACAGAGGAAGGGTAAATACAGATGCCACACGGACAGCTCCCAAATGTATGTGAAAGAAGCTTGAGATTGGGTGTCTAATTCCAGTGTCTGAATGTTTACCAAATATTTTAAAACAGAGAACCAGATCACCAGTAGATGCAGACAAGTGAGGCTCTGCTGAACAGTTCTGGTCAACATTTATGTGCTTGTTTTGAAATGAGTATGCTCCATCATACCAGCCCTGCTGACATGAGTACAGTGTCATGTCAGCCTTCACCACCAGCCTTTCCCACACTGAAGAAACCACATTTTTCCTGAGAAGTCACCTGAAGGCTTCCAGTTTCTTGGGAGACGTATATCTGGACTGTATGCTCATTAGGGAAGAAGCATGCAGCTTGTGGAGCAACAGGATGAGGTATGAACAGTGATATTGATTAATTTTGTTCCAGATAGAACCAGTACACATGAACTTGATTTGATTGCTAGGTATCAGGAAGGGCAAAGCTCAGCAAACTGGAAGGTCAGCGTTGTTCAAATCACCATGCAAGATGATTAATAATTACAGCCCCATAGTAACCTCATTGATTCACACTGCATAGCATCACCACGAGCAGATCCCATGGCAAGTCCTTTTCCTCTGTTTTCTGCCTTTGCCAGGAAACATTGCTCCCCCCAGATGAGCATGATCTATGTGACTTAGTAGAAAGAATAATCAAATACACCTCTCAGCCCACCACTCTTTCACCACCTCCGCTGTCACTGTATACTCTACGTTTTAACAAAAATACACATCACCCTGAAGTTTAAAATGCCATGTTGTATCTCACTGTGATGAACTCCATCAGTGTTAGGAGAAAGCCGATTCTTTCAGACTGAAAAGCTACGCTGAGAGCCTGAGAGGCCAAGCCCAGGAGCTTGTTTATCTGTGTACAAAGCTGTCATCATACAGAGCAGTATCACTGAATGACAGGGCAGGCCTGTGAAAACAGACAGAGTTTCCCTAAAAACCCTACCTAAAAAAATCAGTGGTAGCACTCACACAGCATTATTCTTTAAGTCACCTATTTAAAGTAACTTCTTTTTTTCTAACTACCCTAGGGTGCCACATATGTTTTCAAGTCTAGCAATACAGTGAGGGTGTTTTTGTGCCAAGTACTACAGACCACACAGAAGAAGCTGCAATTAATGGTGTTTCAGTGTTCTGCATTGCTGATCTACTTAACAATCCATTTTCGGGGACATTTTAAAAGTTGTTTAGCTGACTGCCAAAAATGAGGATCATTAAAAATAGATTCGCAGCTGTTTGGGAAAGCTGAGATATAATTTTGTCTTCATTATGCCTTATTGCAGATGTTATTGATTTAGCCTCACTGCATTTCGGTGGGCAATATCAATTCACACAGTCTTTGACTTTGGAAACTGGGAAGTCCATTTATTCTTATTTTTAGAGCTCACAGTATGGAAGGAGGGAAAATAACCATGAAGAAAATTTGTAAGAGAGCCTCTTTGTTTGGCAGCACCATTGTGCATGTGATCGGAGCCAATAAACTCATCAAATCATCCCTAAACTGTGAGCCTCAGATTACAGCAGAATGTGCACAAAATACATTCCGTACGTGAATCTTCTACGAGAAGGGCCTGCAGTCTTAGACCCAGTACTGCAGATCAGAGACAACAAAGTGTGGATGTGACCATATGCTGTTTCCATGATACTGCTTCTTTTTTCATTATTAATACACTATTTACATTGCAAGTTGGCACTATTTAGAACAATAATTTATAGCTAAATATCCCTAAACATATGGTATCATTGCCAAGCACAGAAAAAAGTAACTTTCTGCTCCATTTAGTGAGTTCTCACATGTAGCTGCAGAAACCAGGTCTGTGTACATATGGGCGTGTATATGTTTGTGTGTATGTTTATGTAGGATCAAATGCTGCTTTTTGTGTCATGTGTAAAGATACAAATCCCTCTGTTGTAATCAGCTTAAGCAGGAGCAGAAGGCTGAATTCCCTGGTATTTGATCACTTGTGTAGGAAGCTTTCAAGAATCCCTCCAACAGAAATTGCACAAATAATTCCTGGAAGTTTAATAAAATGCATATGTAAAAGTGCAAAGGACAAGAAGTAAAAAGAAAGATGGTAATAATAGCATAACCACTGAATCATGCATTAAATAAACCTCTCAGTCACTCACTCTCAACAAGCACTGCACATACAGTTTTGTGTTACACTTTTAGTGTTACCCTTTCAAACAGAGAACAACCTGCAAATACCCTTCCTCTGCCCAACCAGTTGCTTTAAACAGTTGCGCCTCTTACCACCCTCTCACTGACTTCTCACTCAGCCAGGCTTTATTGCTTTGTAGCCATTTTCAATGGAGTGAAAGACAACTGATGCTCCAGCTCTCTTCCTTATTGTGCTGAAGAGGACCCACACATGACCAGCATGTGGGTTGGGAAAGCAGCTGTGGCATTGTTAGCCAGCACTTGCTTCCCACATACAGTACTACACTGGGATGAATGCACCCACCACAGACAATTGTCACCCACAGCATTTCTAAGGAGCTCTTTGTCTGCTTCCATCACTTAGTCCAACAGACTTCCTAGACTAAAGTTAGCGCTGTGCACATCAGCACTGCTGATTTTTACCTTAGGAGTGCTCGTCTCAGAAACTGTGATGTGGGACAGTCTTGCTGCTTCCCTTGAGTACAAATCAATCTGCAGCAAAGAAAAGGGACAGGCATTTTGCAGCGAAGAACACCTGGTTTTGGTAATCCCATAAAATGTCATTTTTCTCCAGAACTGCTGAGAATGCTTAACGTTTCACAACCTCCAGAAGACCTTCATAAAGGGCTGGGGGCTGTAAATCCCACACTAGTATTGGCAAGCCTTAAACTAGAGTGGGTCTATGTGTGTAGCTGCACACTGATGCAATTAAAGGAATTAACAGATTGTCTTACTGTGTCTTGAAAGGAACCACAGCTCTTTGCAGACCACAATATATCTCACAGCCATAGAAGGACCTCTCTACAAAAGGACTTTACATATTGAAAGCTGAAGTGGGAGCATCTCAGAAGAAGAGAGCTGAATGATCCCTTGCAGCACAGAACCTTCTGCTGCTACTGAGACTAGTGATCCAAACACCATGCTTTGCTAATTTAATTCTTTATCCAACACAGTAGAGTACATGCTGAACTTAAAGCACAGAAGCTTTGAAGGGATGAAGGATGATTTCTGCTCTTAGATTTCTATGCTGTGCTACTTCAGGCTTTGGCCAGACAGTCTGCATTAGGGGTATGTATGGCCTCAGCAGATGCTGTGAACTGACATAACTCACTTTGGCCAAAAGAAAATTGCACTCTTCTTCCTCACTGGAACCGTGATGGCATGGTTCTTGGCCATGTAATCCCATCACTTGCCATGTGCTAGTGCTGATGCTCATCGGACCAAAACCTGCATGACAGAGGGGTGTAATGGAATGGCCAGTGTAGGAGAACAGGCAGCTAGAAATGGATAGAAAAGAAGAAAGGCTTCTTGTTTTCCATAGGTGTGAATCTTTCACTGGACTTGGCTGTCTTTTGAACTGGCACTGACATGTGACTGCCGTCAACAAGAAATGGAGACAACCGAACCTCAGGAGCAGCACTTCCAGCATTTTTCAACTAAGTTTGTGAATTCTGACAAAACCCCCCCGTCTTTATAGAAGAAACTCTTGTGTTTCAGCCAAGCCATATAAATGTGTAACAGAGAAGGGATGTATAGAGCTACACTGTGTTTGCATGAGCGTAAATCCTTTTTGGCAGCACAGCCTAATTCTCTGTGCTTTGGCCAGGAACCTCAGCTGTCCCAGAGAAGGTGGACATGGTCCTTGCTTGTTGGCTAACATAAAGGTTCAAACTGGCACTTCAAACATGAGCTGCTATTGCCTGAACTTGTAGCTCAAGGCTGTAACAATATGCCTCTGCTGCAGATTGGTGGGCTGCTGAGCAGTGTCCTGTTGACCCTTGCTATATGTCACTTTTCTAAGCCTCAACAGACAGTAGTAAATGGCTGTACTCATTACTCCTCATGATAGATTTTGCCCATAAACCCAAGTTACACTGGCCATCTAGTCCCACTATTTACTGCTCTCTTGGTTTGCCTTTCACCATTACTCTAAGACTGGAACACAAATAATAACATTGCAGGATAGGCTGTGGACATTGTTTTGGGTCCTTGCTTGATAGTTGGATCTTGTCCATGTCCTAAGCGTTTTAGTGCACTGCATGGCATTATTCAGGTGGAGCACATGGACTTGCTCTTCAGGAAAATATCTGAGGTTCTCAGATCCATAGATCTTGGTGCTCAGTTGCTATCTGATGTCTGTGGGCTGCACTGCAGTGTTCCCACACTGTTAGACAAAGCTTCCCACTTCTTTTGCACTGACTAACAATGTCTTGCCTCTTCTGACTCCCAGCTTCCCATTGCTTTGCAGGTACTCTGTGCTCAAATTCCCATTCAAAGATGAACCAGTTTTGAGCTCTGCTGAGGAATTCTGTGATTTACTGTCTGAGTACAGAGTCATGAAAGCCAGGGGCTTGCAAGAGGCACCTTGCAATGTCTTATTCTCAGTCCTTGCCTGACTGTCCTTCAAACAGCATCATTCTTCCTTGAAAATGGAGTAAACAGTATGACTAATAGCATAGTGATTATTCAGGATCAGGTTCATACCTCACAATGCAGTCAAACAGCTCCTTTTGTTCACTTCTGTTCACTGTGAACACACTGCACTGTCCCAGCTCTGCCTTTCTTTGGGCTGTCATGCCATGCTGCTGGATCGTCTTTTTGTCTATCTTTTCTCCATGCGCGAAGTGTGGATACACCACATGGGAGAAGACCCTTCCCTCTGACATTTAGACAACTGCAGTGCAGGTGTACACAGATGAACTTACCTGTCCCTTGCACAGCCAATGGAAAGAAATAAATTTAGAACACATCGAGCTTGTTCAGAAGTGCTTCAAAATAGCACAATCAATGACCAACAGCTCATTGTCAATACTGGGTACACCTTCAGTGACTAAAATGGGAGCACAGCGTCTGGATGTGCAGTTCAATGAGATGATCCTTCCCATGACAGCAGCTCTGACATTGCTTAGCACTTTCTTAAAAAACCCCTCATTTTGTGTTCTCTTCAGATAGGACTGGCTCATCTCCTGCTGCATTTGCAGCTGATGACTGTCCCAGCCCGAAAGTACTAAGTGTTTCATTGCCCCCAGTTATGTCTGATTCCTGACTTGACTGACTACCACCACCTTTGAGAAGGGCTTTTAGGCAGGTTGATAGATTGTGTCTTTTATTGTGTAAAAGATTTGTGAAGCCTCAGTAGAGACAACGGGCAATGTCATCTTCTCTCACTCCAGTCTAATATCAAGTGCAGTACACAGTGGCTTATTCACCACACTGCTTGTTGTCAGAAGGCACATTTCACTAACAGCCAAAAGCAAACTGGCAAAACATGTTCCCATCAAACAAGCACAGGGAACGGGTCATTCTCAGCCCAGATATTTTCCCCTTTCTGTATTCACATCATCTCTACTTCCAAATGCTACAGTCTGTTGGCTTCAAAACAGTGATGCTGATAGATTTCCCTTCCCAGTATCATCCTTTACCTAATCTTACTCCACAGAATTGCAGTGGTTTATGGTACGTGCCTGGCTTAAACAATCTTTGTGCTTTCAGATGCCAACCTGGGGCCTCTAACTAACCCTACCATGTGGCAGCTGCCTTCTGGCTTTGCAGTACTTTGCTGCATGTGAACAGCATCTGGACATTTCCACCGATGGAGGCATTTCCTGAACGAGCCTGAGTGTGTCTCAGAAGCAGAATGGAGCTCAACAGAGATTGCCAGATGCCCAGATGAGCTGGCCTCAGTCTCCTCTGCTGCATGCAGCCTGTGGCCAGTCTTATACCCTTCAGCAGCTGTCACAACTTGTAATGCAAGCCCGGTTTGTCTCTTGCTCAGGTTTCCCTTTCTCTGATGATAAGATTTTCATCCATGAAAGACAGCTAATGCTGGACCTATTAGGGTTCTGCTTGCACCCACTACCTGACACAGGTCCAGCACACTTAGCTGGACTCCTGTGATCAGACAGGACCGGGCAGGGGGTTTATTTCAGTGCTGTGCTCAGTGCATTAGGGTGAGCACATCCAGCATCTCACTTCCCACAACAGTACTCTTTAAACACCTTATATGAGTTGAAGGATGTAATAACTCTTCCCCTCCAGAGCTGGACCAGTTCCAGCTCACTGGAGGTGCTGGTGTAACATCGCAGCTGATCCCAATCCAGCTGGCACCCGAGTGGCCTCTGAGCCCATGGGTTTTGGATGGTGAGCAGCCCACTCCCTTGTCTGCGGTCCCATGAAGATGACAGTGCTCTGCACTGTTCCTCCCCTGCAGTGAATGTCTGTCTGTCTCGTAGCTGCCTGAGTCGCTGAGTTTTAATTTCCTGAAAGAAGAGCTGCCCTGGGGTAGAAAATGGTCCTGCCTCTCCCGGCTCACACTGACAGTCTGTAGCCCAGGCCAGCTGTCTCCATCCTGCTGTGGTGAGGCTGTACATCCACCTGGCGTCCAAACGGCGAACTGATGGCTGGTTTCACTCCCCAGACCCTAGGCTGTGTCTCCCTTGCTCCCTGAATGTAGCTCTCATGTCTGCCTGCCAGGGAGGGTACCTCAGCACATCTCTCACTGAGGTTTTGCTCCTTTCCTTGGGTAGATCAGCTGCCCTCTCACTGTAGGAAATCATTTCCAAAGATCAGGTATCTTTACTATAGAAATGCCATTTAGTAAGACAGGTCCCCTAAGCAATGGTGTCTCTAAACAGGGCCTTTCTGATGTCAAAGTTGCAAGGCAGAGTTCTGGCCCTGCACATTCCTGTTCCGTCAGCTACCCTGCCTTCAGGTGAAGGCAGGACCTCTCCAGCTACTCTGCCTGGGGTCGCAGTGCTTCCTCACCAAAGGTTTGCTTCTAGCAACTGAATCTCACTGACTTCTTGGCCTTGCCTTTTGCTTATAGTTTTTAATCTCTCTTTGCAGAATATTTGGTGCTATATGTTTGCACTTCTCATTTCCATGCTTCTGAAACATTTCTTAATCTGGAAATGCAGCATCTTCACTGGTCAGAAGACCAGATCCTTTACCCTTTGCACAAGACAGACACTCTCCAGCAGGAAGTCTGCTAGCACTGAGGCCAGAGCCCCCATGCCTGTCAGTCTGGCCCGTGGATCCCCAAACACGCTTCTTCCTCCAGCTCTGCACAGGGGTTACCCACACAGTGTATGTCCTGATGTCCGGGCCACATCCCTCATCTATTAAGGCTGTTCTAGCTATAGCTACAGTGATTTTTCTCCCGTTTGCATGTCTATTTACTACCCTCCCTCCCATAATCAAAGTGAAGATAATCCTGTTTAATTCCTGCCGTACAAATCCATGGACCTCAGTCAGAACGACAGCACTTTTTAGCTCAAATTCGCATCAGTCTCACTGAAGCCTCTTTCAGAAACCCAGACCCACGAACGCTATGAAAATTAAGCCAGTCAATAATAACAAATCTCGCCGTGGCTCGCAGCCGCGCTTTGCGAAGGGGAAGAGGGAACAAATCCCCTCGGTGCAGGTGGGTGTACCGGAGGGCTCAGTCCAGCGCCGGCAGCTCCAACGGGCAGCGGACGGAGGCGGAAGAGCCCCGCGGCCCAGCGCGGCGGCGGCCCCGCGCTGCCACCTGGCGGCAGACTGGAGCCCTGCGGCGGCCGGCCTGTCCACCGCCCCCTGGTGGCGGCCCGATGGCTGTACAGCACGGCACGGCACGGCGCGGCCAGGGCTGGCGCGGGGGGGCGCAGCGGAGCATCCTCCTGCGTTTGAGGAACCGGCCTTACCGGCGCAAACCCGTAACAAACTGATGGGCTTTGAGGACTGGGAGGGTTTCTTGCTTTGGAAGGGATTTTGTTCGATTCTCCGCGGGTTTGTGGGTTTGTCTGCGTTTTCCTTTGTTCTCTTGGAAATCTGCGTGCGAATCATCATGACAGCTGTGAAAGACACGGCCTGGCTGCAGCGCATCTGCAGTCACAGGGTGCAGGCGGTGCTGGGGGGGAGGTTATTGTTCCCATAACTACCTGTGCACCCATCCACGGTCAGTTTCCAACTGCCCCACTGAGCACTGCAACATCCGTAAGCCAACAGCTCAGTTCCTTTAACGCAGGGACTGCCAGGCGGGGATGAGGGAATCCTGGCACATTTTTGCAAGAGAAGGACCATCTCCTTAAGGGATGTCTGGACTGCCATATTGCTCCTGGGCAGGGACAACAGGCATGGCCTATTCTGGTGACTATTCCATCCACTGACCAGGCAAATCCTGACTCCAGACCAGTGCTGCAAGGAATTCATGAAGCCCTGACTCCAGTCCAACCTTTTCATTAATTGCATTCAGGTAAAGCATCTGCTTAAAAAAGCTGGTATTATCTGTAGCCTAAGTGATGCTAGGAAGCAATTGCTGACAAGCAATGACAACCCCTATTATAGAAGTATTACAGCACCAGTAGTACAGTTGACCAGTAAATCAGCGCAGGCAAGAAGGGACCACTGAAGTACAGAGAAACCGATTAGGAGTTAGGCTGAAAAAAACCCCAAACTTAAGCCTGGCTCAAGCCTCAGGCCAATTTGTGCTCCAAACCTCATATTATTTTTGCAAATATAAATATAATAATTACATCAGCATGGGAAGGAAACTCCATTTGGTTCCCCTCTGCACCAGAAAGCTTCTTGCTTGGGCTGGAATTAATAAATACATCATAAACCTTGCCTTCCCCTTTCCCCCTTTGCCCCCCAAATCCATCAACCTTTTGAGGTAGTGTTGATTAAACAAGGGTCTCAAAATGCTTTGTGAAGGAGGGTAGGTGAATTATTGCCTCCCTTACCTGCTGACAAAGCTATAGATCTGGCGGGGAGCCTCTCAAGCTCAGGGGAAAGCAAGAGGTAGAGAAGATGAGAAAGTTCAAGACAATGATCCTTGGGGCTCAGGACTCACTGATGAGCAGGAGGAGGAAGTACCGTGTCAAGAGAGGAGGAAGATGGAGATGAGACAATAGGACATGATTGAGTGTTTCATGGTTTCTTCCTGCTTCATGTCCCTGAGGCATTCATCAGTGGCATTTGTCTTCCTAAACCTCCCATGGGGAAGTGATATCTCCCTTCTGCTGAGAGGGAAACAGAGGATGGTGAGAGATTGACCAGGATCATGAAGGCGGCCCATGGCTGGCCTGGAAATTGAACTTCGGCCACTGAAACAAGGTAGATAAGGAAAAGGAGAAATGCAAGGGGAGAAATCCCCAAGAAGCTGTGGCTTTTAATAGGCCCCCTTAGGGCCTTCTTCAAACAACATGGGAGTCTGCCTCTTGGCAGAAATACAGTTGAAAACAGTGGCATTTATTTCACCTCAAAGAGATTTGTGGACAGGACTTGGCCTCTAAACCACAGGAAAAAATCATGCAGGAAAACTAAAACCAACCCCAAGTTTACCTGGCAAGAAAAGTATTGACCCAAATCTCAACCACATGGCACATGGGATGTCATGTACACAATGGCATCGCCATGATTTCACAAGTGTTTGGTCCCATTAGCATTATTGCAGATGACCTTACCCTACAGATGTGTGAGTGACTCTACTGGGGCAGGTTAAGCAGAAGACACAGCCATAGGGTAATAGGGAACAACACTGGGTGCAGTCCTCGCCTCCTTAATACTGAGACACACACACTGTAAGGGGCTCTTGCCCATGTGGCTGAAGGCAGAAAAGCCCTTTCCCAGCCCACTGTAGCAGACACAGCCCACACTTCTGCAGATGTCTCACATTGCTCAAGTATTTTGTCTGCCATGTGTGTGTGCAGCACCAGCAGCACAGGGCATGCTCCTTCAGGGAACAATCCTCCCCCAGCCTTGGAAAAACAGATTGGGTTTAGAGTATAAAGCTGGATGAATGCATGAGAAAAGTATATTCCATAGGGTCTGCCAGCAAGGCAGGGAGTCCTGCTGCAAACAGCACCATAGCACAAGGTAAGAGGCTGTTGTGGTGGTGACAGAGTCCATTTCCCATTTTCTCAGCAGCCAAGGGTTTTTTTTTCCCATTTTTAAATGGTTTGGGTGCTGTTAATGTATCTCTCAGCAGAGCTGCATGCTCTGTCTCAAGACTTGGTCAGAGAAACATATGCAGCCACAGCAGAGCTAGAGAGCTGTTGCCTGTTGGGACAAGAGACCAAGTCCTGGCCATTCCACAGGAAGGCAAGGAACCAGGACAGCCACCACATGAGGTGACCTGTCACTGTGGACACCATGAAAGGACATGAAGAGTCTCTTCTGTATGAGAAGGACTGTTTTCAAAGGTTTGGGCTACTCCAACTGCACAGCTGGGAGAGTCCTTGTCCTTGATGAGACTCACGACATGCAATTCTCCAGTGTGTTTGCTGGTGCCTCACAAATCCTCATTCAGCTCCACCCCACCTCCAGTTCACTGATTTGGAAAGGCTTTAGCAAGCTTACTTTTTTTCTTTTTTATCCTGGAAAATGAAAAGCATCTGCCCACTCCTCATAGATTGGATCTTCTTGTAAGTCAGAGACCCTGCAAGCTGCTCATACAAACATTTGCAGTGACTCTAAGATGAAAGGAGATGCATCTGGCCCGCTCCACAGCGTCTTGTTTGAACAGCAGCACACAATACATACACTCAGTTACAAAATAGTAATGTGCTTTTAATTTGCATGGAGTGAGCCCACGAAACTATAATTAGAAAAACAGCTTCTGGAAATGCAACAAGGAAATATTAATATAGTGCAAAAAGTGATCCAAAGCCTCCAGCCCCACAGGGATATGTTGTCTAAAATGTTGCATTAGCCATTTTTTCTCTCTTAATCCAAAAGGACTGCATCTCTAGAGCAATCCTTTCTGAACGTTTAGCCTCCTTGACCATAAATCTTAGCCATTTGACACCCAAGATATTAAATTATATTTGTGTTGTTATATCATAACATGATGCTTAGCCATATATCATGCCCCCAAGGATAGCACAGAACCAGTAAGTGGTAAGCTCTTCCTTCCAGACCCTCTTTAAAGCTGAGAGAATCACTGTAACCTGATGGCAGCACTGGCCTGCATTTGGATTTGTGTTTGACTTCACTTATACTTGTTGTTCAGGTCATTGAAATATGGCTACTTTTACAAGGAAAGACAAATTGCCAGCGCTAGCACATAGTCATTTCTTATTACAATTCTTAATTACGATTTCAGAGGGGTCATAAATGTTGTGTCATGAGTAATAAAATGTTGGAGACTGAACAGAAGTAAGAAAAATAATCATGGCATTGAATTACTTAAGGTTTAAGTTCCACTGCATGGTCCTGGGAGGTTCTTCAGAAGCAATCTTTCCTTCAGTGCAGATGGAGGGATGTCTCATTCAGACACCATATGGATACTGTCTAGCAGCTCCTATCAGTCGATTGTATGCTAAGGACCAGCTGTGGTTGCCTAGCAGTTTCTGCCTGCTGATTGACCCCTGGGGTGTAGCACACATGACAGCCAAAAATCAGAAAATTCACCCTGAGGAGGGCAGTGCTCTTTATGGTGAATTACGACATCAGTGATTTGCCTCTTGACATCAGAGATGAATAAAACCATCACATCTTGCCTCAAGTTATACCATTTCTTCTTGTGGTTGGCCCCAGTTGTTCTCACACCTTGTGTTTCATTTTTGGCTAAGGATGTTTTGGATCTCCAGGGGCTGAAAGTCTTCATGGTTAGCACTGACACTTCCAGATTCACTTTTGGCTGTGGTGCCAGTGTGTGTGTGGCCACAGATGTTTTACAACTGCTGCAGGCACCTCCAGAGGAGCCTTCACAAGAAAATCTCCTGCCAGGTGTCCTTCTGCCCCTGTGAAAGAAGGAATATGGACAATTCCTGACACCCAGCAGGGGAGTACCACACCCAACAGTTCTTACATCACTTTCTTATTGCTCCAGCTCTTTGCATGCAAATTCCTGACAAAGTAATTTCTCTGACAACTTCAGGCTCTGTACTAATGTTGTAGCAGAGCCTTCCCTATTATTATAATGTCATTCTAGTTATCATTTCTTGGGGCTTATTGTGTGAAAATTAGAAATACATTATTACCAGAAAAGCCATTTTCTCAACTCTGCAGGCATTTACAACCTGACATAATCTCTTAAAATCTCAATTGTTTGCAATGAAACAGACCTCTTCTTCTTCATGAAGATGTCAGAGAATTTCAGTTTCAGCTAATTCTTGCAAGCCTAATGAGTTTCCTTCTCTAAGAAACTGGGAATGGTCTTTATGCTATAATAGTTCCAGGAACAATTGGAAACTACTTGGATAGTAACATTTTTTTTCGATCAATATCACTTCTGTAATGTGAAACTTTTGCCAGATCTGAGTATCTAAGCAGTTCTCTCCTTTTTTTTTTTTAATTTTTCTTTTTTATGAGGATTTCTGTGTAAAGTTCTTGTACACTGAGAAAGGTTGATACAACTATGTACACCAAGATGTGACAAGCAAGAAGTTAATAAATGGAACCTATAGTATGATAGCTGGAAAATCTGGTGTTGTGGCATTGTAGAGATGATTTCCAACTAGAAGACCACTTCTTTTATGCTTTTTTTGTGCTTTATTTTGTATGCTGTAATAACTGCATGCGCAGTCAGATTAGAGGTAAGTATGTCTTATCAGCCCATTAGAGACATACCCTTCTGTTCATATTAAACAGTTAAAACATTAAGAGTTATTTTAACTGTGTAGATTGAAGATTGCATTGACAAAAGGAGCTTTTTTTCCCTGGCAAGTTAGGTTACTGAACTGTGCTATCCCCAGAAAGAAACCTTAACTCAGGTGACAAGCACATTCTTGACCCAAAAGTTGCACCACTCACTGGAAAGAGTTCCTGGACTTCAAGAGGCTTTGTATCTGGCCCAAGGAAGAAGAGTACAAAACTGTACCACTTTTAAATAGGAGAGTCAAAGAATTGCAATTTCCAGTTCAGCGCCCAGTTAAAACTTTCAGCCCCTCACTTGATTACATTTTAAACCAAAAATCACTGGACAAAAATATCAAGCATGAGGATTCCAAGATCAGGGCTCATTCCACTACAGTGGGTGTCCAAAAAGGCTCATGTCTACCTCTACATGAAGAAGGCTTGAGGCTGTTGCGTTTGTCTCTGTACGAAGAGTCACAAACAGTGAAGGACTGTGGCTCCTGCCTCACTTCCAGTACAGCATGTTCCTTGTCTGCGAGGCTGAGGGGGTGGAGACGCACCATCTGCTAGGTTCATCCAAATCGCTTAATCTTAACTAATTTCAAAGGGAATGAGGTCAAAACTTCAGAGGTGACCTTAACTCTTCATAAAATATTTGCTGTCTCAGATGTTATGAAGAAAATGTTGTTTCAGAGGAACAGGGATGACTTGCCAAGGATTCTTCCTGACGCTGAAATGCACTTCCTTCTCCCTCCGCAAATACTAGAAAGCTCATTGCTCTGTCCTGGCAGCAGCAGCAACCCACCCCTGTGACCTCCCCTAACTTCCTCAGAGCTGCAGCTTCCATGGCACCCTGTGTCTCATATTCTGACCCATATCTCATCTCTTGTGTCCCCAGGACGCACCTCCGTACACTAAATAGCTTTACTTCCCAGGAATTTTCACTGTCATGCATCCTATAAGAAGCTATGCCTCCCTTTAGCCATCCCACCTAGACCCCTCTGGGGTGGGATCCATTGAAACCTATTTCAGACTATCCCTCAGCTAGACATTTCCTGCTCAGGCCTTCTCCAGGTGTATGTTGAAAGTGTCATTAATTGGCCCTCAAACACTGCCTAGCAGGAGGTTCTCTCAAGACAGGAGGTCTCTTCCTTTTCTGTAGGTCAGATGTTCACTCTTGCAAAAGATTGTTCTGTAATTTACATGTACAGAAATATTGCCTTTATACGCAGTAGACAAGAAAATCCTTGACTTTAACATTTGCCCAGAGGTTTTGTTTGTTTTTTAGGTTTGTCATGCAGTAAAAACAAGAATCCAGAGCCCTTTTGGTTTCTTGTGTCCAGTCATGAGGAAAAAGCACAGAGACATTTAGAGCATGGGGACAACAGCCTTTGAGAATAGAGTACCTTGCTGTGAACATCTTTCTGTCAGGTATCCTCACCTGGATCCTGTTTTTCAGCTGTGGCTTTTGCTACAGCTGTGATTTCCCCCAGCCAGGAGCTGGGAAAAAGTGATGTTTCCAACTGCTGCATGGCCCATGGTAAGCAAGAATCAGCCAGATGGGGTATCATCTAGGTGCTGAGAGAGGAGACAGCAGCCCAGCGAGGACTTTGAAGGGGAAGGAGTGTTTGATCATACAGACCTCTGACTTCCCTTAAGAAAGGGAAGATGTGAAATACGTTTATTTTTGTATGTTGCTAAAGGGAAGACAGTGCCTAAGAACCAGGTAGGTCAGAGACAACCAGGAGCATAAGTACAGTTGTACTCCACTTGTGTAGAAACAAGAAAACAACATGCTGTTTTTAGCATCAGACCCTGGCTTGAAACACAGCTGAGGAGGATAAAGGATATCAGCAGAAAACCTGGGGATGCAAAAGGCTGTTTTTCATTAGCTTCTTCACTATCCTGCTTAACATGGGCTGGTTCAAACCTGGATGTTGATCTGCCAGTATTCTCTGCCCTTCAAACCTTTTTTTAACTGTTCCTTATTTGCCAGGACTGATGGAGGGACATAAGATGCTTGAAAGTTTGTCAGGTTTATAACATGGTCTGATTTTTCCTATGAGCCTTTCTTCACTCTGATATCGAAGAAACATTGCTTTTTAATTAATCTATTCTTAATGTCCTTACATTGCTGTTTCATGGTGGTAAGAGGGCTTTAAAAACTCCATCAAACAG
The DNA here is from genome assembly GCF_028554395.1 of Pezoporus wallicus. NCBI lineage: Eukaryota > Metazoa > Chordata > Aves > Psittaciformes > Psittacidae > Pezoporus > Pezoporus wallicus. The sequence goes on from NW_026640314.1 coordinate 259,685, forward strand.
ATTCTCTTCCTTGATGAGCCCTTACATATGCAAGTGGGGTTCTCTTCAGGAGCTGTTATTCCTTGGTGGCCTTTCTTGAGCTTGCTTAGGGTTTTTAACAGAGAATATGAATGCCATGCAGGCTGTATGAAAGGAGAATTAAGGGTAACTTGGCATTTCTATTTAGACAAGTATGTGGGTTTAGATACTTGGAGACACATCAGTTGCCACCAGAGGGGAGATGTTAGGTCTGGAAAGAGTGGTATCATACAAAAGGGAACAAACCTTTTGCAAGCGAAGAGACATGGTGGAGTCTCAAAAGTCAGTTTTCTATGTACTGTGTTTGGCTGCTTTTTGGCCAAAGGCTGCTGCTGAACAAGACTTTTCCAGTTTACATGATTTTCTTCTTTCTACTGGGATATATCAGCTCTCACAGGAGTGGAGGAGTACTTGCATCAAGCCCTACATGCCCAAGTCAAACAAGCATCCAGAGTGCTGCCGCCACTAAGATCCTCTGATGTTCAGTGCAACAAGAGAAAAGAGTACCATTCCCACAGAGGGATGGGGCTGGCTTGCCTTTGGCACACCCCATATTTCCCAGACAAGCTCTCATGAACGCCAAACAACATCAACACGAACACAAAGCCCATTGACTCCATCCCCTCTAGCACAGAGCTTTGTGCCAGGCCCCCCACAGTCACTCTGATTGTGCAGACTGCAGAGGAGTGAAATCACTATGTTGAATTTTGAGGAATGGCCAGCAGATGGGAACAATCAGATAAAGCCGGTAACCATCACACAGGAGGAAAAAAATCTAATTAAATTCTCCTGAGAAACATGGGACCTAAGAAAGACCTTTTTTTCTGGTACTTTCCAGCCACTGCTTCAAATCTTCACCTGAAAGGATGAAGCAACTGTGCAGCCCACCTGCGTGATTGAACTATAGCAGCAGTCTTGTGAAGTGGGCAGGGAAAGCACAGCAGTGCCAGAGGGAAAAGGAGGCAGAGGGGATGATGAGACACCTTCCTAGATCCTGGAAAGTCCATGTCCATTGATTTTCTGAGGTTGTAAATAGACCTTGGCATAAATGAAGATACTGGTGCCAGTGCTGTAAACTCTTAAAGTCAGAGACCATCATTTTGTCTGGTGTTTATACAGTCCCTATCGCTGCAACAGCCTGGCCAATAACTGGATCTCTTCTCAGAACTGCACTATTAAATGGCCTGATTATTAGTAGTAAGTTAACAATAAACACTAATAGCAACAATTTCAATCCCGTTCAAGATGAAACAAGGCAGTGGGACTGGTGGATCCTATTTGTTGCTATGGAGTAATGTTCAATTCTAGCCACAGTTTCTTTTCTCTTCTCAATGCAACTTCATTTAAGAGGGTGATTACTCCATGAGGGCCTTTATTCTGTCTTTGCATAATGCCTGCAGGAGTCTTCCATACTGCTACAGCAATGTTACTATTTAAGTGACCTAGTGCTTTTCTAAGCAGCTGCTTCAGAACTAGCTTTCTTTCAGAGAACCCTGTCCCCATGGAGAGATGCATGGAAGGGCAAAGCAATAATCATGTATAACAAATACAGCCAGTGCAATGGGAAATCATCTTCTTCTTCACAGTGAGAGCAGCTCACCACTCAGAAGGACTTCAAAAACATGCCCCATCTCAGGACAAACCTAGAAAGGGGCATTATGATGACATCTGAGGCATAAGCATCTCCTCCAAACCAAAGTGCTCAAATAGCAACAAGAGTCTTTAGCCCCAAATCCCAAAGCAATTCATGTCACTGTTAGATGTGTACAAGGCCTTTAAGAGCTTTAGTGCAAGGGCTGGAGATTGATTCGCAGGCAGACGCAGAAGTACATCCTCAATAAATGGCAGTGTGCCCTACAGGAGAGGTTAGTGTCATCATCATCATCACCATCACTTTTTAGCTGTAATAAAATGAGACAACTGACTTCAGTGATCTAGCCCAGAAGAGTCATGGTGTCCATAAAGTAGTATAGAAGCAAGCAACACCTAGCAACCTAAAGAAGTAATTTGCAAAAAAATAAGAATAGCTGGAATTTTTAATGGTTCCTGCCCAAACAACATATGGCATCTGTGACACTCTGTTCTGGTACTAATCTTCTGGCAACACTCACTGCACACAATTCCTGTTCCCTGGAAATAACTAACAACACTACCTGTGCCTTTGCAGGTGGTTTGGTGGTGTGTATATATTCCTAGAAGCAAGTAATCTGTTCTCTCAATGGGACGTATTTGCCAGAGATTTTCAACTGTCAAAACAACACCCTCCCTAGCTCATGATCTCACTGCTATGTACCCATTAGGCTCCTATCCAGCCCCAAAAGTCCATGATGACATTCATTGCTGAGTGCTGGCCTGTGCTTTTGTGATGAAGCGCTAAGTTGAAGTTGGCTTGAGAGAGAAGCACTCAGATTGGAGGTTAGCATCAGAAATGTTATATCATCTGTTTCTGTGAACTCATGCAAAAGCAGGGCTGGCTGGGTCAGGATTTGGTGGCTGGAATGAAGAAGAGGGTAAAGAATATGGGGTGCTTTTTCATCTTTTTACATACATCTGTGAAATGGTTACTCTGGCCAGGGTCTTTTCCTTGGGAGAGGGACAAGACAAAGAAAGTAAGAAAGATGTCGTTCCTAATATCTTTACTCTTGTGTTAAAATATATACTCCCTGGCTTCAGCTCGTGCAGAAGGAACAAATCCTCTCAGGATAGAATTACAGTGTGTGGAGAAGATGTGGGACAGCATCATCACCAGGCCACGTACCTGGCATTTAGGAAGCAAGTCACATCCTCAGGGCTGTGTGTGTCAGTGGGGCAGATGGGACCGGAAGCATAGCCCATTTTAGAAAGGGTTTTATACAAAATCCCATGAAAGCAGGCCATGCCATCACTGGCTTCAGCCCCACTGGGGTTTTTTTTGATATGATAAAAACACATCTCTGTTAAACCCGGAACAATTTTCCATTTGGATTGGTCTCCAAGTTGAAAAGTGTGTTTTGGGAAAGGGAAAGGAAAAGAAAATGTTTTGAAATGGTCAGAGTATCTCATTCCTGTGATTTCTGAAAAATAAATTCATTTTCTTTTTCAAGAGAGTATTTCTTGTTTGGAAAATACATGTTATTAAAAAAATGCTTACCTTAAAAAAATTAACATTAGAATTATTTGCAAGCAACCAAACATGGGTTGCTTGCAAACCTACCCTAATCAAAGAAGTATGTTTTCTATCTAATTGTGTTGCAGAATTTCTTTTCTGGTTTTGACTTTTGGTTCTGATTTAGGAAGGGCAGGGAAAAATGTCAAAATCCCTGTGAATATTTTCACAAGGACTGGAGAGAATATTTTCCCACGCAGCTCTAAGATCAAACAATTCAGATGCCAACGGATTACTGATTAGGCTTTCCTGCTCTCAACTTGGGATCACCATGTTGCAGAGCACTTGGGGACAGAGCAAAAGGCACCTCTCATGCTGTTAACGATGTTTTTCCACACACAGTGCAAGTACTTTCCCAAGAAATGTCTTAAGTGAAAGATTCCAAAATAAAGAACAAAAGTGGTGTTAGTAACCTCTGGCTTTCAACCTCTGTGACTTATGTCTTCAGATATCATGAAACTGGCTTTAAGATTGCATGCATAAAAAATGAATTAAAATATTTAACTTGCCTTCTTACTTATTTTCTAAATTGCATGAGAATTTTCAAGCTTTTCAGTAGTCCTGCCAGCACCAGACATGTAGCTCTTTGTGCATGAAAGCTGAATGCCTCATGGAGGGTAGTTATAAGAACTCACAAGTTGGAGCAGATAGGGCTGCAAAGGCACACTTGCAGGAGGGGCTGGGGAAGAGGAGCCTCTGTATACATTACTCTTTAGTAGTAGCCATTGCTTAGTACCCACACCTGAACACAAAGGAATGACAAAACCTGCAAGAGGGAATGCTTTTTGCAAGGGCAGTGTTCACAACACTTTTCCTGTATCCCATCTCACTCATTTTTAAAACTATGATAGAGAAGTCTTTGACTAAAACAGGTCTGCTGTTAGTGAAAAATGGGTCACAACAGTGAATCTCAATCCAGGTGTTTATTCTAGGTTTTATCAAGAGAGAGTGGAAGAAAGATTCACTCAGCTTTAATCAAACTGTGCGAAAAAAGGGGAAAGAGGCAAGTCTGGGTCCTCTGCATCCCTGTCTTGTTTTACCCATTTCAGCTTCAGTCATAAGAGACCAGAGCTGCAGGGACCTTTATGGCATCCTTGGTGATTTTAGAGGCTTTCCCTTTATAAACACTACACCAGAGCATGATTCTCTCCTGCAGTAAAGCTGGCTTATAGAGGTAACAAATAAATCTCACAGGTATCCAACCAGCTTATTTCTGTTCACAGAACAGTCTGCTAGCCTGTGACCTTCTTCAAGGCCACCTCAGGGCCAGAAAACCTAAAGGATCAGAGCTTCCTTCCTTTTCTGTATGAACCAGGTGAAGACATTAATAGCCTCCTGTGTACTAGGATGAATGGTGGGTGACACAGAAAGTATGGAACCATAGGAAAATGTGAAGTCACTGCTTTTGCAAAGGGAAACACTGGCAATTTGCTGAAGGTTGCTATTATTGGTTTTGAGTCAGGGTCCTTTGTCTCTTCAGCCTTTACAGACAGAAGAAGAAAAGAACAAAAATGTAGCAGTTACTGTCTAAAAAAAAAAAAAAGCTACAATTTACTGTAATGGAGCATGGTCACTCAGCTTCATTTTTAATTAAGTTCCAGATCCAGGAAATCCATTCATCACAATTCTGGAATGCTGGAAAACTCACTGAGGAACTACAAAGGGCAGGTAAAGCAAAAGCATTTAAAATAGTTGCAGATGAGCTGATAAGAGGCTCAAAGAAACAGTTAAATTTGTGTGCAGATAACTCAACCACAGTATCTGGAATGTATAAACATAGCACTTTTTTTTTTTCTCTCTGCTGGCCTAAAAATTTGATCCAAGTCTGGGAGTTAAAAAGTCCCATTTTGTGTAATCAGGTTCTGGTTGAACATGATTGCTGAATTATTTTAAATTGAAGACACATGTCTGGATGTTGAGTTCTGTATATTATTCCAGGATGGTGTCCATTAGGTCTTATCCACAGGGGCTATCTTCATTCCTTATGCATCAGGATTAGCAAACGGTGAATCATGAATATGGAGACAGTGAAAAGAATGTGGTACTAGTTAAAGGGTGATTTTGGAAATTATCTTGCATGCATTATTCAAAACTTTTCAGTCTCTCTTGCATAGAGTCCCTACGGCTGTCTAGAAGTGTTATTTTAAAAAGCGCTCATACAAGGCATTTGCATTCTTTCATTTTGAGTCTTGAATTTAGCAATGAACCAACATTTGCCTTAACCCCTTGTCAGTCTTAAAGCATTCTCAAGAGTATGAGATGCTCATCTAATGGTTGTGTTGCCATATGCTGTCCTTCTATAATAGATCTGCCCCTGACCCCTGTGTTTTTATAGTGTTACTTTTACTGGCAGATGGACCATTACACAAATTGAAACATATTTTCATGGATATTCCCAGTGGTAAGAGAGTATTGTCTCATTAGCTCCATGGGGAAAACAGTGTAAACCCAAAGCTGAGTAACTCATCTATCCATATGGTAGGTGAAAAGAAGTGTCCTTATAGCATATGCTATAGGCAGTGATGCCTACTGGAGAATCCAAGTTCTGAGGTTGTATTTTGCCTTTCTGGGCCACCCAAACACTTGTGTAGCTTCCTGACAGCTTCTAGAGGTCTGGACTGGGTGCTCTTTAGGTCTCTTGCAGCCATGTTCCACAGATCAATCACTGCAGAATGCTCTGCCCACATCTTTTTCCTACTGTGTTTCTCTACACAGAACTCCTGCAGAGAAGATCTCTCACAGACTTCTGTCAACCAGATTTTTTTTCAATTAAAATAGCTTTTTTTTTATTTAATCAAAACAAAGTTGGCCAAAAGAAGACTGTCCCTGTCATTCACATACTTCACTTTTCCCATGTTCATAACTGTAATGGGAATCTTATCCATCCCTTAATCAAAACTATTTGAGATATCACATCACCCAACTTCTTCACAAGGGAAAACACTTTTGTCAGTATGTGGAAGACGTGATGACAGAGTCAACCATGAGGCTGATATAACATTTCATGAAAACTGAAACATGTCCCAAAAACCTGCAGAGGTGAAGTGGCCACAAAGCCGAATGCCTGTACTCTTTGCAAAATGTTTTCCTTAGTTTTCAGTCCAGGAAAGAGCAGAGTTTGTTGTGCAGCTGGTTTTTCCGATTCCATCGCGATGGTATCTCCATACACTGCTTCACTCCCTCCTTCCCTCCCTGCTTTAGGCAGGGCGAATCTGCTGGGCTTTAAATCTTTTTCAGGATGGAGGAATTCTGAAAGGAGGAAAACAGCTGGGAAACACATCCATGCCTCCTGCGAAGGTATGCGCCTTAAATATTGCTGTGAGGTGCAGCATCGTTTTCCAGAAATCTCTCACTCTCTTAAATAACACACAACCTATTGTTCCGAGCTGAGCAAAGGTGGAGCTGGCAGCTGGTGTGTCTGAGGTCATTCGATAAATGGGTGTAATGAAGTAGTCATGGCTAATATATGTTATAAGCTTAATATGAACCTGAAAATCCCACAGAGGAGACATAATATCTTTAAAAAATGATATTGCAGTAATAGTTCTAAATCCTACAGCTTACAATAGTGTTTAACTGTTTTGAGCTATTATCATGATATTATTTTAGGGATTTTCATTACAGTAGATAGTTACATCAAAATTACATTAAAGTAGATAGTTACCAGACTTTGCTGATGCCTTCCTAAGAAACACACAGCAGACACTTGTGAAAGCACTTCCTCCTGCCACATACAAATGGGCAATTTAGAATATGGCTGGAGATGACAGCTTTAATTAGAATTCTTTCCAGGAGCTCATTCTGGCAGCTAACCTTGGGCTGGAAAGACTGTGGCACTTCAGTTTTATACTGCTTAGGACAAAGATCCAGGAATAGCCTTTCTTTCTGGAGTAGATACTAAAGCAGGTAAATATCATCTTATATCTTCAAGTTAGGAAAATGGTGCTCAGAGGTGTAATGTGCCTTGGACACTAGTAGTCTTATATGGGTAGAATTAAGGCAAAAGCAGAGTTAGAAGCCATGACCCAATCTGTCCAGCTCAGCTGTCTCTTTGGCTCTTGTCTTCCTCTATGGTATCATTTTATCACACCATTGAGCACGTCCTCAGCACCACTAGATGTGCTTTTAGGCAAGACCTGGGAAAAAGGCATTGCATAGCTTTTCCCAGACCTAGGTACCACATGACTTTGGTGCATAAATTCCCTCCATCATGCTGCCTTGGTGAATCTCTGAGTTACTGTGGCTCCCTGAAGACTGGCTCTGCTCTAACCTGGGTGGATGTCCCAAAATCCCCACCTTGACTGCCTGCTTTCTTTCCAGGACACCTCCCAAAAGACCCACATTGCATCCTGCACCAGCCTTCATCCTTGAACTCACAGCCATGCTATACTAAAAATATTCCAAAGAAACCAAGAAACAATTAATTCAAAATAATACCAAATATTGCTTAAACAAGAAGGAGCTTACTCCAATAGGTAAACAAGAAGGGAGCAAGCTAGAGTTTACCACATTAGGCTCCCTCATTAATAATGTTTCGTATTGATTGTTATAGACAAGTATTTGCATGGGGTCCAAATGTTCTGATTGCTTCAGGATGAATTAGCTTAGGGGCCCAGATTTGACAAATTCACTGTGTGAAATTTAAACATGAGACAAACAAGTGAAGAGGAACATGAAGAAGCAGGGTGTGTGTAACCCAATTTCATCAACAGGACCATACAGAAAGTCTCTTTGTGTAGGTTTTGAACAAAGGAGTCTGTCTTGCTGTCCTGCAATGGGATGAAGCTATTGGAAGAAGCAAATGGTGGCAATTCCATGATCCAGCCAGGGTGTGACCCTTCCTCCCCAAACACAATTCATCCCCTGCGCTTCTTCTATATGGGTGGGCAAGCGAAGGAGTATCACATTTATCTGTATTTCTTTATTTATACATTTATATGAATGTGTGTGCATGCATGTGTGTATGTACATATGCGTAAGTATATATACACATATACAAATATACAATACAACATACACAAATATGATTTAACTGAGCTAGATTCTGTAACTGCTTTGTTTGGAAAACTGCCACCACAGATCCATCTGTGCTGACATGTTTAGAGTGAAGTACTATTTTGTGCTGTAAACATTGAATATTGCCTCTTTGAAGCAAATTTGCCCTTTGCCATTCTGTATGACACTAAACGCAGAATGGAGCTATGGCTCTTTCATTAGAAAACCTCAAAATCTGTAAGCCCTAATAATTGGATGGGAACTGTTTATTCACCTGATTTTTAGCACCTCTCTTGCAAAGTAAAAAATCCACTCAACACCAAGTCCATGTCTTTGCCACCTTAGTGTTTGCTATCTTGTATGTATGCTTCTTATACATACTCTATGACTGTTCTTTTTTGCTCTTACGAGTTTTAACCTCAGCTAACTTCTGCCTTGCTAACGAAGTTGCATCATTTCATGCTACCACCACCACATATATCTTTTCATCTAAGAGTGGGGTCCAAATCTCTGAAAAACAATCAGGACTTGGATGATGCTGGCTGCATTCAAACTGCCTGCAACCACTGCCTCAGATGCAGCTCCTTCTCTCTCTGGATTTTTTCTCTCTGGCAGGTCTGGCCAGGGATCTCACCTTAGATGCCACAGAAAGTATCTGGGGTTGAGAAACTGGAGCTGACAATCTCAATGCAGCTCTGCTATGCTTCTCTTCCCTTGAAAAATTCCTCAGCCAGGATTGCCTGACTCACTTCTCATGACTTCCCAAGTGTCCCCTGGGCACAAAGAACACCAGAAAAAATGCAGGATTTCAGAAAACCTTTCACTGCACACACAGTCCTTGTATTTGTCTGTGTGATGTTTCTTATTCCTGAGTAAGCCAGGCTATCCCCGATGCTGCTCATCAGATGGGCAGGCAGAAGAGGACTTTTCAAGGACAGATAGGCTGTTGTTCTCACCATAACACCCACTTCAGAGAGGTGGGGATAGCTCTGGTCCCTCAGGACACCTAAATCCACTGAGGACTTGCAGGCAATGCCTGGTTGACAGTGGTCTACATGAAACACCACTGCCTGTATCATTAAATTGCTAATGCAATCCCCACCCAAATACTACTTTCATACACAATTCCTGGGCACTGGTCTGGGACCATTCCAGAAAGGCACCTAAAATGTAATCACTTTTTTTGAAGGCAAAAGATATCCACTTTTCATCCCAGTTTTCAGCGTCAGAGAGCACTGCTAAGCACATCACATCTGCAAGGTTGCACTAAACTCTGCAGTGCACTGGCCTTCATTTCCTCTGGGCTTTAACATATCTCCTCACCAAGAGTCAGAAAATGTGGAAAAACAATTTCAAGAGACATCATCAACTTCGTGATAGCCTTAGTGAGTGCAGTACCAGTTGGGTTTGGGACACTTTACATATTCCCATATGGCTTGAGCTGAAAATATACAACTGTGCTTTAGATACCAGTTTGCTGTGATCACACACAGCACAGGTGTTAACACACATATCTGTGTGGAAGGTAGGAATAAGTACTGCTGACAGAAAATAGGATTTCTAGAATTCCTTTATGTGTGTATACATATATATGGATGTGCTCTTCAGGAATATGATGAAGCTGCTAATTATCTCAATAACATACTTAGCTTCATCTGTGGAGATGTTCTCTTGTTTTATGAACTAGTCTGTTCCTGCTCCTGTTCTTTGCTATTTCTGCTCTTCCAGTTGAAAACAAGGGTAGGTTTCTGTACCCTCACAGGTCAGGACGAATGACAGGAGGATAGGAAACAGGGACAGGAATTACAGAGGAATTCAATAAGCAAAACAGTATACGTGGTACTGCAGAGAGTTTTAAAATTCCTGCATTGTTCTGTTTTCATCCATCAATAATGGCATAGGCTTCCTATGTTAAAAAGGTTTATGTTTTCCAGCAGCTTATTACTACCTCTGTAAGAGACACTTATACACCAGGTAGCAGAGCAGTGTGAAGAGTCACATCCCAAGGTTATTCTGATCAGCAGAAGTCTTCCCCATCATCTGCCTGTGTTTCACTGACCTCTATAGAATAAGGGCAGCAATAATAAAATGTAGCAGAGTTATACAGCATCTCTCACCCTGTGAAGTCCCTGGAGAATAAGCACAGCAGGACAGAGCTGAAGTGGTGTGGACCTTTTCACTTCCAAGCAGCAAAGGTCTTTGCTGAAGCACATTGAAATAAAAAAGCTTTTGTTTCAGTGGGGTTCAAGCCTCATCACAACCTCCTCCTTGTGGTCCTGCAGATGACTGCAGGTAGCATCTCTGTCTGTAAGTCTCCTGCCTTACCCTTCTAGTCCTGCATTTTGGGAACCAACAATAAAAAGTAGCTCTGAAGAATGAAAATGTATGTTTTGTCTGAAGGCTAGAATAATTTGATCAGCATTGGGGAATCCTGCAGTAATACAGACAGGATCTGGCTTTGTGCATGCTGAAGACCCTGTAGGAAATCTGAGAATACACTGTCCATCTTCCCTCACATCCCAGAAACACAAGTCCTAATTAGTAAGGTCAGGCCTATAAAGAAACCTTTTGACTGTGCAGATACAAGAGGAAAACTCTTTACCCCTGGCTGAATTAGCTATGCTGGAAAAATGAGGGAAAAAACCCCACCAAACAAATGTGGTAAACAATGAAACCAGTGAAAGGCTGCTTTTTGCCAGTGTAAATTAAGTCATCCCAAGAGGTGGTCTAAATATGCAAGCAGAAAAACTCCTTTTGCCAGTATAAGCTGTATCTCCACAGGGGTGCTCTGCTGCTTTTGCTGGCAAAGCTTTTACAGTGTAAACCAGGGTTGCTGATACTGCCTTGTAAGCACAACTGATAAAATAATAACCTACAATTATGTTTCCTTTCGTCTGTCTGCAGTGGTCATTTCCACCCCTCATCTGGACCCTGGCGAGCTGCATACACTAGGGTCAGGACATGGATCACAATGGGGTATGGTGGCGGGAGGAAAAGCATGGTAAAAAAGCAGGAAAATCCCAAACTGAGAATAAAATGGTAAACCATTGGTCACACTAACCAGTCAGCCAGGTATTGTTCAACAGGATTTGAAGCTATAGTTGAGTATATACAGTATAGTTGAGATCATTCACAAAAATACTGCTTCTGTAAATGTTTCAGTGTAGCCAAAGTAATTCTGTTCCATGGGTGATATGGCTGCTCCTTCCTGAAAACACTGCAAATGTCATCTGAGGGGGAAAATTTCTTTGACTGACCTGATTAAATTGATGTAAAAACTCTGATCAACCATAAAGCTGGGTCAGTAAGTCTAATCCTTCATTGCTTTTCCTTTGTGTAACCATACACCTAGCAATGCACAGGTAGCCATATACCTAGCTATACCTGGCTAAAGATACCAAGGGCTCTTCTTGTTCCAACACAACTGATCTGCAGAAATGGCCACATACATCTAAAGTAGTAAAAGACAGGTCTGATTTTGTAAAGCAGAATCCTCACACCTCTGCATAGCCTAGACTATTTTTTAAAGCTTAAAAAATAAAAAGAAAAATACATTGCACTCTAGAGGAAACTCCTGTTTTCCCTGCACAAGATGGGACCTGTGCTATAGCCTTGATCCTCTAACTTTTTGCCCATGGCAGGGGGGTTGGAACTAGATGATCTTAAGATCCTTTCCAATCCTAACTATTCTGTGATTCTGTGATGTTAGGGAGAATCTTGTTTAGACTGTGCAAAAAAAAAAAAAAAAAAAGCCAGCTGAATATAAAAAAGACAAAGTGAAAATTTGAGTCCAGATCTAGAGAAAGTGATACTTTCTCTTGAACATTCAGAAAAGAAGAAACAAACTAAAAAGAATTCCCTCTCCTCACAAACTCAGCTAGGTTGGGTGTGTGAGTTAAGACAGGACAGAATCTAGGCCAAAGTGACACCAAAGAAGTAGGGAGCATCATGAGAGCACAAAAACAAAGATTCAGGCTCCTCGTATACCAGCTGAGGAAAAGGAGGTGGCAGTATCATGCACATTTCTTTGCTGGGAAAACAAGCAAAGAGAGGTGAAGTATGTCTGCATCAGGAGATAATATTCAGTTGCAACCAATATATTTACATGTTTCAGTTTCCATGCAGGAGATTATTAATTGTGATGATGCCTAGCAATTATATAGCATGCTGCGTCTTCAGAGGCTTACACACACAATAAGCAGGTGTGAGCAATTTGCCATTGTCATGGGTGTCTGTGGCTAGAGCCATTCTTTACTGTTAGACCTGAAATGGGTTGCCTGCATACATTAAACAGTGCACTACTAATCACATCTCCCTTTTTAACTCTGTTTAATGACTTGTAAGAACCATCTGTATGCTGGAGATTCAGAATGTGAAAGCCAGGGATCATGGATGATGGGTTAGTGGTCTCAGATGTCCTTCATATTTCATGTAGTCAAGAGGGTCCCTGTGGCTTTTCTGTAAATGCCAGTGCCTGTAAATGCCAATGCCACTGCTCTGCATCTTGTACCCTTGGGTTCTACCTCAATCTACCCAGAGCATGCCTGAAAAGCTCCACAGTGCATACCTGTGAGCCTGCTTGGACCTCTTGTTTGGAGAAACCAAGGAAAGCACTACCCATCACAACCAAAAATAGGGGGTACCACAGTCTCAACTTCTGATCTGTCCCCTTCATCCCCCTTTCCCAGATGCCTGTGTGCCCTCACAAGAGAACAGCTCTCCTTGCCATGGCACCATGTGCCAGAAGCAAGCTGGAGATTGCGCAAGGAGGGGTCCTTAGGCAAAACCACTTACAACAGCTGAAGAAGCACACCAACAGCTTTGTGTCACTGCCTTGCTGAAGGAGACCACATCTGGGAGCATCAGCCTACACCTGAAAATAATCTCAAGGGAATGATATTAGACTACTTTTATTTTATAAAATATACAGAACAAAAATAAGTTCACGCTAAAGCTGATGTTTGTAAAAATGAGTCTCAAATGCAGATGCAATTTTTGCCTCACCTATGCCTACCTGCACCTCTGTTCACTGGGTTGCAGTATGGAAGAGGTACGGCTACAATTTTCATCTTCATGGTAGCAAAATTTGCCCCTGGAGATTGGAATATCAATCCACTGATGCGCAGAAAATACCCACCTTGCTTCTAAAAATGCTCATGGCATAAAATAATTAAACCTAGAAGGGAAAGGAAGATCAAGCAGATCCCTATTTTTTCCCAATTAAAAAAATATTAGTAGTGTCTTAAAAATGGGACGTATACGTCAGAGCTAAGGGTAGGTGTTTAGAAGTCTCTAGCTTACTGTCTGATAGCAGCAGACTGTGGTCTTGAAGAATTACAGGCAACATAGGCAGAAAATAAATATGAAAGATATTTCAGTCCAGTGTAATTAAAAGCCCTACTTCCACGTAATCTCTCTTCCAAGGAAATATACAGTATCTCCGGAGGCCACACAGGGGTGTCAAAATAGATGAATGCAATGAGACGGCTCAGGATTTCAAGCCACCCCCCATGTTTCTCCCCTTCATTGAGTGCAATTTCTGCATGGCTTCGCTTGCTTGAATATATTCTATTAGGAAAAAACTCCATGAGGAAACTGCCACTCTCTTATATGTGTTGGCATATATCACACCGCCATGCCCGCAGTATGCACCTGCATTTACCATTAGTTGCTCTCTTAATAATAAATTCTTGAAGACATAGTTGCTATAATGTTTACCTAAAGAGGGAACAGCTAAGAAAAGCTGCATACATTGAATTCAAGAAGGGGATATTTCTTTCCTACTATAAACAGAACTGATTATAAAACCAGAATGCAAACTGAGCTCCTTGCCCTTCAGTTTTGTATGAGGTTACATTTCTTTGCAAGACTCTAATTTTTTCAGTTTTTTACTGCATTCCAACCCAGGGAGATATAAACCAAAGCAAACAAAGTACCCCCCAAAGGAGTCTCTCCCCCTTAAACAGGACTTCTATTTTTAATTCTCTACAGCTTTTAAAACATTTGAATGGGAAGCCTCCATCAGTCTTTGGTGGAAAAGAATTCCTGCTAGTCTCTCAGGACGTCCACTCCAGATAATCTCAACTGGCAGCTCGATATAAGACCGATATCTCTTCTCAGAGGGGCTCCTTGCAGTTGTATTTCAGCACATCCTGCCTTTGCAAAGAAATTCTTTAAACTCACAAAGATGAATTAGGGAAAAGAAAAGAATGAAAAAAGAAAAATAAAATAATACGTTGACCTTCTTGCTTGTTGGCAGTGAATCTTTCACACTTTGCTTGTGCCTTTCTCCAAAGCTGGCTCCCAACGAAACACTGCATTGACTTTGCTCTGGGCAACAGAAGGAATGCAAGTAGGCATCACTGCGAGGAGGTCTGCTGCTGGCTTTCCCCATCACATCTGCAGGTCCCCAAAAGCCTGGTCCCATCTCTGTGCTGACAGTGATGGGACTGAGAGGGAAGCAGAGAGCTTTTATGCCCATGACAAACATGAGACAGAAAAAAATTGGAAGAAACTGGAAAAAAAAGATTCCACATTTCCAACAGCAGAGAAACAGGGTGGGAAAAATTTTAAAAGGTGTGTGTTGTGCCTGAAGTGTTTACAGGAAGGCTCCTTTGAAAGGCTTAAACTCAAGTGATTTATCTGTCCTTCCAAGAATTTTCAGGCAGGAACTACCTCTCCATGCTCCCCAAGGAGGGAACCAATTGCTCATCAAGAGTGAAAATGTGACTGAAATGTGATAGCAAAAAGCAAAAAAATCTCTAATAAATTAGAAATTCTTTCTTGAACCTACAGAGCACAGTCTGCTTGGAGTCTGGTTTAATCTGTTGCCATAAATAAATCTATTGAGGGAATTTTCCATAAGCTTTATCAGACAGCAAAATTCTGCAAGTCACATCACTGCATGCTGTGTGCTGCCTCTGGCACATTCAACCTGGTTAATATTTATGTTGCAATCACCAGCGACTTCTTAAAACCTTAAAGGCAATACCTCCACAAAAAAAGAAAAAAGCCTCAGAGCTCCTGCAGATGGGCCATCATCATAAATTCACCCCAAAGTGGAAACTCAAATAACAGATGTGTGTTTATAAACACAGAAAATAAATTACTAGATATGCTTTCCAAATGCTTAGAGCTGCAAGGTATCCTCACACACAAAAGTCCATATTCACATTTGCCCACACCAAGAGAGCTTTCCTGCTTACCTGGAAATTTGTATAGCAAATGCTATTATTAAGGGGCAAATTCTTGCTCTATGGAATGATCTCCTAGTGATTAACATGACCATTTACCTCCCCGAAGCAGCAGTTGTTTCCTATTCCCAGACGAAGAGAGCACAGAGGCATGTAGAAAGATTGTGTAGGATGTGGCAGCTGTTGACAAAAACTTAACTTTTTGGAGGCCACCTATCTACCTTGAAATATGCTTGGTGCCAAAAGGCAGATGAGGGGTTAAGAGATCTCCCCTGCCTTATCTCTTCCACACTCTTATCTGCCCAACAGTCCATAATAAATCAGAGCAACTCTTCTTCCATCTGGCTCACTCTAAATTCCTCTTTCACGTGATTTGGGAACATTTGCCTGACCTTTCATGACTTCTCTGATATTGCACAGAGCAAGGTTGGAAGAAAAGCACCAGAAAAATTTGGCTTGTATAAAACATGCCTGCAACTAGGTGAAGTTGTCAGTGGCACATCACTCCTGGGATATTTCCTGAGCTTTGCTATCAGCCTTTGGAAGGATGTGTCCAGGGTAGCAGTCCATGGGGAAGACCCAGCGTAGATCCACTGCAGAAGTGGTATGAGAAAACACAAGGCTAAACACCACTGAGCCCAGATGCTGCTTGGTGCAGTCCAAGGCTTTTCTGATATTTGTATATGATTATCAAGGAGTGTAGAAGAGCTGTGGAAAAGACAGCTGGAACACTGGTCAGCTTCAGTAGCAAAGGTCCTACATATTTTTCCTTCACATTACAAATGGCCCTTGATGTTGAGAGGTTAGAGGTTTCATGAAAAAAGGCAAAATTATTACTTCTTTTCCCAGTGTTTTCATTAAATTTAAGCACCTTTCATTTTTCTGCTCCCATCTTTCTCTCCCATTCTTCTCATTAAGTCCATCACCTGAGCAGTCCTACCGTTGCTTCTTGCTCCTATCATTGCCTACACAACACTCTATTTAATACACATAACTTCAAAAATGCAAACTTCTGTTGTTCTGACTTCTGCCCCAACTATTGATTTGCATGAAAAAAGTAGAATATGCACATACTCTAACTGCCACACTGTAATAACAACATTTTTGCTTACCCAAATGGTGATACAAACCCAAGTGTTTGGGTTAGTGGACTTCCAGTGTACACATAATGAATGCACATGTGTTTGCCTATGTGGTATAATAATGGCTAGGTACAATACAATAGTGAGACTAGTTGTTTGGTGGTATAACTGCATTGGCTTCACTCAAGTTACTCCTGCACTGAATGGAGGCCCATTCAGTCTGTTAAATACTTATTTTAAAAAAATACTTTATGATTTTCAAGGCAGATGTCTTTCCCCACAATAAATATGACAGGAAAGAGTATAACCTAGAAGAAAGAGATATCTACCACTAGCTAAATGATTGGGGGGGGGGGGGGGGGGGGGGGGAAGAGAAAAAAAAAGAGAAAGAAAAAAGGAAAAAAAACCCAACCCTATACCTACATATGGTATTTAATATATACCTCTTATGGAATGAGGTTCATAATTTATTCTGGGTTTTACCTTTTCATGAACTCTGTCTTGTTCCTGCTCATGAATGATTTTCTGGTGCTTCGGATATATTAAAAGCACATCATCTCTGTCTCCCTCCTCTTGTTTCTGTGTATTCACATATTGATATATTTTGCTGGTGCACATGGCACAGTAATAGCAGTAATACTCTTTGCTTCTGCTCTGCTTTTTGTCTCAGGATCTCATGCCAACGGTTTTAAAGTGAAGAGCCTGATGTTAGGGTTTTATATTCATGCTGAGGGCCTTAAATTATAGCCCAAATTTTGGAGGTGCTGACTTCAGATGGAACTGGCAGTTTGCAATACCATTGCTCAGGGCACTTGGCACCAGAGTAAAGGTTTAGTGCACTTATGTCTAATCATGATCCGTGAAGGCCTCGTGGCTGTGACTGCTTCTATATCACCATGCCAGTTCACCTTTGGAGGCACAGGTTTAGATGGATTGAGGGGGATCACATCACCAGTGCTGTGGATCCAGTGCTATGGGTCACAGCAGTCTCTTCCAGCAGCCATGGAAGGGAATAGGGAACTAGGCTGCTAAGCCTGACGTGCAGTTTGGTTAGACAGCCTTCACCGAGGGCTTTGGAAACATCACATATCAGAGATGGGATTTTCAGGGGCTTCCAAATACTTGTCTCACATTCAGACACATTTTTTACCAGCCAAACCTTTGGTGCAGATCACCTTATGCCAAAAAAAGACCTCTTTTGCTGACCTACTTGAAATACGCTACTTTCTTCCCTTCTATGAAATACAGCCTTTTTGATTATGTAAATCCTCACAGCTCTCATTAGCATCCCCTCAATGAAGTCAGGTCTAGCAAAGACTTGTGCAGCAGCAACATTAGCTGCCCGGCTGACTCAGCCCAACCAGGGATGCCTGGGAGAGGGGTGATGGGAGCAGGGTGGGAAGGGGGGGAACATTGCTCATGCCAGAAAAGGATTGGTGTCTGCAACCTGCCAGGGTTTATTTTTGTTTTCTTAACTGAAACAGCTAAACCAGGCCCAAATCTTCTAAGACGATCCCAGCTCACATAGTCCCTATTTTATTCAGCCAGCCATCTCATGTTACAGTTAATGGGAATAACATGTGATTTGCAAAAGACAAACCTTTGCCCAACCTTTCCTGTGTATACATTTACTTCAAATTTCTAGATTTTTCTTGCATTCTTTTGCTTTATTATTGTTAAATGATTTCTATCATTTAATGGCAATTTGTTCTGTTTACTCAACAGACTCGGCAAAGGAAAATGGAAAAATACATGCACCAAAAGACAACCCTGGTCCCTTATCTCATTGCACAAATATTGGGTTTTTAGGAAAGTGTGGTTCTAATAGAGTCAATTATTCTGCCAGCCTTCTCTCCCAATTTTTCTGTTTCCCTTTTCATCTCAGTTTTTCCCTGCTCTGTGCTTCGCATATTTTATTGAGAAAACAAACAAACTTTCCAGTCCAAAGACTGGATAGGACACGTTCATATGAGAAAACTTCAGAGCGTGTGTAGTTTATTTTTTGTGTAATTGATTTTATAGTAGATAGAAGCCTTGGTATAAACTAACAGGATAATGTTTTTGATCAGTTTCCAATGCTTAATTACAAGTCTGCTATAACTAATTCCCTTCGTGTGCTCGCAGCTGCTATGCTTTTGTCATTGGCTTATTTTTGTTTGAAAATCTGAAAGGCATTGAGTTTTTCTGTGAAAGTTTTCTGCCCTGATTGACTCCTGCAGACACCTCATTACTGCAGTCATTCTCCAAAGCTGCAGAGCTGCTTCGAACCCTGCATTCAAGTAATTTCTCTTATTTTTCTTTAATTAAGAAAAGAAAAAAAAGCTGTTTCGAAACACCACAGAATATCCAGCTCGTTAGAGCATCAGAGCAGGCGGCTTTGCAATACAAAAAGCCTTGTGGGAAGAGCAGCAGAATTTCCTGGACTGGCTACACCGCTCGTTTGTAAGAGCTACATATTTTGAAAGAAAGCAGAATGTGATGTTGGGATATTTGTCTATTTGTAGGTTGTTTGGTTTGTTGTGTTTTGTTTTTTTTTTTCACAGAGATGAATGAAATGCCCGCTTTAGCGGTGTATTTTAACAGGGAAATCTAGCTAGGGAAATCTTTATGTTAAGAATGCTTGGGGTTTGGGTTTTTTTTTTTTTGGTAGCTTTGTAGCTTATTAGCAGCTATGCTAATATATTGCTAGGCATAAAGGGTGGTGGCATCGTGTCAACCTCCTGAGAACCAGCTGTGTTGGAAGCTGGGGGCAAATCTGAAGATCTTAATTACCCCCAAAACCGACAGATCTCCATCCCTCTGTGAGAGACAGAGATGAAATCGACGTCTAGTCAGAGTCTTTGGGCTCCTCCCCCGTGGCAGGGGAATGCAAAAGCCAACCTGCTCACACAGTGTGGCTTATGAATGAAGGGTGTAAGACTGGGTAAGCTTCATACCGTAGCAAGACTGGGCAGAGTATTATCTATAGATGTTTCCCCAAAAGTTGTTTTAAATATTCTGGGTTTGGTCTTATCATATGGTGACTGATCCCTTATTTATTCCAATTAAACCTAATTTGAGCTTATTCTCCTCTGGGTCTGTATGCTCACTCTCATTAATGTCAGAAGATCCTAAGTAAATCTTTGGGTATTTGAAATAATACAGTCAAATGAGGAGAATTAAGGCTGCTTGATGAGTTTAAGAGCCACCAGTCTTTATCTTAGAAGAGGCAGCTAAGTCAAGAATGGGAGAGTAACATATATCTCTAGCTCCTAATGTTAATGAAGCAACATTTTATGTCGATTATTACATGCAAATGCAAATATATGTAGATTGTTTACTTAGACAAGAGATTTCATACATCCATCTCTGCATTCCTCCTCCTCCCCCCGTCTTTTCACCCAGGAAGAGATACTATTGTTATTCTAGTCATCTTTCTCTTGATTTTATTATCTAACAGAGCCATAAAAATGACAGGAAAATGGATTCGTCAGACAACAGTCTCCTGTTCCTGGTGTAATTTCACACTGAGCTACAGATACTGACAACATCAGATAGTTTATACATTTTTCCTGTAATTGTATACCACAGCCCCATTTTTAGTGTGGTGCTCACCATTACATAATTAAGAAAGTGTTTAAAGCGCCTGGCTGTTGTTAGATGCTGGATGTGAAATAGATTGCACGGTAAGGCAGCCACTGCTGGAGATGCTGTGCTGAGGTGAGCCTGGCACTTCACAGAGCCAGGGATGCAGTCTGGGTGCGAAAGGGGCAACCATGCAGTGCTTAGAGGGGCACCAAGAGCAAAGAAGAGATGTGAAGGGGTGAGGGAAATCACACCCCCTTGCAAAGTCAGCAGACAACCTGCCTCTATGGGAGGTTCACATCCCAGAGGGACCCAGCACAGGGTTTTTAGGGGGGGTCTTGCATATTTGGGCCGAGGTTGGCGGCTTTGGCAAGGACCTCACTCAGATCCTCATCCAGGCCCTCATGGTAAGACTCATCCAGCTGAAATACAGGTAAAAGCTGGGAACCAAATGTACCTCATGACTACAGGTATAATTGAAGACTCAGAGGGAAACAGATTTTCCTGGTTGTCTCAGTGCTCAGACTTTTTGTTTCAACAGAATTAAGATGCATCTCAATCTACTAAAGAATAAAACCAAAACTTCATTACATAACTGTCTCCCTCCAAAATGCAACAACAAACCAAGCACCCGGCTGTATTGCACATTCATAATTTGGCCTTTTCTGCTGAAGGTTGTGACTAATATTTCTGTGCTACACAAGGGGATTTGAATACCTTACACCCCATGGTTTTCTCTCCCCGAGGCAGCTCTGCAAATCCCAGCATAAATCAAACTAGCTAGTGGCAAACATCAGTGAGTAGATTTGCCTGGTGGTCTGCTAATGCACTGCCACATGAGGGATCAGAGTCGGGCTGCGGAAGGAGGCAGATGGGGGCTCTTTCTGGGGTGATGTGGTGCAGATGGGTGCTGCTGGATGTGGTGTTTGTCAGGGCAAGTGCACAGCAAAAAGGGACAAAAGGAGGAGAAGAATTGTTCAGCTCAAAGAATAACTGAGAAGCACCCCTTCTCTGGGAAAAAAATGCTTCTTAAATAATAAATATTCTGATTGATTTCCAGTAACATTTAACAGATGTGGACAGAATATTCCTCCCTAAAATAAGATACTCTTAACTGAAACAATATTCTTTGTATCACTATCTGCAAATTCAAAGAGCTTATTTTAGCTTAGGGATAAAATAAGCTCAAGCAATGGGAAGGGCAGCCATCTTCCCAATTTCTTTTTTAACAGCTATCTCTCATCTCTCAGGATTGCTTGTTTTATTAAGAAATCCTGCAGTCCAAAGTGGATTTACAGGAAGCCCAAAGCTGTGGGTTGCAGTCAATTTCATAAGGGCTATTTATTTTTTTAGCAGCTGACAATAAAAAAAAGCGCCAGTCTGTTCCATATGCAAAGCAAAGGATTAACCAGGAGAGGAACACTAATAAATTTCTTTCCTTCAGGAAAGAGCCAGCAGAGCTGTGGCTTCAATTTGATTTAGCCGAACGCCATCGCCCACTGCTTCAAAGCACTCTGCACCCCCACCGGCTGGTATCACAAGGAGCATCGTTTGTGGGTAAAATCACATGCAGAATCATATCTACAACTGGTATGCATAATTACTCCATGTTTTCTCCAGAAGGGATTATCCCGTGGCAATAATTACGTCAAAAACATGCCCCAAAGAACAATATTTCAGACAACTGCAGCCATCAAACAAATACGCTGTATAATTATGTTATTTTTCCCCTCTGAAAGCTCTCACTCATATTTGTATCTTGCCTGCCTAAGACCTCCTCCAAGGGAAGCACCAGATTGTTCCTGACGACAGCACATATATCAAAGGGGGGATGGCGAAGCCAGCCTGGCCGGGCTCTCGCAGCAGTCCCCGGCAGGTCTGGCTCAGATGTGGAGCTATGCTCGGACTTTGCCCCGAGCAAAAGATGCCACCTCTAATATACAAAACTGTCATGAATTTGTTTTTTGTCATAAATGAAGCATGGGTCTGTGCTTTAATTTTCCTCACTGCCCTCTGTCAGGTAATAACCATAAATATTGTCCCGAATCATTAAGTCACAACCTGAAATGTGATCCTGCCCAGTTCCCAATCAGACAGCCATCTGGAAGATGAAAGAAGTCTATTTTCGTTTTAGAATGATCCAGACTCTAATTTGTAGTAACAGTCTTAACAGGCTGTTTCAGAGACATTAACCAGAGACTGGTCACAGTTGCTTGAGGAGGGGACATTGTATACGCTGCCTAAAGCATGCGTCGCAGGCAAAACATCCCTTCACTGCTTTGAGCTTGCAGCCTCTGTGGCTTTTTATTCCAGTACCATGTTTCTAAAAGGGCACAGGTTATGCACGCAGGGCAACTGGATATATACTGTGTCATAAAAAATACCAACACATTTGTGGGAGACAGAAGTAGTGTTTCCACAAAGCTAACAGTGGTACCACAGGTTGTATAAATGCCTCCTATCTTGGGGTTAATTTCATGCTGAAAGCAAATATTTTTTCTATATATATAAATGTATTTATACAAACATATATCTTATGATTTTCTGGCTACTTAAAAAAGTGTTTTCACCATCAATGTGCTCTTTTACTGAAACAGTGAAATACTTTTTACTCTGTTAAAAGAAAAGAAAAAACCTAATCAAGTGATTATGCAGTTGAGCAAAACCACTGCCAATTAGGAGCTTATCATTGCATATCTGAGACCACTGCCCTCTCCTGACCCATGCTACATTTCCTTAGTGAAAGACATCAAAGACCAGCTGGCTTGGGATGGCACAGAAATTGCCCAGAAGATGAAATGGGAATCATGTGCACCAGCTCTCCCTGCCAAGATGCAGGAATGCTTCATTCCTCTGCTCCCCTGGTAGCTGCAATATCTGGGGTTCTTAGGCAAACCCCACAATGATTCATTTTCCCCAGTTTTGGAATTAGGGTAATGCAGTGGCCTGGGAGCATGATGGATCCATTTTTATACGTGTGCCAGTCTGTGACTAGTGTTGCTAGGTTTAAAATTAAGTCAAATCAGATTATTACAGAACACAATATTAAAAAACATGGTTTAGTTCTGAAACACATCTAACTTTGCCATAACTCTCTTTCCATTCACTTCCAAACAGGAGTTCAGAGATGTCTTTCTCAATCTTAACCAACGATAAAAGAACAGTGTTGAGCACATTCTAGTTCACACTCCCTTGCTCTTGCAAACCTGCCGGCTAAAGACGAATGCCGAGCCACAGAAATGCAACTGCAACTAACAGCAGACATCTCTCAAGCACAAGTTCAGAGGGGTGATTGGCTGAGTCTCCTGTTTTCCTTGATGTTTTATCATCCTGGGTTATATTTCCTTTAAAGCTTACAGAAAGCATTTGCTGTAACAGATGTGTGTATGTGAATGAGCTTAGTCCAGAGATTTGGAAATGACCACACTGGGATCTCTTACAGGTAGAGATAACTGAATTGGCATTCTTCTGAATGAGCTCTTCTATTTTTCTAAAATGCTGTGAGTTAGAAATGGTGTGGAGAGAAGATAAGGAACAAAATAAATGTTGTTTGCCTTAATCTCTGCATTGCAGATGTACTCTAAAGCAGGACTATTTTCTAGCAGGTAGGATTGAAGTGTATCTTGCACAAGGAAGAGAAAAAGGAAGGAGAGAGAAGGATTTAAACATCTGAGTGTTGCTCCTGAAGAAGAGCTGTACCCTGTTGTATATCCTGCATCCTGGAAAACAGCCTTACCTACTGTGAGTGCCCCAGCCCCTGGCCTGGGTTATTTTTTGAAGCTTTTGTGCCCTCTGGGGCAGCATTTCCCTTGTGCACAACATCATATTCAAGGGTGTTCTACATGTTTCTTATGCTGAGTTATCAACACTTTCACCTAAGCTTTGCAGTGGAAGTATCATGCCTAACCACATAAGGGTTGCAGCAGGTCTTATTTGCATTCCGGCAAGGCATTAGCTGGCATCAGTAGTCTCTGGTGCCCAGAGCTGCATGTGGCAAATGGAATCTCTGTTCTGGACATGATACATGAGTAGACAAAACAGTCATTCACATTGCAGAAGAAAGGAAATTCTGTACCAAGTTCCCATTCTCTAGATCAGAAGTGGGAAAGTGAAATCCCGGGCATCCTGGCACCAGAAGACCAGGGTGTCCTGACTTCCACTGGGTTTACATTCAACTGCTATGGTGAAGATGTCTGTGGTAAAGCCAGACTTGGACCCCTGTTTCTATGACCAAGAAACTATTTTTCCTTCCCATTGCAAAGTAAACATATCTGAGTAGCAGCCACCATAAAACAGCAGGAGCACAAAGCACTGAAAGCTTTGCCAATATTGTCATTCCAAAAATATGTAAAGGAAGCTTTTCTTCATTCTTTATTAAATGTGAAAGCATACACACTATACTATTGCAGTGCAATGGACTGAAAATAAAATCACAAACATGATCTGGTGTATCACACCATGTCTAGTGAAAAATGGCCACAACTTCCCTTTGAAACTGTTTGCTAAGTTTTTATTTTGCTTTTTTTAAAGTAACATAATTTGGACAAAGCACAGTTGTGATAATAGGGAGTGTGCTGGGTCTTTCTACATTCCATGGCTGTAATAATGAAGCCATTAAATTACTAGGTCAGAGGCCCCAATTCACAAAGAAATAATACCAGTTTATTATTTCTAATCTTATTAAGTTTGAAAATTGTCTCGAGATGTAACGTCAACCTGTAATGGCTGAAGTATTGATTATATTAACCCAATGCTCATGGATAATTCAAAGAGCCTGATTTCATCTAATTTCTGTAATTTTTAAAACAGTCCAGCCCAATTTTTTATGGCAAACTAATCCAGAATTATTTCTATAAATAATGAAAATGTATTACAGGATTTGCTAGAAGTAAGCCAATAAAACATTTTGTGTGATGGCTCTGCAGAGTGGGGTTTTAATCCCTTTCTTCTTTCTCTTTCTTGAATCATAAATCTTTTTTTTTCTTTCTTTTTCCTCCTTTTTTAATCTCACATTGTCTCTTTTGGAAATATACCCACATATTTCAGAGGAACCCATGGGCTTGCTTTGTTCACCTTTTAGCTAAAATTGATGGGTCCTTTGAAGATTTTACCTAAATAAATATAATAAACAGTATTTCTGCTCTGCTAGGTTTGAGTCTTCCACAGTTTTGTACAATAGCTATACTAGTAAGAAAGATGGTGTAAAATTCCAGAAACTCCAATCTCACATGGATCCTGGAGCAAATTTTTTAATTATTTTAATTTGCTCTGGGGTTTTCACTAAATATTTACTAGTGTATGTGTATGCAAAAATGATATATACTTGATTATACTTGCAAGCACACCTGGGTGTGGTTCAAAGTCCATTAAGCTCAATGGGAATCTTTCCATTACTTCACTGAGGTTTGTGTCAAGCCCTAGGGAGGTTGGTTGATTTTAAATACACACTTTCTAAGGTTATTTCTGATCTTCCCCACCGACCTCCCTCTGCACCACTTCTCCAGTTTCCATTCAGGAACCCCAGGCTGAGAAAAGCTGTGTTTGGGGATTTTTCTGTGCCTCCTTTTCTGCCTCCATCCCTGCGGCTTTCCTATCAAAGCACTACATGCATTAAGAAAATTAATGTGACTTAAGTTACTGAACCAACCTGAAGGCTAGTTCGCTCAAAAATATTTCCTATAAGGATATTTATTAGCTCAGAAGACATGTGTGGGCAGAGCATGTTATTTAGTGACCTGTAATGCCCAAATAATGATCACAATAAATCAGTACTCATTACTATGTAAGGGAGGTCTGGATCGAGTGACTCAATAGGTAATGAGGTCTAATTTAGTGACACAGTATTATTTTAGGGGGGGGGGGGGGGGAAGGAGAGGCTGAAGGGGGTCTAATTACCTCAGATTTCTCATGTGATGATGAGCCTCTAACTTTGGCCAGTTGCTTCGGTGGGGTGTTAGAGGTCAGGCTTCTAATTGTTATTGGCTGCATTCGGCTACATTAAGTGAATAAATATTTAAGGTCTGAACCTCTAACACTGTTAAATGGAGCAAGACTGGGGCTAAAATCAATATAATGGGATATATGGAGGGAAGAAAAGAACATTGAGGTAGAAGATAAAGAATTTAAGTCCTTCCTTGTGAATGGGTGAGGTGTGGATTTGGGGGACCAGGAGTACAGTGCCATGACTTGCAGACCAGAAAAGACTTGCAAAACCCAGGACCTCAGAGGGACCAGCACAGCCCAGGCTAAAAGGCTACAGTACATTCTTGTTCAGCCTTTACTTTGTGCTGAGACCCCAGAGGCATTTCTCTTGCTTTCCTGCATCCCACCACTGGGATGGAACTATTCCCCTATGGCATTAGTGGGCATCCCTCAGTCATCCACAGGAAAAAAAAAGATGTGCTGTGGATGACACAGAAAAGGAGGGACCTGAAGGTCCCCCTTTTGATCCCCACCAGCTGTTGACATAGTCTGGGGCCACCAAACCCTAGAGACAGGCTCCTTTATAATGCACATGCTCATCCCAGGAGCAAGCTAATCTTCATGTAAGTGCATCTGCTGCAACGTGTTTTTTCTCTGCCTCCAAGTTATTAAACTATGTCTGGAGGTTAGCTGCATGTCGATGACTAAAATAAGTAGTGGTCATGAAGTGAGCTTGCCATTGCCAGGATCCCTAGCTGAAGTTCTTCAGAGCTGAAACCCCTTAAAAGTTAGTTACTGCATCTTCTAGAACAGCCTTGAGGAATTCCTGTTCTGGGAATTCACAATCTGGAAGCAAAGCTGAACTCTCCCAGGTTGCGAGTCTTTGGCTTTCCAGTGTCACATAGCTACTCAGACCCCAGGGGCTAGGCACTGGGCTCAGCCTATCTCCTCAGGATAACAGTTCAGGAAAAGAATTGTATATTCTTTAGCAGGGATGGTCTCACATTGTCATCCACAGAAATGCATACTCCTGCTGGTGGAAAAAAGACTGTGCCAACTCATCTTCAAGCCTCTGCTCATACCTGCTAAATCTGAATGTTAGGAACTGATGGGACTCATGGGAGATATCAGTAGAAATCCTGCCTGGAAGATTCAAGTGGAAATGAAACCTTTTTCTACACTCTAATACTCAAAGGAGTAAAGAAAAATTTTCAAAAATGATTCTATATCTCACCTTTCCCTCTTTTTTCCCATCTTTCTCTCTCCAGCCAGACAGATTAGGAAGTGGGGAATCACTCAGTAACTTCAATCCCTCTCTGCTTCAAGATCCAGCCTCATTAGATGACTTTGAACAGATGCAACAGACAATCTCCATTTCAGAAGTGTGGAAAGGGCTGTAAAAAATACAAAGAAGAGAAAATATGCAAGAAACAAATGAAAGTTCTGAAAGTAGCATGATGTGTGAAAAAATGCAGGAGAGTAAACAGCAAGAGGTATGTAGCAGCAACGGGCGTGTGCAGAACAGTATAATGTTTCTGCATATTTCAGAGCAGGAGTGAGCAGTTTCTCTATGCTGGCTGTCACTTTAGATGGGAAGGAGAAGAGACAGAAATGATGCTGGCTGTCCATGAGCTCTTCCACCGCCTGCTGTGGCTATTGAGCAGGTTAACACCTGCAGGTTAACACTCATCCACTGCATGAGGCAGGTTCCAGCCAACAAGCTTTTCGAGACTTGTCCAAGGAACATCACTACAGCTATTTTTAAACCCCCAAAGAAGGGACTGAAACTTAGCAACTGTCCTCTGATTTCCTAAGAAAATGAGATCTGTGCACTGGTGCACAATACCAGAGCATCCATGTGTCAGTACCTTCTCTCTCTTTCCTTCATGAATTTAGAAACTGATTTTAACTAAATACGACAGAGCACTAGGGGTCTCAAAGATGCAAAATACTGCAAAGTTCATTAGTCAGCCATGTAAAGGAGACAGATCCCAGCGGTTCCCATGCTGGCAGAAAGGCTGCCAGTGAGCTCAACCACACAAACTCATAGGTACTAGACATTAGCTAATCCACAAGGAGAATATTACCATGAATTCCCCAGCTATAACTATAGAAAAGCCTCATAGGTTGTTAGACACCAAAAACTCCAAACATAAACTACAGAGCCACTGGAAACCACATGGATCTTAGTACTTAGAGTTTTAGTACTCCATTTTCACATATGTATTCCAAAGGGACTCTACAAAGCAAATGAAGAAATTGAGAGGTTGAGCACTGTATATTGCCTAGGACTGCAGATAATATACAGAGGATTTTTTTTTCTAGCTCCCTTTCTATTCCCTTCCTTGGCCTTCAGGTCCTTCCTCTGATCCTATGCAGGTTACCTGAGTACTGATAACTCTCTAAGGCTGCAGGTTATAAGGAGGCCAGGTATCTGACAATGCAGTATTATTTTTGGCTTGTCTCCTTCATGTTTTTGTTTCTGAATGAAAAGCGGATCCTTTGTTCTAGGTATGGGTACAGGCTGAAGTGAAATACCCGAAGGTCTGGATGTGTCTTTGACATGTCCAGTCAGCACCGATTTCTTACTGTCTGGAGGCCCTTTGACACAGCAATCCATTATTTCTTGGTTTAATTCTTTATGCACGGCTTTTCATATTGATTACTTAACATCATTAGTTTTGGTCATTCCATTCAAGAGACAATGGAAAGATCAATTTTAACCATATGAGCTAAAGGAACTTGCTCTTAAAGCGTCCAGGGACTGGAATCATTTATCTTCTGCTCTCTGAATCATAAATCTTTTACAAGTGCAGCATTAGATTCATTGTTTGCTACAGCCGCATGTGATGTAGTCAGGGATCATTGTAAAAGTGTCCTACATTGCAGTGTGAGGCTGTACCCATAAAGCATATTAATGTACAGTATTGTCATGGAAATTGTCATGAGCTGCTGCAGAGACGATGGTTTTCACAAGAGCTGTGCAAATCATCAATTGTTTTTAATTTGGTGGCTGAACTGGAAAGAGCAAATTAGTTTATTTTAGACCTATAATGGAAAATATTTCCTTCCTCATCTAATTAAAAATGTTTTGCAGCAAAGAAATTTTTTTTCAGGCTTTTTGTAGTAAAAGCAAAGAGAATGTGGGAAGGAGGAGCTAGCTTTACAAAGGTATTTCAGTGACATTTGCAGAATTGGGCAGAAAATGGGAGGTAGTCCATTTACATGCAACAACTATGCATATAACTGTGGAGAAGGCTCTCACAAACAGTACAGGAATGTACTGTTCAGGCCCACATCTGCCTATTCAGGACATAGGAAAGAAGATTAAATGCTGAGCTATAGCATTTCTTAATCACATCTATAAAAACTGTATTGGTCTTCAGGATAATTTATACAGATACAAGAGGAAGGTTTTGAGCCATGGCCTCTTACACCCTAAGTCCCTGTAGCTGAGGACAGATGGAGGGAGTGGAAAGACAAGATACATCTGAACTTCTGCTCCAGGCCTGTACTAAAGCTTTCCAAGCAAACTTCAAAACAAACCATTTATCATCCTTGTGTAATAAACTAGCAGTGTCCAAACCCTCACAGATAGTGCAGCAAGACAGGAGTGGGACAAGATGTTGTTGAAAAGTTCAAGCCTCACTGACCTGAGTTAATGGAGCTCTTCCATGGCATCATTACTGAGGCTAGGGCTTGTCACTGGGAGAGGACATGATCAAAACCAATGGGCCAGTCTAATAAGGGATATTCCTGCGCCACCTACTTCTGACCAAGATCAATAGAGCAGCAAAAAAAAAAAAAGAGGAAAGACATTTTTATTGGTTTTGATGTAAGAAATCGTTGTATGGACATTTATGTACATACATAAGGGTTCTGATCTCTCCAAGGCATCTTGTAGAGTTTTCCAGTATCAAAGGATGTGCGTTGGGTTGTTTCAGAGTAGCCTACAAATCTGAGCTTTTGGATAGTTTGCCCAACAAACAGATGAGCTGGAACTTTATATTTGGGGGGTGGGGGTGGGGGTAACAATAAAATTGGGAAAGGAAGGACTCTAAAAACCTTTTTTTTCAACCTCATTGGAAAGGAGCTGTTAATGACATAAAAATTAAAAAACACCAAAACCAAACAACAAACAAACAAAAAAAAACAACAACATTTTCAAACAAGGATTTGACTCCTTCCCCAAATTTCAAACAAGACATTTTCCTTTCCCAAATTTTAACTATTCTGCTTTGAAGAACTGATGGTAGAGTTAGACAATACGCTATTCATCCCCAGTAGCAATGTGATTACAGGATTCAGGTTTGGTGTAAAGAAGCAAGTACATGAAGGGCAGCCCTGTGCAACCTACACCTGGAGCAGATAATAAACTGGCTCTGAGGGAGAACATTTTATTCCAGCATGGCTCAAGATGATGTATGAAACCACCAAAAATTGCAGTCAGTAATGTCTTGGGAGTGATTTGATGTTTATGGTTAACCCTAACATTGTTTTTGTTTATAGACACTATTTCTAGAGCAATCTTATCTTGTACAGCTTTTATGGATACAAAAATTATCAGGCTACAGCTTTTATAGCACAAAGGGTGACATGGGTTTGATTTACACTTCATTACAAACCAGTCCTACAAACACTGCTTAGATGTATAGTTCTTAGTTTCCTGGTGAAATTCACAAAGGAAATGAGAAGTTTTTGAGCTTGTGCATATGACCAAGTAATCTGTATCAGACTCACCTACTGCCTCTGATGTTTGTGTGTCCTTAGGCGTCAGAACCTTTTGCTTGAAAAACTCCTTTCAGGAAGAGCTTGATTCCTCTGTGTGAAGTTACCCCCTAACTCTTACACATCAGAGTGTTAACCTTACAGCCTTCTCTTAAAAATGGAAAGAGTGACTTTCTTTCCACCTTTGACTTCCTCACATATTGTCACAATGAGCCTTGAATGTACAGTGAGACATTAACCACAGGCATACCACCAAAATGGAATGATAGGGAGCACAAAATGGAGTATATTCTATGTAGTGCCATGGTGTTGGACCTCCTACAGGTATCAGGGTTTTTTTCCATGGGGTATGTACAGACCTACATGATGAAGTCCTGAGAAGTGCAGTATAGCTGTAAGGAGTAAGTAGGTTTAGAACCTCCCATGTACATGGGAAGCTTCTGAGGAGAGCTTTGGACCTCACAGAATCCAGAGGATTTCCAGGGAAGTCTATTCCCAAATTAGCCCATCTATCTAACTGTCAACGCTTCTGAAGAAGCATCCAGAAAACCCATGTGAAATCATAATACTGAGCTGCAGTCAGGCCTACAGCCACAGTGAAGTCTGTAAGGGAAAAAATAATACTTTTACCTTTCAAGGAAAATCATTCATTTCCATGCATCTATTTAAAGCAAGGGAGAAAAAAACAAAAAAAAAACAAAGAAAGAAAATCTATATTTTACAAAGAAATTTTGCCAACTTCCTAGCAAAAACAGCTTTCCAGAATGACAGTTTCCCTGCTGTCGGAAAAAAAAACACATCCCTTTGGTTTTCCACAAGCACTTTAAAGAAGAAAAGTTTGAATTATTATTTAGAATTCTTTTGAATTAAAAAGTGCAAAAATTCTATTTTCCATCTGCTTTACCAGAATTGAGAATTTTTAGCTACATACATCTCTTCTGTGGCTACTTGAGGAGTCAGATGGAGGTCATTTGGCCGCCTTTACTGTTGATGCTGCCTCCATCTCCAAAGCAGTTCTGGCAGCTGCCAATGCAAGGGTGACAGCCATCTGTTCACACTGTTTGCTGCTGGGTGGTACCATAGTATCAGGTCTTGACGTGCAGCACTGTCAGCCTTTCCCTGTGCTGGAGTGAAACTATTGCTGTGTTGCTGCACATCACTCACCATCCTGGATGGCCAGTGTGCACATGCAGCATCTTCACCAGGTATGTCACCATCACTTGTGGGAGCCACCTTCAAGGGGTACATTTGGGAAATCCAGGCCTCCTGAGTACACCAGAACCAGCCCAACACCTTATTAACTGTACATGTTATTTGTATCACAGCAGTGTGAGATGATCGTGGAAGCAGTAGCTCCCAACACCAAAGTGCAGACATGGGGATGAGGTGCTCTGGATGCTGGGAATCCTTTTCTGCCTGGAGCAGTAGGTGGGATCTTCTACCAACCATCATCATTGTTGCTGGACACTACTGGCTCTGTGGGTTAAACAGCTTTGTGGAGGGGCTGATGGAAACATCTAGTCCTGACTGGACCTGAAACATTACCTGCAAACAAAAGTGAAGCGCCAGAGCTGAGCTTTATCCTGTACCATGTTGAATAGCTATTAAACCCCCTCACTATGGCCTGGAGGCTCAGAAATAGTTTCTAATCTTCTGTTTTACGTATTTAGAAAGTTACCCTGTTTTAACAAGTATCTGGCATTTGCTGTGGCTGCTAAGATTTTGTATCTCTGGAGTAACCATGGGGCTGAGGAAGTGCGGGGCCCGAATTCTCACAGGAGCCCAGGCACACTCTGATAAGCTGATGGGAAACAACCCACCCCAGGAGCAGGCACATGGTAAAATGTCAGTACCACATCTCTGAAAGCCAGGATGTTATCTGAAGGGAACCGCTTGAATTCTTCCAAAGCTTATGCTAGGTCGCGTGAAGTTTCTATCACTTCATTCACATTTATGGCTCTTGGACTCACCTCCATGAAGTGGACAAGGCAGGTATATATTTAGGCCCAGCTGACCCCCGTGTTCGTGTTTAGGTGTTATCAGATGGTTGGGGGAGAGGAAGACAGAAAAGACTGACTTTCAGAGTTGCTTGAGTAGTCATAAAGTTGGGATCAAGGAGGAGAATAATCTACCAAGGAATCCTAGTATTAACTGAAGAAAGTTTCAGGTCTGATTATGAAAAACACAGGAGGTGACCATTCCTGGTTGCTGTTAGTATGCAGCAAATTGAGGTATTGTAGTTTTATCTGTTACTAGAAAAGCCCTCTACTTAAAAAAAGAAGTAGGAGCCCCACCGTCTCATTTTTAACAAGGACCAGCTGAAAAATGAAGGCAAGCAGCACACAGACCATCTTATGTCTGCCAATTCATTTCCTGGCCCTGAAAGGCCAAAAAAAAAAAAAAAAAAAGAAAAGAAAAGGGAAAAAAAATCCTCTTGTTTCCTCTCACGCAGGCCAAACATGGCAAAGCACCAGGGGAATTCTGAATGGAATCAATTGCACTTGTTACTAACTGAGTTTTCTTTTATTCTTATATTACCAAGGCCTGGATATTCAGCTGCAAGCAATTATAATGAAGAGTTACTGAGTAATGGTTTCCAGATTGCTCCATGATGGGGCATTAATTGAAAGGGACAATTTAAGAGCTAAGGCCATGTAAATGCATTTCTTATTCTGTCAGATTGAGAAAATTCTGCCTACAAGAGGCTGAAATGCTCAGAACTGATAAAGACTTAATAGTAGCCACTTAAGTGAACATTTGGAAAAGGGATTTTACATTTAAGGAATCAAGAATAATTACAATAAAGTAGAGAGTCAGGGTATTATTAGGATTCAGAATGTGAATGTTATCAGCAGCCTGGTAATTCTGCTTGGAGTTACACGGAATTTGCGCGGTAGAAGATGACAAGGTTTGGCTCCTTATCTTGCTGTCTGATCTCAGTTTAGACCTTGGATCTCCTGAGTGAAAGACCCTATTGAGTCCTGGAGAATCAAAGACAAAATTCCCTATAAAGTTAGCAGGATGATTTCAGAAGGATAACATTGCATTGTTGGATGTCTGCCCTTTTCTAAATGCCAGTAAAGAGAAAGTACTTCCATACTGGGAAGCTGATGCCTAATATAACAATTGACTTCAGTAGCAGTGACTAAATGAGATTTTTAATTCTACCATAGCCAAGCAAACACAAATGAAAAATATCCCTTGGAATACACTACTAAATTCCAGGGTCATTTGTTGTAGTGAAGGGATGAAGCCCTGGAACTTGCAAGCTGTCCAGACAATACTATTTTCAGTATGATAAAACAAATGTTTCGCAGGTTTTATTACAGATAAGCAAGTCTGCACTTGACTGTGAAATCAAACATTTCTTTTTTTTCCTTTAGCTGATATTTTATTGCCTCAGTAATTACATCAGATAATACAAATGAAAAAGACATCAGTGTGTCTTCCTAGTTTTTTCATTAATTCACATTAAACAAAAAATTACTGCTATTAAAGAGAAATGTTTCCTTTCCTAAAACATTGAGTCACTTATAGGAATAATTCTGGGAATAAGGAGGGGGAATGGAGTTTATGTCTCTTGCTTCTGCCATTATCTAGCTTGAACAGATGGAAGCTCAGCCACTTGTGATTAAATCCCTGGAATGAAGACAGACATCACTGAACTGGTGGTCAGTCATTTGCTCAATCTTTCATGAAGAGCAGCCCTCCTGAAGCAAGCCATAGCCTGCTAGAGAGCTATTACTAAGATGCCTGGGGTTAAAAATATAAACACCTTCAGAGTGGGTGGCCAGCTCGGGTCAGGCTTAGGGCTGATTCACAGGCACTAAATCTGTAAAAAGGGACATTGCAAGACTGTAGCCTGGGGAGGAGGAAAGCATGGTGTATGCCAGTTATGGGGCTCTTACAAATGAGCAGGCCAGGCAGGAGTCTGTGTTTCACCATCTGACACAAAGGAAAACCAAAAATGAGGGCAGAAGTGAAATACTGGTCCTGCTGAACCACATGGGCTGCCCTGGAGCACCTCCTCCACAAGCCCTCTTCCCCTCCACTGCCCCATGCCACCACTCACCTCTTCCTCCCAGCTGCAGAGAGAGACATGGCTCAGGATGAGCAGAGAGATCCCACTGACCTGGGGGCACTGCAAAGACTGTAGCCAGCCACATGGGACCTGGGGGCCAGCACCATCCCTTCCCCTGCAGTCCTGGGACCTTGGCTGTGCAGCTGGTTGTTGCCGGCTTGTTACTCTTCTCTGACTTGTTACACCTCAAGATGTAATTCAAAACTGGATTGAGATGGCATCCAATCTACCTTTGGATCTGGCATGGTAAAGGCTTAGGAGGATCCTCCAGAATAAAAACCTTGCAAGTGAAGTGAAGCATCTACATGCTCTAAATCATGCAGAATCCTGGCAGAGGCCAGCACTGTCTGTAGGTACAGCCGGAACAGGATATACCCAATAAAATGGTCTTGGTTTCCCCACATGATTTGCCAATGCTGGAAGAGCAGAGAAGGACTGGGAACAGTGGCCAAGTGGTTACTGCCAGGGCCACAGGAGAAGGGGACATTGAAGTATCAGGAATAGAAATGGTCCTTCCACATCTCTCCTGATGGCTCAGCCTGGCTGTCCCACCTTAGGACCTCCATCTTGGCTCCGCTGCTTCCCTGCCTCCTCCCAGCTCTTTATCCTTAGCATGGCAAAGCCCCCAGCTGCTGCACTGCTAGAAGCCCTGAACGAGCACCGTGGGAGATCCATGGCAGAAGTGCTGTGAAAGGGCAGTGAGGGACACAACATTCTCCCGTGCACCCTGCCTACCAATGCATCCAGGTCTCTGCACCAGGGTGTGCACCACAGACGCACATAGAGGACAGGTAGCTATGTGTCTGGCCTTTCTGGCTCCTCTGCCTTTCCCCCTGGCACTGCCAGTCCCTGGCACAGAGGAAGTGCAGAGACCCACACTGAGAAACTGCAGAAGCTGTGGAAGAAATGTCTGGGAAACATAGGATGGAGCCAGTCAGAAGAAAAAGGAGCTATGATTAATCAAATATATCTTGATTCAGTTAATACCTGGTGAAGAAAAGGTGTGCAGTGCTCCTTCACGGAAGTCACAGGAAAGCAGGCTACCGCAGAATAGGAAATTTAGGAAAGGCTTTCCCCATTCCCCTCAAAAACACGTACTTATGTTCAGTAGGAGGGCTTCTTTTCAAATTAATGCTGTTGCTTTCTTCATTGACTAATAAAATTACACATGGAATTGCTCCAGTATACAACTACTAAGAAATTCATCCAGCAAAGCCACATATACAGAAAATAAATGAAAATATTTTTTATGCATTATTATTATTAAAAGCAGAGAAAATCATCATTTGAGAACAAATAATAGCATCATTAAAAAGAGCTCATGGGAGACTAAAGGTCTGGGTGGGGGGTGGCTGTTCTTGTTTATCAGTTTAGGTTTCTCCCCAAGACCAACTTGGCTTTGAAATGTAACATGTCGTTAAGGAATTTGTAGTTACAAAGTACAGACACTTGCTCCTGACAGTAAGCATGGGCACTTCTGTTAACAGAGAGAAACCATAACCACTCCTTCCACCTTGCCCCTACTCCAAAACAGCAAAAATCCTGATTAACAGCCAGGATAAATATGGCAGCCAACCAAAACACTATGCAACATGAAGTTTGGTCAAGCTATAAAACTGCCAGCAAAAAAACCCAGAAGCAAAGCTTGACGCTGAATTTTAAGTTTAGAATAATAGTCTAACCTGAAGAAATATGAATCTGATAACCACTAAGGAAGAAGTCTGGGATTTTCATTAGTCACTTGCATGGAGGGACTGGCGTTGCTGGTGGGAGGTGGGATGTATAATAGCACAGTGATGAAATGCAAAAGGGGCAGAATGGTTCAACTCCTGAGAAGGAAAAGGAGGGGGGAAGCGTATTTGTTTTAAGAGGCAATTTTACATTAAGTCACACAAGAGGTTGAAAGAGTCACTGTTGTTGTAAGTTCTAGGCTTGTCCTCTCTGATATGGCATAAAAGTTCTTCTGTTTGTGTAAGGGGAAGGGGTGTGTGCTCAGAGCCCGTAGAAATTAATGGACTGTACACAAAGTCATTTTTCCCTCAACTCTTCAATTTTGTTTTTCTATTTTATTTCTTTTAGGGAAAATCCTGTGACCCCATCACATACTGGAAAGTCAAATGCCCCAAGGTAAATCAGATAATTAGAAGGGTATTTCCTTTGCTTCAAGAATTTCACTCACAAGAAAAACCAAAAAAACTCAAGCCTCCAAAATACTTGGAGGTGGTTTACTTGTTTTTTCTGGCTGAAAGGATCATTGCATAGTTGCCCCTTATGCATCTTGACTTTGTGACAGTCAGGTTTTAGTCATGCTTAGCCCTTCTGAAAAATAATAGTAGTAATAACAGCAGTGGCAGGTTTAACCACAAGCAGACGGGACGTTGCCTCACGGCCCCTTCTCTGTAATGAGTGTAGGTTATTTTGGTTACTATTTTCTGCTCTGTGAAGGGCTTGAAAGCACTTATACATAACTCCTGGCACCAGTCCCACACCTTGAATGGTATTTCCAATGTAGCCATATATGAATTGCTCACCTAGGCAGGATTAAACCGTTCATTGTCTACCTGCTGCATGTATGCGTAGAGATGTGTAAATGGGAGTGCAGATGTTGATTTTGTATGTCTGCATATCTTTCACACAGTCCTAGTATGCTAGTGACAGGGACTCTGATTGTTATCTGTGATTCTTGCAGTGAACCAGAGAAGTCCTTTCTTCTTACACAGCATCATGCCAGACTGTTTATGCACGATTTCCTAAAGCTCTAAAATTAAGCTCTGGTGTTTAAAGGCCAAAGCAAAAGCTGATTTTAGTGGAAAGAAACAGACAAAAATCTTTTTATTATGGCTCTTAAGCTGTATTTTGAGGGTCTACTTAAAAACAAAATCAGTTCACACCTAATTAGTGAGAATTTTACTTGAGGAAAAAAAAGAGGAGGGAAAAGATCAATATGATGTATAAAGGAAAAAAATTGATTCAAGTTATTTTTTTGTGCATATAAGGTTTATATTTTATGTAGTTTTCTTTGTAAAACTAGACCTCACTGGATGCTCAGGAAAAGCAAACTAGGAACTAGTAAGTTATGTATGTTAGATAATATGCTGCATGCAGTTGTACTGATACACAGTGGGTTTGTGCAGCTCAAAGGAATCCTCAAAGTAAGTTCAGAGATCTTCAAAAGAAGTCATAAACAGATCCCCAGATTTCTGAATATGCCATTATTTGATGACTGGGTGCTAGATGATGGTTCCTGTAGAGCCTCTGTTTGCCTCTCAGTGTCTGTTCTGTAATTGCAGGGGTAACTTTCACAAGAGGTAATTGTATTTGGATTTGTTGGCTATAACCTGAAGGTTGAGAGGTATCTGTGTAACCCGTTATTGTATTCACTCATATTAAATAATTCCATTCTTACAGAAAATGTATCAAGTAAAGGGATAGAAAGCAGTTTCTGTGTCAATACAGTCTCGTAAGTGCCCATTTCACAGCTTTACAGATGCAACAGGAGTTTAAGATGTAGCAGATGCTACTGCAGTGATGCTGACAAAAGCCTGACTGTAGCAACTGCAGTCACCACAGGCAATGCTTCAGGAAAAGTGAGAAATGGAGGAAAAAGTGGAATGTGTCCTAGGAACATGACTTGTTTAGAGTGTCATCTTGCACTGTACTTCTTCACTAGCCTGACACAAAGTGCAGGAAAGACAAAAGAAATCCTGGGAGCTGTGTTATGACATTTTACTACCTTGTTTTCCTATCAAACTCTGCTCTCAAGACCACAGATACTTTGCAGGAATTATGTTTTTCCTAGAACATCTGGATCCTGCCAAAGGCTTTCAAAGTGGATCTGTGACAAATACACTATTGACACTGGCAGCTACAGACATGTAAGCGTGTTTTTGTCAGAGGTCTTCTGGAGATGATCAGCATGATAAATCATTTCTTATTATCCTGAAACAGAAAGAAAGAAGGCTTTTAGGTGAACGTTCTATTCTTTCATATCAAGAGGGAAAAGGAACCAGCATGAAAGGAGTACCAATAGGAAGGACTAATAAAGGTAAAATAACAGTTATCGTAAAAAATACATATGTCTGTCTGGTCATGCTTTGGCAGTGAGGTTACTAAGGCATCAAAGACAGTCAGTGGGCATGGCTGAAGCTGGGGCACCATGCAGCAGGTGCCTGTGGCCAAGCTATGCGTCTTCCTTAGCAGCTATATAACACCTTCAAGATGCAGATGTCCATCATCATTCTGCAAGAGTTAGGTGTGAGTAAATCCAAAGATTTGCAGAAATCTTGGGGTATGTCTCTGATCACATGAGAAAATTCTCCCACAGCATCATCTCTTCAGCTATGCTCTTTGGTCTCGGTAACCCTATCCCTTATTATTTCAGGGACAAAAGTTAAGAATCATACTTTTATTTTAAAAGTAGTTTGGTAAATATCTCCACTGGTGTATACAACTGCAGGCAGCAGGGACACTAAGTGTACTAACAGTGAGTGAACAACTTTCTTAGAAAACATCTGTGGATGACAGTCACTCCACTCCATCCCTCCAAAAACCTGACACTTGGATGGCTACTTATCAAATAGAAGCCAAAGCAGCTGCAAACCAGATAGACTGAACTGAACGTGAGCTCCTGCTGAACCTGCTGGAAAGCATGTCACTAGATAATTGCCTGATAGAAGGTAATTTTATAGGGGGAGCTGCCAGCCCATGTATGCTCACACATCTACTACCTTAGGGCCAGCACTTGCAAAAGGTGACACACACGAAATTCCCACCAAAATCTCTAAAGCACCAGGGTTTACAAAAATTATTAGCATGGTCTTCCCTTCACCATAATTAGACAGGACTTTGTATGCATCCACACCTTTGTTCTCTGTTATTCACATGCAGGGTACCCAGCTGCAACAAGACCCTGAAGCTGTGAGCAAGGAGGTAGAGCTCAGCCTGGGGCTTCTGTAAGTAATTCGTGGACTGGGTCTCATCTACTAGCTCCCTGTCCATGCCAGGGGCTGTGATGGAGAAGTGTCACTGGAAGGTGATGGTAGAAGCTTTCTTTTACCTGCCTGTCTCTCTTGGGGAAGTTAATGTCTCAGATGTTGGGAATGAATGTCTTGGGAGAGGGTCATCCTGCAGATCCCTGACTTGTGATTGGCCTTAGAGCTTTTGTGTTTTATGGAACAGCACAACAGAAGACTACAATGTTCCATATTCCTCCTTAAATCACATAATATTCCCCGTTAAACCACATAATTTATGCAGAGGATTAGTAGGATCAAAGTCAACTAGAAAGGCCGAAATATTCTAGTGGGTGCTGGAGTCTGATCCTGGACCTGGGAGAGAGTCCCTGCTCTCCTCATGGTACCCAGAGACCCATTATGGGCTGTATTAAATAGCACCATGAAAGCAATGTCCACTTCTACATTTCTGCCCATCTGCAGTAATGAGGACTCCATCTATCCAGATGCAATGGTGTCCTTCCATAACACACATCTCTGTTTTTCAGCTGACTGAAGCACAGAGTGTTCAGAGAGCAGAGAGGTGGGCTAGGAATTTAAACCCCTCAGCTAGGGATACCATTGACAGACTATGCAGACTTTCCTAGGATTACTTTCCAACAATTAGCTGTGGTTCAAACTCCTTATTCCTTGTTTTGTTCCCT
Source organism: Pezoporus wallicus (assembly GCF_028554395.1). Lineage (NCBI taxonomy): Eukaryota > Metazoa > Chordata > Aves > Psittaciformes > Psittacidae > Pezoporus > Pezoporus wallicus. The sequence continues at coordinate 300,069 of NW_026640314.1, forward strand.
CTCAGAAGCATCCCTGACTAGATGTTTAGCTGCCGTTGATACTGACTGTTAGATGCAGGAAAATGCATACAGGCATTTAATTTTTATATATCTGTAAATACACCTGCTCTTGAAGAGTATTAATGTCTCACTCATTGATGAGAACCAATAGTGCATTGGGGTTCTTTCTTTCTCTCTTGCCTCCATTGTCTATTTTCTTTATAAACAGCACATCTTGTATTTTTACACATCTGTTTATGCTGATGATGCTTCTTTGCAGAAATATTCCTGCACTGTGACATTTCTTGGTAATGCATACTTGCAGTACAGTTCTTACATAGCCCTCCAGACTCCAGCAATCTTTCAGCTGAAGCAACTTCATCTCATAAATTGTGATAGAGTAAGGACAAGCTTCAGTGTTACATGTGTGTATTTCAGAGCCTCCTGCAAGTACAGTGGTGGATTTAAACTTTTGCCCTGCAAAATCTCAAGTTTCATGAAGTTTTGCACTGCAAAATCTCAGCTTTCATGGAGTTTTGCACTGCAAATCTTCCACCAGAAAATCCGAGTTCAATCATGGATTTTAGTAGGTGGTGACACAACTTGAGTAATATGCCTTTCCAGTGTGAAAATAGTGAAATAAAAGAAAATCATAATAACTGCTTTTAAAAGCATGCTATTGTACTTTATTCCTTCCTTGGAGAAAAATACATTAGAGCTTTCCTTGCCTGGTTCTTTACCAAGGCTGTTGGTTGGTATCATATGCATTAGAGATCAATGTGTCTTTGTCAAATATTTTCTCTGGTTTTAAATTAAAGAAAGCTTTTTCAGCATCTGAACTTGTGAAGACCTAGAGAAAGTTTATAAGGGATAAAAATTGTGTGCAAAGATGTTAATAAAAATATCTCCATACAAAGTCTCAGATGTCTACCAGTGCACTTGGATGTGTACTCATGCATACATAGACATGCATGAGACCCTAGGGGAGCACCTGAGGATGCAAAGCAACCACAGACCAGAACAAACAAGGATCCACAGCTCTTAGAGTACATTGGATCGTTGGCTTTTCCTAACTTTCTGTTAGGGAGAAATAGTGATATTATAAATAAATAAGAATGGCCAGTAAGGCTTCTTCTAATATTATAACACCTTTTATATTATTCTAATTTTCTGATATAACTGTTCTTCTAATGCTGTAACATCTATAGCATCCAGTGTGCAATCAGGCTATGCCCGTACTTCAGCTTCCTTCATAAGGAAGTTTGTACAGACAAGCTTTAGGAGTATTTTTTGAAAAAATCATAAGTGCATTGGAAATTTCATCCAAATGATGGCCTTCGTAGGCTGTACCTCTGTTAAGTTCAGTGATGACCCATCATTCCAAACTGAGATTTCCCTTATCGAAATTTCAATCCGGGAAAGATTAAGAACATACCAAAGTTCTCCAGGCTCTTCTGTATCTAAAGGAGAACTATAGCCCATGACATCAGTCTGGCCCTCCAGCTGTTTACAAGGATTATATCATCCAACTAGGAAAGGGAATAGATGCCATGCAATTGAAATGGACCTATTCTACTGTAAATGGAAATACCCAGATGACTATACACAGGGATGACAGTTTGGGCACAAACCATAAGCCCTGCTCATATAATGCGTTTGACAAAGACCTGCAAAGAGTGAAGCACCAAGTGCAAACTGAAGTCTGTTTTGTCAGTATTTGTGAAGCAAGACCTAAATATAGCAGATAAAATGTTCTTCACAAAAGACTCACCACGCTGTGATTACAGATCACCTCGCTCCAAGCGTTAAACCAAGAGAGCACCAGGGACTGTTTTGCTCATGCTTTATCCAATCTGCTCAACTGACACAGAATCTGCAAAATATGCTTTGCAGTCTTGACATGCCAACAAAGCACTTTTGATTTTGGCTCTGGCCCAAGCCCGGTGCTAGTTATCTGATACTTTGCATGGAGTCATCATATTTTCTTCCTCACACACACTTTTCATTCCTGCATAAGCTTTACCTAACCTCTTCATTAAATTAGGAGTTTGGAGAGTGTTCTCTTTCAAACCTTGGAGTCTGCAGGTCATTTGACAAGGGCTCTACACTTGACAGCACCTTTTTAAGTTTGACAGCTTCAGCTTACAGACACAACCCTAAACCACTGAATTCACTTGGTTTGTTCCATTCAGTTCAAGATCATTTAAAAGGCTGGGCAAAAATATCTGGGGAATAAATTTACCAGGTGACACATACAAGGCAAGCAATTCACATTCTGCAGCTTATTTACTAGTTACCCCTGAACAGTAGCCAACTAACTTCTACCTAATCCCTAATACAGTTGGTTTTGATCCCTCCCCTCAAAAATCTAGCACTCTGACTTTAATGCAAAGTGATGGATTAATGTTACACATGCTGTTCTTAAACCTCAGTCATCCTCTGCTATGACAGCAGGATTAGAAGGGAAACTATGGACTGAAGGCACCCAGCAGATTTGGTGATTTAATTGTCTGAGATTCTGGTGTGCAGGCTTAACATTGGCTTAAATAATGTCTTTTTCCAGTCGAAAGTCTGTTTAAAATTAATTCCTTTTACTGAAGGCCCACATAGAACACTTTCAGTTTCTAAAATACTTCGGGCATGACTTTGGTGTTTGCTTGCCTTAATGCTCCCCAAACATTAATCTGAAGCTGTTCGCTGTGGCCACTTTCTGCATCTTGTTTTGGAGATGTCTTGGTCAATTAGTGCAATGTCGCAGTTACATGTAGTGATTGTACCTCCAGCTGCAAGCTGTTAATAATAAACTTACACACAGGACAAACCTGCCATATGGTTGATGGCCAAGCAAGGCTAAAATATGCATTAGGAAAAAAATGCAACTGTCAACATGAAGCTGGATATGGCTTATTGGATTTGATGTGGGCATCTGACAGCAATGTTTGTTTTAGCAACATTCTGTATTGCAGGTCAGGAATCTGCCTACTGTGGAATATTTGTCATAGGAAGACAAGAAGAAAAAAAAAAAACAAGGAAACATTTGTGAAATGGAGAATACATGGTAGGTTAGTGGTGGCTGATTTTGTTTCCAAAGAAGGAAAGAGGAGGGAGTGTTGATCTGAGGGGGTTATGAAAGTGTGATTTGCTAAAGAAAGCCTTGTTCATTTTTTTTTCACAATCAGAAGAGATCAGCTACATACGACAGGAATATAAAACATGGTTTGTCCTTGCAGATATAAAGAAATTTGACTGTCACAGAAAACATGAGGAAAAGAGGAAAATATTCAAAGTCTATCCCATGATAGTTATATTACCAGATTACAGTTTCTTTGTGATAGCAAAAACCTCAGCATTGGGGTGTGTGTGTGTGTGTGTGTGTGTGTGTGTGTGTGTGTGTGTGTGTGTGTGTAACTTTTGACATATATTCTAGCCACTCAGTGAATGGCACTGGCATGGTTTCTTGCCTCATTGATAACACCAATGCAGCAAACACTTCCTTTAACTTTACAAAAGCGGAAGGTACCACAGCTGGGTTTGCAATTAAAAAAGCAAGTCAAAGAATGACATGAAAGTAAAAGCAAACCCTCCTATTCAGTGGAGGCCTCCAAGTCCTTCCCCCTTGCCTCATCAAAGGTCACCTCCCAGTAACTGCATTTCATTTATGAATTGGTGGGTATGCAAACGGTTTCATTCCATACTACTGTAACTCCTATCACTGGGAACAGAAAACAGACTAATTGCTATTCTAAGAGCAATCATACATTGAAGACCTTATTAAAAGTCCCAGAGTCCTGTTTACATGCAGTAAGGCTTGATTTGATTAGCTGGTAATTAGAAGCACACAGTTAATTATGCAATTTAAAAGGGATAGCTGTGAGTCACAGTTCCTAGGAGAAATCTATAATAGATGGGAAAGCATTTTTTTTTATTAGACTTTGCTGTCAACCCTTGTTCTTGCAAACACTTCTGCACATGCTCTGCTTTAATGTGTGACTGGTCTCTCTGACTTTCATGAGTCACTCCCAATCCCATGAGCAGAAGCCCTCTTCATGTATCTTTGAAAGGACTGGGCCCAAGATACCAAAAAGCACTTCCCAAATCCCGAGTTTTTTCTCCAAATTTGCCAAATACATTTCCCACAGAGATGACTTCTACATATTACGTTAAACATACAAAAATAAGGGCAAGCTTTCCTGATAGTTTGGAGACACTGGGCCTTTACTGGATATATCACTAGATTAACAGGAATGCTTTGATTCAAACTTCAGAACCTCAGCAGTAGGTCTAAAACTGGTGAAATTAAACATTTAGAAATGTTTGTTTCTAAACATGCCATCATTTTGCATTAGAGTGATGTTCTCTCTCTCCACTCAATGCAGGCTGATATTCAAGACAGGCCAGGTATTCAACCTACTGTCTTCTGGGGTGGGGGTTTGCTGTGTGTTCAAATATGGGGTTTTTTTTATCACAAACTTCTTGTGAGGATCTATATATTCTATAAAAAAACATGAAGTGTTGGGTTTTTTTCTGGGCTTAAAAATAATTTTGGTGGAAATTAAAATTCTAAGCTAATCCAGGCCCTTTCTTTTCACAGTTTTCAAAATGTAGAGTAAACATCAAGACTGTGGACTTACACTGATTTCAAGCCCATATACCACCAATTTTTGTGGGTTATTCCTGAAAGAATGTTAGAATGTTTTTTTGTCCATAAAAAGTAAAAATCTCCCAATGAATAAGGCAAAGGAAGCAATCAACAAGAAAAGCCTCAGGGTCAGAGTTCAAAGAGAAGAAATGAAATATTCAGTAGATGGGGAGAAAGAAGTCTCTGATGTGGTGCAAGGTACAAATTCAAGAGCAAAGGAAGAAGAAAAGTTAGGGGGATAGTGAGGACTGAGAGGAGAGCAGAATATGAGAACATAAAGTATTGTGAGAGCTGAACGTACCTGAAACCTGTGGAGTCCTAAGAACAAGGAATTAGCCTTTATTTATGTTATACAAACTTTTTCTTGCTATTTCCAGCAGAAGAAACATGCTTACTTTGATCACAGAAGGTTAATTAAATGCACCAATTCTTGGTAGCATATTTATGAACCATCACTTACATTAACAACAGCTCCATGTATATACCCAGTAACTCACTTGTAAATCACTACTTGCTTATTGTTGCTCCATATTTTTTCATGATTTCATCCTACCTGTTTTGTCTGAAGGGAGAGTGTGTCTGGAACACATCTGAATCTTCTTGATAGCCCTAATTTAGGTGTTACGCACATACATTTTCTGCGGTTTTCTGGGCCACCCATCTATTAAATGTCCTGCCACTTGGCTGTTTTACATGATGTCAGCTCATGATCTGGCTTTTTTTACCTTGTTACCAAATCCTGACTTCTTAAAACATTAAATAAAATGTTTCTTTCAGGGTTAATTATTTTGGAGTGTGACAGAAACCAGCACCTATAAAGTCTGTTGACATAAAAAGAGTAGATGTGAAAATAAAAATGTATGCATGTCTACACTGAGCCCCTGAGCTAATGCATTGAGTTTCAGATCTTGACAGAAACTTGGCCTCCATCAGTCTTGACTCTGTTTAAGTGACAGGATGGCTGGCAGCACTCACCAGTGCTTGCAGGATGTACTAATATTTACAAGCAAAAGAAGGTCTCTGGCTTTGTTGAAATAACACCACTTTCTTAATTTGACTGCTGCTCCATAGCAGACCTTAACAAACAGCTACCAAGGGAGGAGGTAAAGGACTGAGCTTTCATCACATGCTAATGTTTACTTTAAACCAAAAAAAGTCACAATTATATTAAACAGATTTCTGAGGGTAAACTATAAATAATGATATCATTCTTCTGGAATATCATGCTTGGGATGACAATGTAAACACTATGGACTTCCAAAAGCAAAGTGCAAAAAGGAAAAAAAAACATATTGGACAAGCTTTCTTCACATAAACAATCAAAAAAATGTTTGCAAGTTGCTTGTCTGGTACTGAGGTGTACAATGCATGTTTTGTATGTGTATGGGGGGAGAGGTGGAAATGTATCTGGCATTTCCTTTTGACTAGTTGTTAAAGCAAGGGCAATTGCAAAGTTCAAATTAGTTTTCAACTTTGAATCCAAAGTCACCTGAAGCTTCAGAGCAATTTAACCTCACACTTCCATTACTGCTTAATTTTTGAAAGAAGCAGGTAAAATATACAGGATTAATGTAATTGTTTTACACTGATAACATTTCCATTCATCTGAAAGGGTGGCAGTATTGCTTGGTGGAATGCTGTGGGATTTAGTCTGATATACTACTATCTGTCTTTCTATATACCTCTGTACTGAATAGGTTAGTAATATATACAATAAATGTAAATTACACATTGCTGTATATAAAAGCTATCACTTATCAAACAAATTTTTATGACCTCCATCAATGAAGTAGTTTACAATTTTAAAAGCAATTGCTCTCTTCACATTCCCGTACAGTAAAGAAATAAAAAGAAGGGAAGCAAACACTGTGGCTCACACAGTGAAACAACAGCAACATGGTCAGATACATCTAGACTATAAGCAAATACATGGACTACTCCAAAGAACATCTGGGTGAAAACCAGCTCTGTAGAAATAAAAAATACATTGCTTCTGATGTTAATGGGCCGGCTTAATTTTGTGAACCCCCCATGCACACATAGGGCCATTGAAGTCACTGGAACTCCCTCCACCAAAACCAGCATGAATTCTGCTTTTTGTGTCCAAAGGGCAATGTTACACTGAGAGCATTTGATTTTGACACACATAAAGATGGGAAAAAAATCAGTGAAAGGGTACTTTTGCATTGATACATACCAACAGAAAATAAGAGTGGGATAACAAACCAACAAAACCCCTACTCACAGTGTGTGCAAGGCTTCAGCACACTGCGCATAACTGGAAACGTGTACTGCTAAAAAAAAAATAATCAAATAAGTCTTCAGCTGCCATTTATAGCAAAATAGCTAAAAAGACCTTTTGCTTTTCTGCACAGGGAAATCAGACAGAGGAAGCGGCACAGCCCAAGCAAGGGAAGCGGGTGGTGCTGTACTGTAGGGCACTGCCCCAAACTGCCCCGGTGAGGATCCCAGGAGAAGTGTAACGTCAATGGGTACCTTGTCTTCCACATTTCCACTCACAGCCAGGCAGCTAGGCTCTTCTCAGCTACGTGTAGCCAAAAGTTTTCATCTTTTATCCCAGTGCTCAAGTCTTAATGCTTTCTCTGCTGGGAAAAAAGGATCTTAAAATGGGAAGGATGTGATCTCAAGTGTTGAGGTATTCAGCCAAACATGGTCAAACACGCAGCCTGAGGAATGAAATAATGAATCTATCACTGATGCTGGGGTGATAGTCACGTTATTAGTCTCACTGGGTGTTGTCAATGATGAGTTACAGAAGTTTAACCCTCCGGGCAGATGAAATTTTAGATTCCAACTCTTCAATGCCATGTAATATTCGAGTACAACATTTGGCATATATGCTTAGCACTAACTATCTGTTTATTTCCTTGTTCATTTTAGCAGTTTTCAGACACTGTAATTCTAATTTTCATCTCACCTTTTTTCTGTTTTCTCTTCATAATTGGTAGTAGCTGCAATGCAAAATGCCATGAAATCATGAAATCTGTTAAACCTTTGGAAAATCACCCTCTCATAAGTCTTGGACATTCCATTATATGAACATTTTAAAAGACTAGTTGTGATCTTATTTGGGATCACCATAGTGAGTTTTTGCTGTTTTCCAGGAAAGTCTTGGCAGAAACTATTATGGCATGAACTTAAAAGGAGCTTTAACACCTGGTCTTTCAGCAGTCTTTTTCTCTCTACTTCCAGCTCTTGCCATCTTCCCTGATTACAGCAGCTGTAGCTGTGAAAAAGACTCACTTGTCCCTTCTGCTTTTTGTAATATAATTTCAAGTGAAATCCTGTGACACTGTGAAGCATCTATAGCTCCTATGCATTCCAGGGTCGAAATACATTCTCAGTATGTCTTAATATGTCGAGTTAATTTTGGCATCTTGGATCAGGATCAAGAATTAATATTCAGTGTGCTACTAGCCTAACCCATCCTTGGAACCAAAAATGCTCTTCATGATTGTATGGCTTTTTTCTAAGTTTTGATAAAGAGAGCTATTAGGAAGCTAAAAACTAATTCAAGTGGCCCCACACAGTCAATGATTTTGATGCTTGGTGAAGCAGGAATTGTGTGAATATAAACCATAGCCAGCAAATTGTGTGCACTCTGGCAGCACTGCCTTCCAGAGCGAAACATACCAGTAAGAGAAGAATGCCTCAGTCAAACTCCAGGACTTAATATTCTGGTGCTCTGTGTAAAATGTGTATGAAATGCCTTTTCATTAGCAACAGTTACGAAAGTGCCATCTCAGTTGAGCCCATTGTTACTAATTGTTAAAAAGCTGACATGGTTCCTTCAGGGCTACCCTGAGAGCACAGCTGTTCCCACTCTGGGTTGTTTCACTGTACTTTAGGGCATAAAACTACAGCACCTTTCAGCCCAAGGCACCTTATATATGCCACAAGTGCTGTTGTGTCTACATAGAAATGACACTGCGGTGACTGCAGGACAGTGCAAGGAGCTGTCAGCACCTATTCTTAGATCAAGACATGAAGTACCCCCATGTAACTTGGGATCTCAACAAGCATTTGATGGAGAGTGTAAGTCTTAGTCTTAAATAATTGTTTTAAGTAGCCTTTTAAACCTTTCTTAAGTCTATATTGCAACCAAGAGATGTTTTTATATATGCTTCTTCTAAACTGACATTTACCTCGCAAAAAGAAAAAAGCAAGGACTGCTCTCCTGCTTTTTGTCCTCAGGAAAGACCAATTGTTACCTTTCCTTTTAATCCTCAAACATTTGACTTCCAGTCAGGAGGGAAAAGCTATTACAGAATTCCTTAAGGAAAAAGACAAGGAAAACCATTTTAGATTTTATTGTTGTTAAACTTTTCTTGCCCCAAATTGAAATATTTGAGTGTTCATAGAGCTCTGTCTGATGATCTTTGCTGGATAGATAGATCTCTGTTTATAGAGACATTGTTTAAATGGCTCAAACATTGAAATGAAAAAACTATTTTTTAGTGATCAAAATACATCATTCTGCATTCTAATAGGACACTGAATGCCTGCTAGAGTATTGATCATAGTAGTAATTCCTCTTGTGGGATCTGACAATCCAAACTTGTTATCATAAATGTCCTGAAGTTAAGGTTAATGCACTAAAGAGTTTTGCAACAACCCTTCCTAAATGTGGCCAAGTTTGTGCTTTCTCATGTTTTGCAGGGAATCAATTCAAAAGGTTTGGAGCCACCACAGAGAAAATTCTTCCCCCAGCAACCAGACTCTGCAAACCTGGAGATGTCAGATTCAATGAGCACATGTCGCTGAGTGGGTTCTCCTTTGCTTTGTTGTAAGAAGTCCCATCTGCCTTGTCTTAAAGCTGACAGGAGGGTTTCTGTGTCTTTTCATAGGACAGATTCATTACAGGATTGAGAATTTCAGGAAAAGCTAGGCTTCAGCAGAAAAAACATTAATTTCAGTTTGACAGGGAGTGTAACAAGACACCAGAATGAAGCTTGTGTTTTTAAGACAAATTAAGAAATACAAAATTTTGTTCAAATGAGTCCTCTCATTAAGAAACAAATCCATTAGGTAGCATCAACTTTAGCATTTTTAAAGCAGGAGGTTTCCCTTCCAGACAGGATGGCTGTCCTAAAGATCACTGTTTTTTTGAGACATCCAATGTTGCTTTGGGAAGAGTCAGAGTGGCTGTAAAAAAGGATCATTTCTCCAAATCATAAGTCCTGTTCTGTTGTAAAGCTGAAAAGAATATAAAAAATAAATAAATAAAAAATAGAAAAGAGATAAAGAGATCAGAAAGAAAGACCTTGCCAAGGCATCTTTGACACTTTCCTCATAGAGGCATAGTAAAGGTATTTCCTAAATTTCCTTAGCGGAATTGTTTCTTTTTCATCTACCACTAACCACTACAGTTGTATGCAAAATCCATTAAAACAAAAGTTTTACAAATGTTTGGAGAGGGTGGTTGGGGTTTTTTTCCTTTATTCGAACTCATTCTTGCAGTCAGAAGAGCTTATTAGCAGATAGGTCATTTGCAACTATAGCTTCTTGGTTGTTTGAAGGAAAACATCAACAAAAACTTAGGAGCGTTCTGCATATGGAATGGGAAGCCAGATTTTGCCTAATTTGTTTACAGATTATGTCCCCCAAAATAGAAGTGGAGGGGATTCCCAGTAGGTAGCTAGGAGGAAATCTTATATTAAGAATCCTGAGAGGCCCCTCCTCTCCTTCACTACAGATCCACCTTTGGGGCACACTTTGCAGGCCAGGATTTGCAGCCTGCATCAAATACCTCTTCAGGGTTGCAATTTAGTGTGCAAAAACCTACTGTGGAAAGGTGTCTGCTATCTTCAAGAAGCTTGCTTACCACAGAGCTTTTTGATTTACAGGTTAAATACTGCTAACAAATGTTAATGAAACAGGAAAAGAAGTGCTTACTGGCATATTTGTGTCACCACCCAGCAATTGATATTACCATCTCACCAGCAGCTGCTTTGTCACTATAAAGGAAGAGCTTCTGCAGTGTCCTAGCACAGGAGTAAATGGCCACGGCACAGGTTACGATACACTGTTCCAGATGGGAGACTGGTTAATTTAATAGCAGGCAACTGGAGGAAACCTAAGGAACAGAGATGTTAATTATTGCTAAACTTAATAGCACAAACTGAGGTGAAAACAATTGCAGTCATTCAAATTCAGCAGTAGTTAGTTTAGTCCAGGAATAGGATATTATATGAAAGAGTCTCTTTCAATGGCATGAAAGTTACGCCAATAAATGTGAAGCTGCGGCCATAGCAATGAAAAGAAAGCAAAAACACCAGCCAGCAACACTGCTTGTGGATGGTTGGCAGGGATCGTTGACTGACCAGCACACATTTTGTTCTAGGACTGGAGATTATCAATGGCCTTGCTCATGTTTCCTATACCGTAACACCCTGCTAATAAATTCAAGGGAAGATGATAAACTGGATGCAGGTCAAACTCTGCTTGCTAAAAGACTCTTGACTGCAGTACTTTCACTTTTGTTCTGTGCACTTGACTGTGAGATGCTGAAGTATTTGGTATCAAAAGTGAGGAGGATAAACTTCACCTGGCCTCCTTAAATGCTTTCTTCATCTCCTCTTGCTTCAATGTATAGTGTCTGAAACAGTTATTTTGCCAGCAGCCAAGTTCAGCCAAAGCAAGGATGAATGTGAAAGTTACTTCTTTCAGCTGCCTAATCAGTACTCTGCTGTTTTTCCAGCTTCCATTTCAGCTTCTCTTCAACTTGCTTTGGATGCATAATGAGAGGACAGTCTATCTCTGCAGTTGTGAGTATTTTGGGGAGCAGACAAATGCTTCCTTGGTCTTTGTACAGTACTGACCACCCAAGGAGCCCATGCTGGTTGGATGCACTGTTTTTTATCCACTGCAAACAAAAAACACAATACTTTACAAATACCCCTAAGTAAACATCCTGGAGTACTGACAAGGATTGGTACCTCCTCTTCTCTATGTGTGTCTTAGCTCTCTCTATCACTGTCTTCACTGCCAGTTCAAGACAGAGGAAATCCAAGAGCTTGGACCTCAGGAAACCAAGTCTGCTCAAACTCTTCTCAGTGGGCCTTGTGAGAGGCTTTGTCCTCCAATGTCATGTACTAGATTTCCCCAGAGGCAGTAAAATGCACTATCCCCTTTGCTCACCAGGGAACATAATGGGTATGTGGGGATGGAAACTCCAGCATCAGAAAACCTGCCAAGACAAAACTTGCCCATACTTTTCAACAGGGTAGAGGGAGTGAGAGCATCTGAGAGACTGAGAGCCTCATCAGTTTCTATCCTAGCACAGCCTCCAGACTGGACTTTGCTTTGCCTTCACAGCCAGATTATTTATTTCAGGAAACAGGAAAAGGATTGAGGCCACATAGTAAAATTTATGGGTTTGCCAAGAAGTAGAAAACTGTTGCTGTGCTTTTGGTGATTTAGCTGGCATGGTATATGCCATTAAATCACAGGGGAACAAATCGAGAAGCAACTTCTTCCCTGACATTATTGGAAAGCTGAACTTCACACTGCTCCACTGCAGCCCCTCTGCTCCCATCATCCACTGGCTGAACTGGAGTCAGTTACCTGCACCCTAAGTTTCCACCAACCCCATCTCTTGAGATGCAGTTATAGAGTAGCATCTGCTGAGACAAGATGTGTGCTCAGAGGCTGAGGGGTGCCCACAGAAAGAGATAAAAACTCACAGTATTTTCCTCCCACAGAGGGCAAAAAGAGGCCAGTCTGAATTTGGCAAGTAATAACTTTTGAAGCTAAATAAAACCCGCATAGCTCCGCTGCCTGAAAGCCATGGGAACTGCAGCACTGTGACCCACCTAGTAAATATACTAGCTGTCAAAGTCAATGAACAGTAAGATATGAGTGAACTATGTGCAGGCTGATGAACCAAACTTTTTAATGCATGACTAGTAGGATGTGAAAACTGGTTTATTTCTGCTGCCTGCCCATGATATTGGCTCTGTCACAGAAAGCACATGAAATGTTGCCGCCATCAGTCTTGGCAAATTCACAGGATAATCTACTCATACACCTGACCAAACGAAGCTTAGAAAAATACTGCTACCAAAGCTCATGCTGGAATGAGACTCCATGCTGTCATGAATGGAAACATCACGAATATTTGGCTTGAGACAACTAGAGATCAATAAGTATAAAACAGCAGATCATAATCTACGCATATTATGCTTAGTCTCTTCATATCAATACAGCATTAACATATTTTTGTCCTTTTTGTTACCAGTGAAACAGCCTTTTCTCTGTAGCTGGGTGTCTTAATATATGGATGATGCATTCTTTGCTAGGCTGCTGTTTAGTGTTGCCTTCTGATGGTTCATTTTAGCTCCAAGACCCTGAAAAAGTTTTACTCCCAACTCTCATCCAGGTTCAAGGTTAGGGTTTTTTTTTTGTTACTCAAAGCCTGAATCTGTATCTAGCATGAATTTGATTGCAAATATTCATGCAAGAAGAATGTACAGCATATTGGACAATTTTTAATTCTAAGGCATTTCTGTTTGTAATTGAGTATCTGTGATGTTCACCCAACTGAGGGCACATGAAGTCCTTGATAAGAGTAAGCATTACTTAGCAAGAACTAAAAACATTGGTGTGTTATCAGCTTTGTTCCCAGATGAAAGTCAAAAACACAGCGATGCACCAGCTACTAAGAAGGAGAAAAATGACTGCTACTGCTGAACCCAGGACATAAAACACTGAAGAATTTTGCAAGATGGAACATTCTGGTTTGCTGTCTATTTGTATCTGTAAAGCCTATTATTGAGGGCATCTACTGATTCCTCCTGTAAGGCCCCATTTTCAATGGCTTAAATCCTTAATAAACTATAATCAGTTAAACTGAAATTCTCTCTGCTAGGTTGGCATTCAGATTGTTTATGCATAAGTTTTATCCACAACACTTTAGCCACCTTGCAAACACATCCATTTAAAAAAAAAGGTTGTACCAGAGCATTAAAAACCTCCAAAAATCCTTTCCATTAAGAAGCTATTGTCCACCTAACTTTGGAGTGGGAGGCTTAAGCATGTCAGGTCTGTCCTCCCCCTGAGGATGTGCTTTCTGAATGGTCCTGGAAAATTTCTGCAAATTTAGTACATTGTGAGACTTTAAATCATTGCCCATCACATCTGCTTGGGAGAGAGCTGGCGATCACTGGCAAAAACTACAAAAGGAGTATGTCCTTGCTATGCCTGCTGCATCTTTCTATTTCCTGGGATGCCCCCTCCAGAGCCAGCTGGGAAGGGTGATCAGAGGTGGGCTGGTCTCATTAAGTGCAGGGGCTAGCAGAGGGGGAGCCAGGGCCACGGCAGACACTGAGCTTGGCACGGAAACCTCAAAAGCAGGGAGCAAGGGACCAGAAGAGATGAATTAAGCAGGGAGTAGCAGGTCAGAGAGACCCAGAGAGGAGAGCCAGTGCATCGGATCGGGAGGTGGATGGGGCCAGCTCCCGCTGGAGCTGAACTGGATGGCAGGAGTCCTCCGCCTCTGCATTCCTCTGCTGTCAGCAAATACCTGTGAAAGCCATTAGCAAAGTGCACTTTTTTCAGGCGCTTCCCAACTTTAGAGTGATTGAATTTGCAACTTTAATATTCTTGCAGGATAGCTATGGTGCGTAACACATGCTGACATGATGACATAGTATGTACACATGCAACATACAGATGTGCATACATACATTTTATATTTGAAATGCTACAAAAGCAGAAAGAGCAGGAGTAGCTTTCTGAACTATTTATTTATGTGTCTCTGATCACATGGACATGCTGGTCAGACCAGAACTTACAAAAAAGGTAAGAACAAATAAAAACGTATTATTTCTTATCCATACAAAGATGTCACATTTTTGAACATCATGGCACTCCTACTTGGATGACAGCTAGTCAATCTCCCAGTGACACAGATCTCAGAAGAGGGCTTTTGTGGCCCATCAGCTCCACGAACAAATTGTTGAATATGAAAGATCCCTGGCTCTGCAGCCCAGGCTTCAGTATTTCCAAAGCCTGAGAAATGCATGGGATTCATTTCAAAATAAAGGCAGTGGATCAGTAGTCCAGTCATTCTCAGGAAAACAAGCACAATATGTTTAAGAATCAAACATATAGCTGGGCCCAACCAACCCCCCAAAAACAATAATTATTTGCTTAACTCAAAAGATGCACTTTTACCAGCTGGCATGCAAAGGACAATTTAAAAGGACTCAAATTTAGAGTTTCCTCAAAAATAGGTTTACAGAAAACAAAGATCAACAAAAGAACTTTAGAATTTCATTTTGAACTTAAATTGAAATCCATACATAATTTAAATTCTTTGAACCAGAAAGCAGGGTAAACAATGAATGGGAAGTGGAAGGACCAGACAAATACCTGTAACAAAGGTAACAACACAGTAAAACAGCAATATGCTTGGCGTTAAGATGCAGATAAAGATAATCCCAAAAGAAAATATGTACGTGTAAATTTTAATGTCATCAGACCCTTTTAATAACCAGAGAGATGAAATAATCACAATGTGCAACTCTTAATATTTGCCAGGTAAGTCTTGATCCAAAGATATTTTCTAACCTGGACAAGTCCCAAGGGTGCTTTCATCCAGGGCAAGGGGAAGGAGCAATTCGTGTGCATGTGGATGGTCAGTCTGGAAACATCTGGCTGCCCACTGAAACCAGGCAAAACCCTGAAGGGATGGGAATCTGGACCAACTAACCAGGTTTCCTTGGTGGCTGCAGTGATGCTGGAGCAGATACTGCTAAGCAGTGTCCTGATGTTGGGCAGGGACTGGGGAGCTGGTCCCTGGAGCACCACATCCCCACTTCACAGGAATTCCAGCCAGTTCCTGAAGCTGGGTAAGCAGTGTTGCCTGGAAATGAATAATGCCTCCAATGAAGTTAAGGCTTCTCAGGTTTTTAATTCAACATCACAGCTAATAGCATTAGCTTGATTTTTCATCTTCAGTTCAAGTACAGTTTGTGACAGAGAAATATTTTGCTAAACGATTTCTGAGTGTGAGCTGTATTGATTAATCATTCCTAGTCCTAACTTAACACTTTTTTTCCCTGATCAGATAGATGAGTTCAATTCACATTGCAAGGAAGGGTAATTGTGAGCCTTTTCAGAGAAAGCCACCCACTAAACCAGAGTTCCAATAAACAGGATTATAGCATTTTAGAGCATTTTAAATCTTTCTTTTGGGGTCTCATAACACTTCCCTTCAACAACATACCTAAAAATATTAAAGCCACTATAAAATTTATTAGCTGGGAACAGAGTATAAATGTATTCCTTCTCTTACTGTGCATGACCCTGCTACTCCTATGCTTGTTAATAAACAGTGTCTGATCTCATATAAAATGTGCTTGATACATTATTGCATTATTGATTGCAATTTTTGTCAGCACCTTTGTGACTGGTATGGCATAATCACTTGTGTGTCTGGTTCCTAGCTAAGAAGAATGTAGTCAGATCTATATATGTTTTATTTAATTGCCCCTGTGCCTGGGTCCTGTTAAATGGCTTGAGGAAACCTGATCTATAGATGTCTCGTCCCCTATAAAATCCATCACTTCCGATGCAAATGGTTGAGCATGTGAACTTAATTCACTTGCCATTAGTTATGCTGGGAGTAAAATGTGTTTTGTAGAAAACAAATGCCAAAAGAATATAAATGCAATCAGAACAAATTCTGCTTAAGATTTCAGTGCATATCCATGAGAAATCTTTATATCTTTCACAAAGGGGCAATCAAAAATTCCAATAGAAACCTTATTTTTAGAAATACCAGAACAAGTAACCCTTGGTTAAAAGCTGAAAATAAATGGCAGCCCTTCTATATATTGTATTTGATTCAATCAGTTGTTGAATCTTCATTTAGAAATGTCTAGAACAGGAAATAGCAATCCAGTCACACCTCATTACTGCCTAAGGGGGTCATAGTCCACCACTGCTCTAGAAGTAGGTGTAGAGGGAACACTTCAAGTGCTCAAGAGGATGTTGTGGAAAATAGTTTAAGTTTGACAAAATAGCCTAAACCAATATTGAGTAATTTCTGTCAGCTTCTAAAAACAATCCTGAGTAAAAATAGAAGATTCTGCAGAACTGCAAGAATGTCTTTAAGAATGACCTATAGCTTTGTAACTGCTATATTATTTTACATCTATGGAAAAATAAGTGTCTGAGGCTTATTCAAAGATTCTTACAGAGAGCAAAGGAAGAAAGCAATTGTCTAAGACCTTGGAAATAAAAACTATAACATCCTGGTTATTGCCTGCTAAACTACCATAATAAGGGAAGACAGGGAGAGATTTGCTCATCATAAATACTTTTTCATCCATTTTCCCCTTCTTGAAAATGGGGGTTATGTTTCCCTTTTTCCAGTCATCGGGAACTTCACCTGACTGCCATGATTTCTCAAATATGATGGCCAGTGGCTTAGCAACTTCATTCACCAGCTACTTCAGGACCCGCAGATGGATTTCATGAGGTCCCATGGACTTGTGCACGTTCAGATTTTTAAGATGGTCTCAAACCAGATCCTCTCCTACAGTGGGCACAAGGTCTTCATTCTCACAGTCCTTGTGTCTGCCTTCCAAGACTTGGGTGGTTTGGTCAGAGCCTTTGCCAGTGAAGACCGAGGCAAAGAAGTCATTCAGAACCTCAGCCTTCTCCAAATCCTGTGTAGTCAGTTGTCCCGAGAGCTTCCTGAGGGGGCCTACATTGTCCCTAGTCTGTACATTTGCAATGTACCCAAAGAATCCCTTCCTGTTATCCTTAATACCCCTAGCCAAGTTTAATTCTAACTGGGCCTTATCTTTCCTAACCTGGTCCCTAACTTCTCAGACAACATCCCTGTATTCTTCCCAGGCCACCTGTCCTTGCTTCCGCCTTTTATAAGCCTCTTTTTTCCTTCATAGTTTCCTCAGCAGCTCCTTATCCATCCAAGGAGGTCTCCTGGCCCTCCTGCTGTGCTTCCTTCTAGTTGGGATGCAACACTCCTGAGCTTGTAGCAGGTGATCCTTGAACATCAACCAACAATCTTGGGCCCCCCTGCCCTCTAGGGCTGTATCCCATGCAACCTTACTAAGCAGGTTCCTGAAGAGCCCAAACTCTGCTCCCCTGAAGTCTGGGGCCGTGAGCTTGCTGAACGCTCTTCTCACTGTCCTGAGGATCTCAAATTCGAGCATCTCATAATAGCTGTATCCAAGGCTGCCCTGGAGCATCACATTTCCAACCAGCCCTTCCCTGTTGGTGAGCACGAGGTCAAGCATGGCACCTCTCCTTGTCGGCTCCTCTGTGACTTGCAGAAGGAAGTTGTCTTCTACACAATTGAGGAACCTCCTGGATTGCTTGTGCCGGGCTGTACCGTCCTTCCAACAGATGTCAGGGTGGTTGAAGTCCCCCATGAGTACAAGGGCCTGTGAGCATGGGGTTTATATATATCTTATGTATATCTTATGTATCAGATATATATCTTATGTATATCTTCTGTGTATCTTATTATACCTTAAAAAAATCATTCTGAATCTACCTGCATTTCATAAAAAAGCACCAAATTCTCTAGGAATAAATCTGTTATTGAATCCTGGCAGAATCATTTGTAACCATGTTGAAAAGAAGTATTATTAATATCTGTAATATTGAAAATTATTTATATCAAAAAGTTTCAGTCCACTAGAATTGCACAAGAAGAAACCAAGTACCTAGGGTTAGGGTTAGGGTTAGAGTCAGAAAAAATACAAGATTCCTTCCCATCATTAAGCTAAAATTGCAGATTCCTTTTAAGGAAAGAAAGTTAATTTGTGTCCAGCTCTGGTACACCCGTATGCAGGGTTTATTGTGTACAATAATCTATGCCATCTGCTTTGGTTATTGGAAAAATTGTTAGCAATTGTGAAGCTGGTCTTCTTGTGAAATGCCTCAGGTTCTCCAATGTTAAACCATAGAATCTGCCTTTTTGCTGTTCTACTTCAGATGAAAACATCAAGATATTTGGAAATGGCGTTTCCAGATTCACAAAATTGTCAATTGAAAGATTAGTTTTAAAAACCCATGAAAGGACTTATGTCTGCTGGCTTATATATCAGCTTCTAGCTGAAAAGTGACTTTTCATATTCCTCAGAGTAAAGAATTTTTGCCAGAAACTTTGCATTATGAATGAGTTTGTCGTGAAACTTTAAGCAAATGTTGCTAATGGTCACCCTGAGTATATAAACAGTTTTACTGTTTTTTACAGTCCAGCATCCTTTCTTTTCTTCTTTCCATTGTGTTTATCACAGTTATTTCTCACTTCACTGGTCTGTTTGTTCCTGGTAGCCACAGGACACCACTCTGCTTTGTAGAGCTACATGTCTTGAATAAATACTGAAAGCTAATGTCTGATGACTGAAATTAAAAACAGGGATGTATCAGGTATCCTAAAAGAAATGCCTGTGTCAGCCCTGGGGCATTCTATGACAAGAAAAAGAAGTATCATCATCTTGAAAATTATGTCCCAGAGCTTAAACATGTATCTGCTTCAGTCAAATGAATGGAATGGGAGAACTTCCAGAAAGAATAGCTGCACAAAGACATGCCACGGTTCTTGGCCAAAAGTTAATGCAAAGAACAGCCACTTATGTGATATCCATCAGCGAAAGGTAAGGAAAAAAAAACATGTTCATATTGAGTCAGAAGGTAGCTAGAAGATCCAGCTTTGGAGAACCATTTTCTGACCCTACATCAATCAGCTCTCTATTGTCTGCTCTTTCAGCCCAGCTTTCCATATCAGGTCTTATCTCTGCATTATTTCCTAGTGTTTCCCTGTGGTGTTGTCTTCTCCCCAATCTGAAGTACACTTGATGCTTGTAGCCACATGAAGGAACCCTCTAAGCCTTCTTAATAAGCCTTTTTCTTGTAGGAGCTTGCAAAAACAGCAGTGGGTGTTTATACCCAGGCTGTCCCTTGCCTCTTGTGTATGAGTAGCAGACTCAATTATCTGCATGCAGTTACTGTAAGAAGAGTAAAAGCCTCTTTCATCAACTTCATTTTGCAGATAGGTCAAAGAATGATTCTCTCCAGTCTTCAGCATGTGTTGCTGTGTTTTCCTAAGAGATGCTCCATTTATCTTAGATAAACCAGCAACAGGAAGTGCTGCTAAGTCTTGATATTTTTTTCAGCTATATTCACAATATTTCAGATTGGTCTAAGATCCTCTGCTGCTGGAGACCATCGATTAGGACATAATGGGCCTGTCACAGGGCAGCACTTGCTGGAAGGCAAGTGAGCACATCCAGAAAGGACCCACAAAAACAAAGCAGAACAGAGCTCGTTGTCTCCTGTGGGAGGTAGTAAACTGGCAGAAGAACAAGCCCTCAAAAACCAGTCCTCTCAACGAGCATACCTGACTGTGAATTATCATGATAACACAGTTTGAAAGCTCACACCCCTTAATAGTTTCACCTCTGTCTTCTTTTCACCTCTGTCTTCTTTATACCTTGCCTTCAGGTATTCATATACATTGGGAAGATTTTCAGTCAGCAGGGTTACTCACGTTAGTACATGCTAGACTCAATAGAAAATGAAGGCAGAGTTGGGTCCTAAGTGTGCAGTATCAACTGTGATTAGTGATGCTCAGTTAGCTTCTGCGCTGCCATGTGGCCAGGCGGATTTTCCCTGAGGTAGCACAAGACTGGTTTTAGTCTCCAGAGGACCACCTATATTTGTTGTGCCCTTGATGTGGAAGTGGATTGGGACACTTTAATTTTGTGCTTATCAGAATGCTTCAGAGCTAGAGTCTCTGTCACTCCTTCATTACTGCCAGGGCTCTTGCAATTTTTCCATCACCCCCCTGCCCTTACAATACTGGATTGTTCCTTTGGGTAGTTAATTAAGACCTGCATTTCTCTGCATGATTCATAATCTCTGAAACACTTTTTTGCTTATTCATAAGCTGTCTTTGTGACGGTCATAGCCGTACTGTGATCTCTCAGAACATTGAGTCTTGTTACCTGCTCTCTCACACGTGCTTTTTCCATGGTGTGCTGGTGGTGTATTTAACTTCCCTCTAGCAGAAGCTGCTCAGTCCAGAGTTGCTAGGAGCCTCTGATCATGTTTTTCTCTTAAAAGCAAAGAGTCTGGTAACCTCTAGACCATCACAAATCTGTTGTATTTTGCAGTGAGCTGCCACAGGTGCCAAGCACAAACCAACCAGTAAGCAGGGGAAATAGTTCCTTTTGCATATTTTAAGTCTGAACAAACATGTTCTGTGTTTCTCCTAAGGAGAGTGCCAGAACCCTGCTGCTACATTACAAGTAAAAAAATATTTGGTTTCAATAATCATCTACTCAGAAGCAGTGGAACATGATCCTTCTACACATTGAATTTCTTCCATTGGGCTTACACTTAAGTAAAGGAATGGGTCCTTTTGTACCTTAACCAGGGTCTGGGGCTATTTTGCTTATGGCTGTGAGATCAAAAGCCTCTTTGCACCTCTTCTGTAGTGCAAAAGAAACTTGTCTTCAGACTTGAGGTGTGGAAAGTCTGTCGTCTTCCAGCTCTTTTTTCTGAGTTTCTATCACCTTTAAAAGACAGGCTTCACCTTTTCCTCAGAAAATGTGGTCTATGCCCTTCCAGGCAACTGAGCTTTTTTGCTGAGGCCAAAACCTGGATATGTGTTTACCCCACTGATAGATGCAATTTATGTTGCTATAATTAAAGATATTGTAGGGTTTTTTCTTCCTGTTTGTGTCATCTCAATATATTCAGCTGGGATATTGCTACTCCACACAGAAAGGTGACTGCTCTCAGTCCTATATTCTACTTTCTGTTCACTTCACTGCCAAAGTAATGATTATATTACTCTTCCTAGCACCAAGACAGATCACGTTTCAGTGTCCAGGTCCAACTAAACAAGACCTTTTATTTGCACTCGATGGTCCACTCATTTTCTGTTATGATGCTGTATTCAAGGCAGTAACCCTGCAGTCACTTGGTTTCATACGTATGCTCCTTACAACCTATTGCAAAATTATGTCATCTTCCCCCATGCTTTTCCTTGTGCTTTTTGCCACAGCTCATGCAGACCAATGTGCACTCTGTGTAACTCTTCTTGATTTACTTATGCTTTTCTACTTCAAATCTTCTATCTCACCCAATTCTCGGTTCTTTGTCATCTCCAGATTGTGCACACTGTCTGCTCCTCATAAGCCTCATTTTAGACCCAGGAGAGTTTTTTGTCTGTTGTACACATAACTTGTCATCTCTGAAGCTTGTGGGGAAGCTTGCATGGAGGGGAGGCTGCAGGTGCTCAAGAGCTGCAGCCTCATTCATTGCTGATGTGGATGAATTCCTCTGATAGATGCCTCTCTTCTGGAGTTCACTGATCCTATATATTTTCCCCTTTACTGCCCTGCCCTGATGGAAGTGCACAAGGGGGACAGACAGACCTTGAGACCTTGACAGGAGGGGAGAAAGTAAAAATCCCTCCTGGCTCTACACCTGCAGCGTACTTTGCTATGTGCATAAGCAGACAGGAAGAGAGACATGAGCAAGGCAGCACACATGGCAGTTGTCACCATCATGAAAGAACAGAAGAACTTGCAATCATGCCAAAAATATATTGAAATATAGAACTAAAAAGACATAAAAAGCAAGCTTCTGAAAGGTAAACCTATGGCTTAAAATTCCTATGAAAAACTGTACCAAAACCAATATTTAATTCAGCAAAAAGTGATCATGGACTATCAGCCCTTTTGTGAGGGACCATCATCACACATAGGTCAGTTAGAGCTTCAAATACAGCAGGTGACTTTAATCTCTGTAATATGGCATAACAATATGTACCAAGGAATTTGACCCTTGACAAAGAGCCTTGCTATTAGCAGGAGACCAGCCATCAAATCAGCATGTGAGGTCTGCAAGTGGGTCTATCCATTATCCCCTTAACACCTATCAGTCATCCTTGCATAGAGGGGCTGTATATAGCATTATACCATGCCCACACTGTGCAAAACTACCAGCATCTTGCCTTGCAGACTGCAAAGACAGAAGGCAGCCCACCAGGCAGGCAGCATTTGTAATAATAGCAATTTTGAAAGCAATATCATCTGGCCTTCAGCTTTCCAAGAGCACACTACACTTCCAACCCACAGCAGCTGGCACATCATGGAGAGACACCCCTGCAAGAGCACAGAAACAGTTGTTGTCTGGGGCAGCATACAGCTTGCAACTGAGGAAGAGTTGGAGGGGAGAGAAAGAAATGAAATAAAAATCTGTGGTCAGGAAACAAATCAAAACGTGTCAGACGAAGGTGACAGATTTCCCTACTGCTATACCGCACCTCTCCAGCATCTATATTTCCTTTTGGTAGTGGAAGGTCGCTAGAATAAAGGCTTGTACCTTAAGGACATTCCAGTCCATTGCAGCTCTGCTCTAAGAAGCTGCTGCATATTTTCAGACCCAGAAAACAAGGTATCTCGTATCTTCTCAATAGAGCACTCTGAGCTTTGCTGATGAAACGTCCTGTATCAGGCATCTTCCCTATGAAATGCTATCTGTCTGCCATGACATGAAACAAGATGTTCACACAGAGGATTCTTTGCTGAGTCATTTCACCAGCCTTTCAACACAAGATGCAGGAAATGTACTACCATAACTATGAGTTTTTGTCCCCTAATGGGATTCATGCTCACCACTTCAGTAAATGAAGCCCAGTTCACCCACTGCCTGTAAAGACTCATTCAGTGTAAGTTTGAAAAACACTGTAGTTTATGAATTGCCTATTTTTCTGTGTAAACTGAAAAAGAAAGGTATCTAAGCCTCATGTCAATATGTTGATATTACTTTGGAATTGTGTTTTGCCCATATCTTTTTTTAACACCATTTTTTTAATTTCTTCTTAGAGACTGATTTGTTTTGAGAGAGAATTGGAGACTGTTGGGTTTTTCTCTCCCGAGCTGGCATGTGGCTCTTTTCTATTAAGGTTTCACACCTCTGGCTGACATATAATCTGTTTGCTATGCAAATAGGCTTTTATCAGGTTGCGAAAAGTTTCTTACAAAAAGAAAAGCCAGTGAATTTTGATAGTTTGCTAAAAACACCTGGAACTTTTTCTTTTCTAAATTCATTAAGACTTTCCTCTCTGAACAGACTGAAGGCGTTAGCAGGCTCTGAAGGCAATGGGCAGGGAGGGCAATGCAGTGTGTGCTGTAACCAAAGAGTTTAGAAACCACAGCGGCATTGCTGAAATAATAGAGATAAAAGAGAAAGTAGGGCTAAACCATTAACACATGCAAAACCAGCTGGTTCCCAACAGGAATTTCCATGCTGGTTTTGAAGGGGCTGAGTCAGGTCATACAGGCTACTGCTGGTCCCCACTTCTTACTCTGCCTGGCAATATGTGCTCAAGGAATACAGTCAGGCTGAGGGCACAGTGCGAAGAACAGAGGTCAGGAGCCTGGTGAAAGGCTCAGGTGTGCCATGGGGACTCGGCTGAGAGAGAAAAAAAAAGCAGAAGAATTTCAGAGAGAATAGGTTCCAGATACAAAACCAGTCATGTTTCGTCATTCTTGGAGAAAGAAAAACAAATTTATCCTAGTTTGGGCCAAAAAAAAGCCTGTCTCCAAGCTTTTCTGCTCAATTGTTTCTCGATGAAACAATTATTGTGAAATCATACATTTAAAAAAATCAATTTTGGAAATGTCAAAGTAAAATATTTTTTTTTAAAGCTTAGCAGCAATTTGTTATTCTGACAAGAAGCAGTCATTAAGACAAGTATGCATTGGGACATGCATTGTTATTCTGTTTTTCTAATCAGTCAAATTTCTCTCCCTTTCCATTTTTGGGGGGCATTTATTGCTTCATAAAGACATTCAGTGCTCCATGAGCTTTTCTCTATACAAGCCACAGACTTCTCAACAGAGGAAAGGATTTCTCTTCACAACTCCCTCAAATTTTTTAATCCCTAGGACAATGTACTGGTGACAAGTTTTATTTCTACTCTCACAGGGCATTGGTTAATAAGTAAATATTGCAACTTTGAAATTCATATTAGATATTGTTAAATGTTTATGGCTAAAAATGAAATACCAGTAGCTAAATTTCATGTGACAGCACTGATCATACTGCAGAGAGGTTTAGGTAAGCATGCTATTTACAAAACCCTGCTATCGAGTTACAAAGGTTTAATGAGCTCCTTGTTGGTTGAGAGGAGATTTAAATGAACTCCAGTTTAGATAAATGTATCTGACCATATTTGCCACAGGCTAGAGAGGGCTCACAAAGAGAGGTACAGCAGCTCCAGCCCTGCACAAGGACCCACCATGCTCACTGCAGCCCACCAGGCTCTTCAAGAACAGATTAAGTTTTCTTACCCGATCGGTCACTGGGCTGAATGTGACTTAGATGAGTGTAACCACGTTGTTGCTGCCAGAGAGCTCCTCTGGGTGCGCAGACACGCATACACTGAAGAGACCTGTGGGAAGTTTTTGTGGAACTGGCATGCGGCAGCATTGGCACCTGGTGCCAAAACCACTTGCATCATTTCACAACCCATTCCAGTTGCACTGCTTCACAGTCATGTAACATCAGGCATGTTTTTTGAGACCCCACTGGGAGCGCTGTGTACAGTTCTGGTGTCCTCAACATAAGAAGGGCATGGAACTGTTGGAACAAGTCCAGACGAGGCCACGAGGTTGATCAGGGGACTGGAGCACCTCCCGTATGAAGACAGGCTGAGAAAGTTGGGGCTGTTCAGCCTGGAGAAGAGAAGGCTGCGTGGAGACCTCATAGCAGCCTTGCAGTATCTGAAGGGGGCCTATAGGGTGCTGGAGAGGGACTCTTCATTAGGGACTGTAGTGATAGGACAAGGGGTAACGGGTTAAAACTTAAACAGGGGAAGTTTAGGTTGGATATAAGGATTAAGTTCTGTACTGTGAGGGTGTGAGACACAGACACAGATTGCCCAAGGATGTCACGAACGCTCCATCCCTGGCAGTGTTCAAGGCCAGGTTGGACAGAGCCTTGGGTGACATGGTTTATGATCCTATAGTAACATCATGAAGCCCTTCAGAGTGGGCTGGGTTTTTTTGCAAAGGCAGTTTCTGCCCAAAGAAGCTCTTTTTCTTTTGCAGAATTCATGCTTGCCAGCAAACCTTGGCCACTGAAACAGGGCTGTGCCACCTGGATGGACCACAGCTTGATGTATTTCCTGGTTCTCTAATGGTGATGCTGCACTGCACAACTAGAGCTCTAGGGTAGCTCACAGCAAATTTTCGTATCAGACTGGTGAGCAAATACTACACAAGCCATCCTTACTGGTGTGACTGCACCCTCCTGTCAGTCACAGCAGACACTCTGGAACACTCCTTGGACTTGAAGACACCATGATAATGATAGCCCTAATTCAGAGCAGAAACACATTTGTGCAATGGTACCAAGGTCCTTGTGCTGTCTGCACTGCCTCATCCACTGAGGGATGACGGCAAACTTTAAATTCTCAATTGTGACTTCAGAGGCTTTGGGAGCTGAAAGTCTGCTTTCAAAGGGGAGGAACAGGAGACCCCAGTAGCTAATCCAGTTGGCAAACTGCAAGTAAGGTAACAAATTCTCTTCCGTTGCTACCAAAGATAATTAAAATATATATTTGCATAGTGTTCCTGGCTGATAAAGCTCTAATCATTTCAGAGGAAGATGGAATGCATACTAAAAATAGCAGAAGTGCTTCTCTGGTTTTGTTGCATAGTGCTCAGCTTTCATATAGCAGTTCCCAAATACAGATTACCTTGCATTGCAACATAACTCTATAGTTGTCCACTTCTTATCTTCTCTTGATTCAAATCAGAAAATACGGGGGTAGGGGGAGGAAATTAGTAAGAAATATAAAACAAATCGCTGCAGGCTAGCAAAAGTGGTCCCAAATCACAAAGAGAAGGTGTACATTTCCATAAAGGCCACAAGATTCAGAAACCTGTGGCACTTTGTTGTATGTGTCTCAGAAGGGAATTAGTAATTTTCATGTGCTGTGTCCTAGTGATTGAAGTAAATTACTTGCTTAAATTGCTAAGCACGATGACCCATCTGTTGGCCCATGTATGTTCAGATTCTCAGTGGGTTTATTATTCCAAATAATGACTGCCATATGCAACAGTAAACAGTTCTTTTAAAACTGACTGAAAGATCCTGTGCTGCTTTTGAAGGCAATTTACAAAAGTTATTCATGTTCCCCTCAAGAACCTGCCATTCAACAAAACTTTTAGAAAGTGATCCTGACTGGTTTACCCTGAAGGAACTATTGCTCTGCTTTTCTGTGAAGACAGAGACAAAACTATAGCAGGAGTCTGGACTGGATCAGATTTATTCTTCATGAATGGAGAAGACTGGAAATTGTGAATTATACAGCTCCACAGCCCCAGACAGCACCAGGCATGTCCCAGTTTATTTATTTATTTGCACTGCCAAAGCAGCTATCATGCAATCATGTTGCAGGAACAATGAGTATCTTTATGTATTTCATAATATATCGAAGCTGACAGCAGCCACAGTAACACTCCCCAAGCCACCAAAGAAAGAAAAAGACTCTCCCAGTCCAATTCACCTTCCTCTTCAGAAAATGCCTGAATGAATAGCTGAACTCTGTAATGTTCCTTGATGGTCAATAAATTCTGTCACACCCAGGAAAACAAGAGTACCCCAGGGGTGATACTGGGCTTTCCCAGAGTATGTTGCCCCAAGGGTCCCCAGAGCCACAAGCCAGTAGACTGCCAACATGGGCATCTCTGTGGATGTCTGGGGCTGGGGAAGCAAGCAAGGCTGAGCACAGAGACATGCCACTTGCTGTCATCATGCCCAGAATGAAGGGATCATGGCACAGAGAAATTTGTCTAGATAGGGGAGCAGTTTCCTTGCTGACAAATTAACAAGTGCAGTTAGAGATGAGCATCAGCTTATGCAGGAGATGAGTATAGTCAGGTTATTCTGCAGACCACATCTTCTGACTCTTGGTCACTTAAGTCCCCATTCAAGTTAAAAGTGGAAGAACCACAGCACTGAGCAAGCACAGTGTAAAAAGGTCACCTATTCTCAGGGACGGAGATACCAGTGGGGGGAAAGCCCACACACTGCCCACTATCCTGGTGGGATGCACAGCAGCTCACAGCACTAGGTGGGACTAAACAAAACCAGACTTATCATCAAACACTGTGTATACCTTTACAAGTTAAAGTACGTGCCTGTGTATTGGATTTTATCATCTCCCTTTGTTTTATTCTTCTATATTGCCGATTTTCTGTTAAATCCCACTGGTTCCCATCCCCTAACCTTTCCCTGTTAGGAAAAGGCCAAAAGCCAGACTTTCACAAACAGTACTCAGATATATCTACTTAATAAATAATTAAATGGCAAGGCTGCTTTTCATAACTTCCTTTGCCTCTAATTTAGACCATCCCCATTTCATCTCCAGGCTGAACACACATTCAATTCATACAAGGCCCATAAACCATGTTAAGACCACAGAGCATCCATGATTTGTTCATGATGTTAACAGTGACTCACCATGGCCAGATTACAGATGTTAAATTGCTGATGGATGGCCTACATCCAGCACGTGGTATTCAGCTGAGGTATTAATCATGTGTGGAAAGATCTTTCTTTTTTCTATTCATCCCTGTGAATAATGAAACCTCTAATACTGTATATTGTACTTCACAAGCTCACTGAAATGAACTGCTTTCTAAAAAGAGAAAAGGATAACACTAATAAAGCAACCGAATGCTGTACATGACATGATGACATATTAGGACTTTTTGGATAGCTAAATGAATACGCTTGCTTTTTGTTGATTTATGCCAGCAGGACAGGCCTTTCTTTAAAAAGCTCTTTCCCATGAAGGGAAGTTCCCTTGCTTCTGTTTTACTTTGATGGAAACAGCTAACTTGTGTGTGATACTGGTTTGATAGGCAGTTGTTCACGGAGAAAGCAAAAGCAAAGCATGCCAAGGAGCAAGCAAGAAAGACAAAGTGCAGATTTGGGTAAGAAATAACTCATCTGAAGTTGGAAATAAGTTTTCCCTGGGCATGCTGGCAGAGGTCTATCTTCTTCTGAGGTGCTGAATGAGAATCAAGTGTGGGAATCTGACATACCATTTCTTGGGTTTCCTTTTCCTTTTCTTCTAACATGGGTATTTTCATTGACAAACAGAAAGTTTCATTGGGCAGTATACATTAACTACCTGTGATAAAAATGCTTGTTATCATTGTCCTTTTCCCTTTTCTTCTGTTTTAATGCACAAATGATCCAATGACCAGTCCCACGTGACTTCAAGAAGAGACTTTCCATACACTTATGTGCATTGAACAGTTGTTTTCTTTAGTAACATGTTCTGGACTACTGGTTTTTGTTGGGTTTGGGTGTTTGGGACTTTTTGGGGTTTGGTTTCATTTTGGTTTTATTTTGCAAAGTCACACTGCATTGATAACAAGGAAATATGTTGAAAATTCTTAAAAATTAAAGAAAGAAAGAAAAAGAAAGAAAGAAAAGAAAGAAAGAAAAAGAAAGAAAGGAAGGAAGGAAGGAAGGAAGGAAGGAAGGAAGGAAGGAAGGAAGGAAGGAAGGAAGGAAGGAAGGAAGGAAGGAAGGAAGGAAGGAAGGAAGGAAGGAAGGAAGGAAGGAAGGAAGGAAGGAAGGAAGGAAGGAAGGAAGGAAGGAAGGAAGGAAGGAAGGAAGGAAGGAAGGAAGGAAGGAAGGAAGGAAGGAAGGAAGGAAGCACATAAAGAGAAAAATCCAATAAAGTTCTCTATGTAGATGGAGACACTACCGACCAGAACCAACAATAACTCCCTCTTCCAACCCAGACACAAAAATTCTTGTCTGTAAAAAGGCAAGACAGTAAATGTGTAAGCAAATTCCATCACTCTCTGGAAGAAAGACAGACGATAACCTGAAGATACACCAAAACAAGTATTTGAGCTTAGGTCTCCTAAGTTTATCACAATGGCCTAAAACCTATTTCACCTTTTCCCACTGAGAGAGGTAACTAAGTTAAATAATAGTGGGGAAAATGATACCCCTTTTCTTTTTAATTTTTTTCCAGGTAGCAAATGATGACAATTTTGACCACCTCTGCTCAGCCTGGCATTTCTGCTCCAAGGCAGGACTTATGTTTTCCCAGACCTTGTTTTAGGAATGCATTTGTAGTTCTGAAAGTCTATCAGTGCTTAAATGAGTACAACAAAAGCACCCAATTAAAGCTGAACATTCTGTGAAGTGCCTTCCTGAAGTGGAGTGTAGAAGAAGGCCATGTAATGAGTGTTAGTGTCCTCCACACATGAAGCGGTAGTCCACACCTCTGCTGACAAACTCAGAAGTGGTGAAGCAACAATCAGCATCTACCTGTCTCCCTGCAAGGTTTAGGATAAGCTTACATGTTCTGATGTGTTATATTTATTACAGTAGAATTAACTAGTACACATTCTCACAATTTGTTTATGAATGAATCCAGCCAGAAGTATAAGAAAACTGTTTTGCATGTGAAGAGCCCAGAGTTTTTATTTTCCTACCTTTCACTATAAAACCAGTAATCTCTGAATTTGTTGTCTGTAGCCTGGGTTTTGTTTCCAAACAATGCTGATATTGTTCAGGATAAGTGCAATGGTCACTGCTAAGAGGAGAAAAGCTGTTTTTTACTTCTAGATTCAGCCATGTCTTTTCTGATGCTTGCTTCTCTTTTTTTTTTACATTAGTTTCTCACCAGTAGTTATAACCTCTCTTAGCTTAGCTGAACTAGAGAACTGCCTCTTCTCCATTATACCATCTTGCCTTTTGTCTAATAACTTGTTTCTTCATATAGCCCATTTGCAGGTACAAGCTCAAAGAACTCTATTAAATGAACACATAATTTGGAGCAGAAATCTGCCTCTACAGTAGATGAGCAAAAGCACATAAGAACTCAGATCCCTTGATGCAGAACACCACTGTGTACTGAGTGTCCAGAAATGGCCACATGCTTCAAAAGAAAGTATGAAACTCCAAAACCAAACTGTCTTCGTCCTTGTAAAGCTTTTCTTAAGGTGTGACCAAAGACATTAATGCATCAAAAATAAGTAAACATATCTCAGAGCAAGGTTAAGAAAAACCATGAACAACCAATTTCTTCCTGAAAGGGTGAACAAACAGAATAAGGTTCCTCTTATGTGACACTGAAACCATATAAGAAGCAAGGGTAACAGTAAATCAAATAATTGGAGGCTTGGAAATATTTTCCTATGCTGCTGAAAATCCTGCCATTAATGCAAACCATACATTGTGCTCTGGTACTCAGTATAAGAAAAGCAGATGGTTTTGATATGACCATGACTGTCCCTTCAGAAGGCAAATTCAGAAGTGAAGTAATGAGTTGCTGGATCAGTCAGCATCAAGGCTAATGGAAGTTTCTGGTAACAGGATCACGGATAAGTAGGGACAGTCCCTGGGCAGTCAGAGGCCGCAGAAACGACATCCTTCTGGCTGTAGATGCTGTGGGAACAAAACACCTGGGAGAATATTTGGCCTCATTTTCGAAGATGTGGACTTACTTTTCCAGGGAAAGGAAGTAATTAATAAAGACACATGTGGAACAACTGAAGATTGCACTGCAAATCTCTCCTGATAGCCATGGCTAGCTATAAATACTTCTCCTACACTCCATGTGCCATAGCATGGGATGATAACTGATATGCTCAGACAGGGATGTGAAGAGGCAAATGGGGACTGGAAATTTCATTTCAGGGGCCAAGACAATTTTCTTGAGAAAGGAAACTCAAAACTGGCAGAGGGCGGAATGCACCTCATGCAGAGGGACTACTGTAGGCTTTCGGCCTCCACACCTCTCACACCCACCTCAGATCTCGAGACATCATTAAGGGGGCTTGCACAGGGAACAAAACAGCATGGGGTCAGTATCACCCTAGTTAATTAATCATTGCTGCATTAGAAGGAATACCTGGGGAAATATAATGATAGTTGGGCCATATGAAGCAGCTGTAAAGTTTCTTAGCAACTTTAAGGATGACCCTTCAACCCTTTCTCATTACTCATATGATTAATGCTTATCCGTGTGAATAGTCTCATTGATGTAACTCACACTACTTCCACAAGTAAGGACTTAGAATCAGACATAGAAATATAGAATTTTACTCTTCCCCAGTTATTTCAAATCCAGATATTGTTAAGTGTAGTGATTAACTCAATAGACCTTGACCCATAGGGGCTTTCTAGGATCTACTCTGTAACTAGGTGTTCTCCTTTAACAAAAATAACAGAATCAACAACCATAGTGTCATCTGTCTTTCTAGTCCCACCAGTGTCAGTGATGTTGTTTGAACTTATTTTGAAGTTAGATGTTCATAAGCAATCTTTAAAAGTGGATTCTGCTGCAATTCAATACATGAAAAGAAAAAAAAAAAAGAAAAACAGGGGCAATTATGAAAGACACTAAAAACACAATAGACTGTCTTGTTCAAGTTTCAATTTAATTGTGATTTTGCCCAAATATATTCAGTTCTGCAAAGCTGCCTTCATTATTACTCTTTCAAACTGTTTTCACAAGTCCAACAAGTAGCTATGGATAGAAAAGCACTTATTTTTCCCTGGAACACCAATATGATACTATTCCGCTCAGTGTGGTCTGTATTTTTGACATATGCAACAAGCCTAGACAACTTTTTCAATATCATTATTCACTGGCAATCTCTAGCCTGTCTCTTGTTCCATCCCTAAGTAACCTTCATCTATCTTTTTCAACAAATTTTCTTCAACTCCTTATGAATCACTTTGCTGCTGTCTTAAAGGAAATCCCATTTTTTATGAGGAGCTACTTCTCTGAATGGGTGAGGGAAGCTAAGAGAATACTGTTCTTGTGGCAATGACTTCATACAGATTTTCAGCATGGAATCATCACAGGTATTATAATCCATATTTCAATTAAAAATGTAGAGAGCTTTTTTAAGTGATGCGTACCTTGGGACTTTCATCAAATGCTCCAGTATGTGCCTGCTATTAACATCCCTCCATCAGGTTTGCATTAGATACACAAATCACATCTCTGAAGTTAAAAATTGTCTCTGTTCTAGGCAGAGTGCTGGGCAGACCCAATTTGACAATGATATCAAGTGATTTATGGTCCATTTCAGATAACATTTCAGCTTCCATAAATAAGGACATAAACTTTACACCACTAAGCCAAGACCATACTTTGTCTGTATATTAACACTAAAGTTTAGATGGCAGGTGGCATTTTTTTCTTTACTGCTGTGGCAGAAAAGTTGCTCATCTCCAGGTTTATAGCACATCCAGAAGAAAACTGAACAAATACAAACAGTAGGAGCAGCTATGTATAAACTAGCTTCATATTAAACAGTATTGTACCTCAACTCTGGACCTTTTCATTATCTTTTCCATTTCTCAAATTCAGCTCAGGTTTGTCTCCCATATTCTTCAGACACCTTTGCATACAAGTGCTCACACATGAACTTCCCCATTTCTTCTTCATATCAACCCCTTTCTGCACAAAGGGAGCACAAATGCTGATGACAGCATCGGTCTTACGTTGAGCTGTTCACACACTTTTTTGGGTTAGTTTCTTTTCCTGGTACATTCTTCTCTGATATGGAATTATTAATATTTATTACTTAACTTTAGCCAAGCATTTCTGGTCTTCTTCTGGTTTGTCCCAGATCAAAACATCACCTATATAAAATGCTCTCACTCCATGACATTAAAACCGCATTCTCAGCACTGCATTCTCAGCGGAGCACCTCAGGCATCTCAAAAGCTGTTCATGGAAACTGTTTCCCAAAGGATGAATTGAATTTGCATAAACAAATGTTCTCGGTTTTAATGGAATGTGTGATCACAGAATTGTGTCTTTCAAACAGAAGTGGTGTAACTAAAAAGTGAAACACTGGGTCAGCGCAGTATACAGCACTCATATGGAAAGTTCTCAGCACTGAGCTCGTAAGTCTCATTACACCTGCCTCAGTGTAACAACACACCAGTTCTGCAGTTGTGTCTTCTCCACTGTTTTCCAGCAGTCATAAAGTTCAACTGTTTAAAGGTGCCCTCCCAATGCCACACATTTCCCAGTGCCACACTCTTCTGGCATGACTCAGATTGCTCCTATAGCACTGCTCTTCCAGTCTCTCTTAGCCTCCCAGACACTCCCCTTACTGCAAATCAGAGGTTCATTTACTCAAAGTGAAGCAATAACAATGAGCTGCTCTGACAGAAAGTCTTTCTACTTCCTCCATTCTACAAAACTAGCAATAAACAAAGCCAAAATTTGGCATTTTCAATTTGCATGTTAAACTTTTCTCCCAGCTCCTACTGACTTGGAGCAGCTTGGATCACAGCCAGACAGATCTGAGGATGTAGTTCATCTGGGAAGGGAAACTAGAGTATAACATGGCAATTCTTCTGGGAGGAAAAGTCATGCCAAAGGGAGACAAGCCTCTGAAGAAGTAAAATATATGTCGTTCACCTCTTCTCCCACTCTACCAGCAGTAAAGTGATATACCTTTATTAATATTTATTGGCACTGAGATGCATAAAGGGGCTTACAGAAATAACCGGCACCAGAAGAAAAGAGGTGAGCAAGAGGGGAATGGGCAAGAGGAATGGGGGAAATAGAATAAGTTGTCACAGCCAGTGATGATAGTTGGCTAACCACTCCAAAAAGCTGCTACGACCAAAGAAGCAGAAATTGGTCTAAGAATGGGCTCTCTGCTGAAGGTTTCCTGTGCAAGTCCTAATTACAGATTAACCAGGCTAACTCACTGTGAGGTGGACTCTGTCAAATTTGCTTGCCACCAGACGCACAAAGCAAGACCCAGAAAATAAAGGGAACTCACATGCCCAGCAACTGGTCCTGTTTCCCAGATATCAGAGCAAAGGAGCTCAGAGGTGTCTGCACATGGTGCAGCTGGGTCCCCAGGACAGGAGCAAAACAGCTGTGGAAGGACTTCAGGAGAGCACTGAAACCTACCCCAAAGCAAGGCACCATCGAGGGTTTTCAGACTCCACAGCCAGTAACGGAGCTTAAAAGCCAGCAGAAACACTTGCCTGTAGTTTACATATTTCACTCTCCAGTGAAGCCAGTGACAGGTTCCCTCCCATTAGCTGAACTTCGGATTTATCAGGAGTAGACATCTGCGGCCACTGTCTACTGGGACCACCCATCAGCAGCAGAAAATTCCTCCATGCACTCAGTGAATATCAGGAGGTCAGGGGTCACTTGCTCCTACCAGTTGACTTAAAGCACCTCCGTACAGCCTGAATGAAAGGTCATTATAAGATACTATGCAACTCACTTGTGGGGCACAGCTCTGTACAGGACAAAGGCAGAAGAAGGAGCCAGCCTTATTCCATCCCTGATCCGACTTCAGAAGTCATTGCATTCCCTACAATAACAATTTTAAACATAGGACTCTTATCACCCACGCATTGTATTACAGACAGAAATGCAAACACAGAGATTTTTCCTCTTCCAAAAATAGCTTTTTTTTTTCTTTTCAGAAAATTATAATATAATAAAAAAAAAGACCATTTTGGTTTTGTGTAAGCTTTACATCTTTCTGGCTCCAAAGAAACTGGTAGCAGCTGGTTTAATTTCCTCAGTTTCCCGTGTCAAAGGTTCAAACACAGTTGCAGATACTCCTTATGAGTGAAATGTTCTCCTGCTCAATGATCAAAAAACTTTAAGCAAAGTCAGATGACTCCATTTCACTGTGCTGGGAAAGCCTGGGCAAACTCTTTATGCATACATTTCTCCTCACATTTACAAGCACTGCTCGGCAATGAAATCTCTGCAGTGAAGTATCTGTCTTTCCAGTGGCTATCCAATTCCTCCTTTGGTTAACTCTTTCTACCCAGTCCAAAGAATTTGCCAAAACTCCAGGAAAGCCCAATACAAAATCTAGCTTGGATTTACATTTCATTTGCTTTTTCATCAACAAATAATGATCTTTTGCATTATCAAATCCTTTTCATTGTCAAATAAAGACCAAGTAAAAGCAGAGAAAAAGAGTGACCAGAAGAGAGATGCAGCAGAGAATGAAATAAATAGGGAAAACATTGAGAAAGGTGAACAAAAGTCATCACAGGCAAAAGCAGATGCCAAGTGTAGACCTATTGGTCTGGGCAATGAAAACTTACAAAAGAATCTGCTCATAAAGAGGCTCTGACAGCTCAGAAATGTCTCCCAGCAGCAGCTGTCAGGAGTGGGAGGACAAGTCCTATTCCTCTCCTCCAGAAGAGATGATAGTTCCCTATTGTGAGAGTAGGTGTTAATTATTATTTCCTTTCTAGGACCAAGGAGGGCTTTTAAATCTGTCCAATGCATCAGTAAAATAAGCTGTGACAAGATATATATACACATATTTGGCAAGATGGAACAGTATGGGGCTCTCCCTGTCATGTCTGAGAAGCAAAATAGAAAACAAGTGTTAGTGGGAAAGTTAAGTGCTTCTAGTTTGGGGGGGAAATCTGGTTATCCACATGGGGGGTTCCAGACAGTGGGGCCACAGTGTTTGTGACTGCTAGGTGTATGATAAACTGCATTTCTAGCAGCTTACAGATAATGAATGGGAAGGCCCTTGGGTTTTCCCTGTGTGCATCAAGTGCAAAGGTTCACGTTTTCATTCAGCCTTACACCAGCAGTGGAAACCAGCACCAATTACTGCAGGAGCTTTCTCACTTCAGCAGGTGAAGGTGCTGACTCCACTTCCCACAGGCAAGCCAGATCTTATTTTGCTGACTAAAGAAGATGCCACTTAAAACTTGTGTAAGCATATGTTTCAAAACTGTGGGTCATATTTTATACAAGAATGACTCTGACAGGCTGTGCATTTGTGCTGATTTGCTCTATTTCCACAGTGCCCTGCTGAATAAAGCTATCAAACTTTATGCTGTTTTTAAGTTAAAAAAATAACTAACAATCCTATGTGTCAGAAAGATTCCTTATGTGAACTAGATACTACAGTAAAAAAAAAGACACTGCCTTCATAGTACAGGTATTTTTCTATAAAGCTGAGAGATCTATTTATAATGTGCGATATATATGCACTTAAGCCATTCCATTTAACCTCAGAATTTACTGCTTGAACACTGCATTTCACTTATGCAAGAAGCCTCAGGTTTTGAGCAATGTGTAACAAAATATAACAAAATACAACAGAACAAATCAAACAACAGTGTGGCCCAAATCACAGTCCTTCACACCATCATATATAGTAAGGGGTCATCCAGGGTAGCCAATAGGGTTCAGCAGATAGATATGTATAAATAAAATACACAGAAAACTAAAAGATGATGCTAGTTTTGTCAGTCAGTGTCAGCTTACACGGAGCTGAGAGTTGTTGTTATGGATGCATGAGGTTCTGCCACAATCCACATCCACAGCCCAGAAAGCTCAGCCATCTGGTAAATGTCAAAAGAAAATGCTGAAGTGGATGCTGCTTGGGCCAATGGGCTACCTGAAACCCAGGAGGTTTTGTTTGCAAGAAGGCATGAGGACCGTGTGGAGCAGGAGAAGAGTAAGAAGGCTGAACAAATACACCAGTGGGAATCTACCTAGAATTACTGAAGGGTTGGGCCAAAACAAGGTCTTCAGTCATTTTCAGCAGTTTACATGGAAGAGAGTTCCTTGTCAGTACCTGGGAAATGAAGGGAAACACTGCACAAGGAGTCCTGTGATGATCCAGAGGAAGGATGAGGTTAAGCACTTCCTTCAGGAAGTTTCCTGCTCTGTTTCTCTCAAATATCCTGAGCAAGATCCATGATATATTTGAGTAGTGAACAAAATCTGCGTGTGTTTTCCCTGTCTGGTGTCATCTGTTCCCTGAGGGTGACAACTGTAGGCAGTATGACCACATGAGTTGGGAGCCATTACATTTAAGACATGCTGTAAACCAAAGGGACATAGTTGCTTCAGGTGCTCAGGTAGAAGTAAGAGCCACCAGTGCCAGTGTCCGAGCAATGCAGGCAGACACTAAAATGGAGCACATACAGCCCCAGGGTCAGGTTTAAAGCAGCTTCAGGATTCACCAGATGGACAGTCTCACAACCTGGCCATGAACCACCAGTGGGAGGCAGAGGAGGACATCCTAACCCCATAACAAGAGCCATATCCAGATCTCAGCTCCCAGCTGTCCCAGAGGTGGTGTAGGCAGTCATGACTCCATTGGTAGTGCAGCTGGGACATTCGTGACTCCCCATGGTCACTTGAGTATTCAAGACGCAGCTCCCAGCTAAACTCTGAGATGAAATAATATTTAAATCACACTGGGGAGCCGAGGCAAAACCATGTTGTTAACACGATTCTCAAATTCCTGACACTTCAGGTGTAGTCTGAATGGCAGTCACTGAAGCATTTACCAAACTGCTGGGGTTTAGCAGACTTCTAGAGATCACAGCCCACAGCTAAGGAGCCCACAGAAGGTGCCTAGGAAAAACAAGCCTTAATCTCTTTGGGAATAGATTAGATTTATAAGGATCTACACCTCTTTGTGCAGTTCCCCCTTCAGCATCTCTGAGCTTGGAGGCTGTCCTCACCATTCTGCACATTTTGGTGGAGGAAAGAGTTCAACCCCCTGCCCTCGCACCCAGAGGTGTCATGGGGACGCATACAAACATGAGGGAATTTTTAGAACAAAAAGAGCATCTGATGTTTTGTCATCTGCTGCAGACACATTTTTAGGGAGAACACAAAGCCTTTTAGGTCAAGTAATATGGTAACTGCTAAATGATAGACAGAACTCTGCCAATGTGACCCTTTTTGGTGTTCAACCATGACATTTCCTCCACCCCTCTATGGAAGACCTAGTCACATGTAAGTGTGTGGCCATGGTCATGCCAGCTCGGAACTAGACTGGTTTTATCCAGGATGATAAGTCCTTAACAACAAAGTAGAGTCAACACCAGAAGTGGAATTCCCATTTAAGAGCAATTGACTCATCTTTTTGTGAGGTGGCTCACTAAAACAGCCCCACCAGACATAGGACACAGACCTCAGGAATCTGATGTTGACAATGCCCCTACACCAAGCTGGCTATAATTTCTTCTCCTCTTGTCCACTACCAGATAGCAGGAAAATAAATGTCCCCTGGAAAGATGGTTTTGACTGAAGAAGAGAATCTTGTGTCGTTCTGTGTCAGGTGAAGTGTCTTTGGCAACATCTGGCAAAGCTGCAGAATTTCTGTATTCCGCTGAGATTTAGAAGAGCATATGGTTTCCACTACAGCAAAACAAATCACCCCTTGAACAAAAAGCTCTGAAAAGGAGTGGGAAAAGGAAGATGAAAGTTTCAAGTCTGTTTGTAAATTATGCATTATCCATGACTGTAATGCCCAAATGCCCAGAGGAGCCATAAATTTAGAGGTTTCAACAGAAAAGCCTATAGCTGACGCCTTACATTCGTAAAACTCATTACTGTCCCTGGAGTGAAAATGAAGGGGAAAAACAGTGAATAAATAATTGAGAAGACAAGAATGTTTCATCGTTTCCTTTTTCTCTTTTTTAACTTTTCAGTTTCAAGACCAATACAGGATTCATGTCC
Organism: Pezoporus wallicus; assembly: GCF_028554395.1. NCBI lineage: Eukaryota > Metazoa > Chordata > Aves > Psittaciformes > Psittacidae > Pezoporus > Pezoporus wallicus. The sequence continues at coordinate 339,269 of NW_026640314.1, forward strand.
ACTGTGGTCTTAAGCATGAAAGGTGACCAGTGTTTTTCTGGTGCATTTGGTTGCAAAATCAAAACAGTTCAGTTAATCTTACAAATGCAGATCACACAAATGGAAACTTCAAATCTAAGATGTTTTCACTTTCAGTATTCAGTTCTGCATCTGCCACAGATACCAGTTCTGTAAACTAGATCCAAAACCAACCTGGGCTGTCATTTAATTTTTGGTGCAGCTGAAATCTCACAAGAAAGAGTGCCTGAGAAAGCAGACATTGACCTTTAGGAAATTTTTAGAATACTTTTGATGATCCAGAGGCTCTGCAGTATTTTAAGATATTTTCTGTCATCTGTGCCTTCTTAAAAAGTCCTTTTATTCTTTTTCACCTCTTTGGCCTTTCTACATATTGCCTAAAATCCACAGAAGGGTTATTCTCAGAAGCCCATGTGACATTGGTCTCAGTAAGACAAGGAAAAGAGAGGAATAAGTGAGTCATGCAGAGCAATTTTGTCCAAGTATTAGATGCAAATAACTCTGGCAAAAATGTGCTTTTTGACACTCTTTCCACATTTACTGCCTAGCATTGCACAGTGTTGTGCTTTTCTGCTTTGTTCTCATTTCACCTTAAACCACACATGAAATATCTAGAACAAGATGCACTCCCTCCCTCACAACTAAATGCAAATAGTGCCTTTCCTTTTCTTTTTCCTCCAGTGTAAAAAACACAGAGGGTCAGAGAACAGAAAGGAAATAATAAGACTGTGGTCTCTTTCTTCACTCTAAAAGGCACCAATTTTAACTTAGTTTCATAACTAAAGGGCAGCCAGCCCAGGGGCTGTCTGCTGCTGGCAGCTGCCAAGGCAGGGCTGCGGCCCCAGCTTCCATCTCCAGACAAGAGCATCCCATGTTCAGGTCCTCCCAGACTTGTCTCACCACTGCTGCCTTCCACCCCAGCATCTTTGAGGGGTTTCTGCCCCAAAGGCAGGCTGCATGCTTATACTTTGGTCAGCTCCACATTTGACTGCTAAACCCACATTTGCCCCTGTCTCCCTTTCTTTGCATCACCTCACTGCCAGGAGACACAAGTTGGATCTAGCCTAGAGCCAAGGGCAGCCTTTAAGTCAAAGTAGAGCCTTCATCTGTGCCACGTGTTTCAGGAAATTAGTGACGAATATTCCAGCTGGGGCACAGAAATCAGTGGGATGGCTTTGAAAAACTCTGGCTTCCCAGCAGAAGCCCCTGTGTGGAAGTCTATACATGCCTTCAAAATAAATCTGGGCAAAGTGATGTGAGGGTTTGCAGACCCAGGCAAGGCTTACCTCCCAGTCAGGCCCAGTAAAGGGCAGGAGAGGCTACTGCTGCTCAGGAATAGACTAGATACCCACATGCAAATGACGGTATCAGTCACCTACCCTCTCCGGAGGGGCAAGTCACTTCTCTAAACAAGACTTGGAATGGCGAGGCAGAATTAGGGATCCTATGGTTGACTGTTCCCTTCCACTTTACTTGCCCTGGAGGAATTTATGGACCAAACTCTTTGACATCTTCCCTGAGGCCAAAATCATCATGTAGATGTGGCAGAGATGTAGGTAAAGCACCCACTCTCCCCTTTGACCATAGCTGCCAGCTGGGCACCTCCTCCCTTCCCCCTGCTCACCCCGAGAACTCTACCTAACACACTCCAAAGAGCCAAAGCTCAGCCAGCAAATGACTCACAGATGCTATTGAATAGCTGTAAAAACACTGTGCACAAATGAACAACATGACACTTAGGGCTGCTTGTATTCCTGCCAGTCAAAAGGAGTCCACAGGAAAACGCTCTGAGTAGTTTTACAGACAAGAATGCCCCATGGAAAATTATACATAAACACAAGAGACTGGCAATACAGTGCAGAGCAGTGTTCCCACATAACTTCATTTAGATTGCACTAAGCTGGTATATTTTTGTATGTCTTGAAGAAAAACATCTTTCTCATTTGCAGAAGATAAATTTAAAACATTGGTGGTATGTTAGTGCCCAGGGCCCTTTATGCATCAGCTTTTACTATTCTAGTCCATGAGTCATAAGTTAGAGCATTTATCCCATAGGAAGTTGTATTCCCTGGGCTACTCATTCAGATTGGCAGGTTTTGGAAACCAGCATGTAGTCCATAAGAGGCCGAAATTAAAAAAAGGGAAAGGTGACACAAAGAGGACACCTCTCCCTCCAGTAAAACAAACAATGCAATGGAAAGCTCTATTTATTGAGGCAGGAACGGGTCTTTGCAAAGGAAGAGTGACTTCATGGACTGAGCAGCAAGGAGCAGAGGAGGCTGCTGAATCTGACCCTGCATGTTGGGAGTTGAATTAAAACCACACTGATGGTGCAGGCTGCCTTGCTGTGCCACCCAGCCCATGATCACTCCCAAACTGTCCTGCTGAAAATCCAAAACACTGATCAAGTCCTGGCAGACATCAAGACCTGCCTTGGCATTCCATCTTGCTAACTAGCAACCTGCATGCCCAAATCAAGGGCACTTGTGCCTGGAGTATTGTGTGTATAGTAACATAAGCAATCACGTACTGTAGACTTAAGGCCACTGGTGGAGGTATCTCCCAGCTGACATCTCGATGCCCTTAAGTCTGATAGAAATAACAGGAAGCACAACCCATGTCACATCTGTTACAAAATGGTAACTGAACTTTGTTTATCAATGGAGCTGACCACAAGTCTAGAACAGAGGCATGTCCTGTCTGCTCCTTCATCACTGTGACATTGCTGTCCTGTAAGGAAAGGGCTCTGCAGTAGGAACCCTTGCGCTTCACCAGCTCATAACAAAAGAGTGGTGTGTGGTCTGATGCTCCCTCCAAAAGGAATATTGACAGCTTCACACCATAGTTTGTCCCAGGTGGTACAAAAGGTAAAGCCTACCCACCCTTTTTCAGTCTGTGATCTAAGGACCCCTGGGAGAGTCCAGGTCCGGGGAAGAGGATGAAAGAAAGCAAGTTCATAAGTATTAGATAGTGATCTATAGATGTAGTGTTTTCTAAAGAGTTCACAATTTTGCTACAGGATGGTTAAGGAAGGATACATTAATCATAAAAGGGTGGAAAATTAATGTGCTAAATTTCAAAATATAAGATTATTGGTGCAGAAAACTGGATTTCTTTCTTTATAGAGGTATATAGGTACATATGATGTCATATAAACATCATGTCTAACAATAGCTTCACGTATCTAGATGACTGCATCAATTCATAACAACAGCAGTTCCCAGGAAGTATTCTTGTGGATTATTGCTGAGTTCAAAGATTCACAATGCATTCTGGATTTTGCTGGTGGAAGAAATGGTTTGTTTCACAGGCACAGATGAAGGACCCTTTTGATCCCACAAAACCAAGGACTCTTGTCTTTCTTTGTATGTTCTAAATGTGATTGAACAGCTCAGATTCATTATTTTCTTTTCTCCGTGAAAAGAATTTTTCTTGGAAGAGTCTGATGCATTATCTTAGCGGAGAACTTTGAATTTCCATGTGACTCAAGCAGACACACTCTGGTGTAGCTGCTCACCCTGATCATGGTTACTTAACCCAAATTATCCTGAAAACATTAGCAGGCCACCTGAGTGAGAACTGGCTCGTCCACATCTCCAGGAGGTTCATTGGGCTGTACTTCTGGAACTGTTGGTGCACCCAGCAAGGTAGGGTAGGTGCATTGCACCTCCAACATGATCCCACAACGGCGAGCTCAGGGGAAAGGGTACTAATTCTTCTAGAAGGGCATTTTGTTACACAATAAACAGTCCCCAGAGGACATAGACTCCTAGTCAGCAAAGCTGACATTTAGAGGTTTGACTAGAAGCCAGGGTGTGTAAGGTTTCAAACGGTTAGGTAGTTTAAATGTACAGTATAGTTGATTTTCAGATACAAGGTCAAAGTTTCCTAACCTGGCCCCTATTGCTGTTCTAACCATTAACTGAAAGGTCCAATTTAGGCTGTTTATATGACTAGGTACTTAATTGTGCCTTCAAATCAAGTAGCTAGTCACTGAAGTTACTTAAATTGCACCTATAATTATTTGTGCCCCAAAAAGAGTGGGAAAAGACAAAGAGCCCTTGCTGGGCCAGGCCTGCTCCTGGGCCTCTGCAGGGGCAACACAAGAACTCTGGAATAAACCCGTTGTTCTCACTATGCTTGCAAGGGTGATGCCCCCAGGGTACAGCTGCCACTCACCCCGAAGGCAAAGGGAAACCCACCAGCCTGTGGGAAGGTGATGGGGTTAGCACGGTAATATCTGGCCACTGTATCCCACTGTACCCGACTGGGTCTGACATTCAAAGGATGCCCTCACTGAAAGGATGCAGAAGGTCTGCCAAGCTCTCCAGTTTCAAGTGTTTTCTTAACTTGTAACAGAGGTGCCATATATCCTGCTATAAACTGAACAGCAAGGGTCAAGAGCTGCATCAGAAGAACTGGAGCAAACTTAATGAAAAAGAGGCTTAAACATCTTGAAAGAATATGTCTGTGCAGGTCCAGGCAGAGCTCAAGGCCCTGGGAAGGACCTCAGATGGTGGAGTATAAATCACTCAGGAGAAGAAGACGCCACCTCGTGGTCTGCAATACTCCAAGTGGGAAACGTCAGTGAAAGAGGAGTATTTTGGTTCCCATGCGAAAACGAGGAGTGTCTACCTACAGCAGTGGGGCTTGCAACCCAGTGTTAACTGAAACTGAAACGCAGCCCTCGCCCATTCACACCCACTACTGCACCAAGCTCTGACCTCTTCCTTCACTCATGGGGGTCTGAAGCTGCCACTGCAAGCAGCAGAAAAAGCAGTGCACCCTTCCCTGGAGTAAGCTGGATCCCAAATCCACCATCGGGATTCACCCCCCAGGTCCTGAGCAGGACAGGCAGCAGCACCTGTTTGAAATTAAATGCCTGGATTAAAAGCACGGCTTCCAAGCTCACTGCTTGAAATCACTGTACCACAGATGAGGGTCTTTCCCACCCACCCCATCGTTTATTTTTAGGGGTAATATAAGCTTCTTTACAAGAGAGATGTTTTGAAACTTTCCTTTCCTCTTTAACAATAACCAGAAGAGGTTTACAGCATATTAGGTCTTAAGGAAATGAAGGAAGGAAGGATCTCCTGTTCACTGGGCTTTCAACCTGGTTTCTGATTTTGCAGGCAGAGAGGAACACTTGCACTTTTCCCCCTGCGTGGTTAGCAGGGCACACACACGTACAAACCCTTCTGGGATAAAAGTACAGATTTTGAACAACTTCTCCCTAAAATGTATCCACACACATATATATCACTAACGGGCTGTGCAGCTGCAGCTGGTGCTAGGTGAGGACAGGGCTAATGGTGTTTAAAAGTCTGCGTGTGTGTGTGACTATAACTACTTGGTTGTCCAGGTTCACAGATTTTTGTCAAGAAAAATGGAAGTAAAAACATTTGAAAATAAGGAGTAATACCTTATTAAAAATATTTTGTAGTCTCTCTTGAAACAGGAAGGCAACTGACAGGGAAGTTTTAGGGCTTGCATTCAGCATCAAGAACAAGGAGTGGGGAATATTGGATGTACAAGGACCCGGCACTGTCAGGCAGCTGTTACTGCTGGCACATGTGTCACTGAGACACACAGCCCTTCAGCTAAATGACAGCTATTCCAGTAGGAGACCCAGGAATGCATTTTATTTGAATGAACAGCTTCACTTTCTAGTTAAAGTCACAGTTAATAAATGGCAAGAAGTGCTTCTCAGCATGGGAACATTCAGGCACAGCCTGAACAAATGGGGTGCAGATTTTTTTAAGGGTTTATTTTCATTCCTATTATAATATATGTCTCAGCTTGTAAATGCTTTTATGCCAACAGTAAAAATTTCCATTTATATGGGTTGAATTGAGTCTTTGCAATTCAGTGGCAGTCCAGCCACTTTTAAGTAGATGTTGATATGGTTTGAAACTTAACTTAGCTGAGTGAGTGACAAGCTTGTAGAGCTTGGTGATTTTCTGTGGCTGACCATGCAGACAGGATAGACAGACATCCAAACCGAAACATCATTCATTCCTATCAATGATGATAGGAATGATATTTTTCTTGCCTGTGTGTGCGTGGGATCATATCATAAATACTTAAGAATGTAGATTAACAGACCTGCATGCAAAGGAAATTCTGTTTAGTTCAGTGTAAGCTGTGGATCTAAACAAAAAAGAAACAACAATAGAAGGCCAAGCACACCAACCAAACTGAGCAGATCTCAGTGAATTCTGAGTGCAGAAATGCCATTTCCCACATTTTGCAGCCCATGATGCAGGCTAACCCAGGCAGTGTGGCTGGGTTTTGTTTCAGCTATCAGCTAAGGCACAGTTAAAGGAACCTTTCTTTACAGAGAGGTTTTCAATACGCATAAAGGGCCAAGCCTTCCCTCAGATCAGCTGAACCCCAACGGGGCTGTCTGATCCTTCTCTGTGAAACAAGGACAGCTTATGTTCAGCAATTACATTCCTGTCCGTGAGCAGACAAGAGGCCACCGCCTTTGTCAGCCACTGCTCCTCAGGCTCCTCTTGCCTTTCAGTGGGGATGGTGACCTTTCTGACCACATCAAGATGCACCATTGCCATGTGCTCCACACGGGGCCCAGTGTGCAGCACAGATTTTTTTCTAAGCATCACTGGAAGAGGAGTCAGTCCGTCTCCACTGATCCAGCCCGAGGACAGTGATGGACTGCCCTCTGGGCCTAATTACCTCTCCACATAGAGGATAAATAATCTGCATGACAACAGACTCCATTCACTCATGCCCTCCCACACCTCTCTGCCCGCAGCTTAGCCTTGAGTGGTGGATGGAGCAAGAGTCTGTGCGGGTAAAACTGGGTCCCCTCTTACAGACTTGTGCTAGCCATTCCAGACACACTGCAACCTCTTCTTTTTGGGGCAGAGCAGATACCCTACTAATTCAGTGAATCTATAAAGCACCTTGGTTTCCAGAGAACATAATTCCAGTTCATCTAAACAAATGCAGACCACTTTCTGTGACCAAATTCAAAGGACTTCAACTCACCATCCTTTTTGGGACTATCTTATGTGGCTTAGTGGGATGAACTCAGGTTATCCTCCATTTATCATAATTCTCAACTACATTATATAGGGGCACCTGAGCAGTTTTCTAGCAATTTATCTTTGTCTGATCTTTTTCGTTCAGCTGTGAAAGGAAACAAGTCAAGACCAGACAGAGATGACTCCTTACACACCTTTAGATCCCTATCAGGGCTCTGTACCCCGCTGGTTGTTAGCTCTCGTTGTTGTTCTAGTTCAGTGAGAGGAAACCACTCTGTTTACCCTAGCACATACCCACTGACTAGAAAATTTATTGTAAAAGCTGCCAACACTGTAAATCTCTCCTGTCAGCATATCAGTCATGCGCTGTTGTTAGTGCTCTGTCCAAGCAAGCCCTATATTTCAGAGTTTAACCCATTAGAAAACCAGAACATGCAGTTTTCTGCATGACACTTACTGTAATAACCCTTTCTGTAGCCATAGTTATTAGCATGCATGAAAGAGCTTTCTAGAAACAGCTGCAACTCTAAAACAGTCCTTGCCCAGGGCTGAACACAGACCTACAAACGAATAGAGCTCCATTGCTCTGAGCAAATAAATGCAAAATCTGTTGGGACATAGAGGAAGAAGGCAGAGGAATCATTTTGCTGCAGCATTTGCGGGGTTTAAACAAATGCTGATGTGTTAGACTTTATCTAAACTACAGAATGACAAACTGTGACTTGCCACTGGTTTTCTGTGACTTTGCAGACAATGAAACAGGCAGGATGGGAAACAAGATGCTACTCCTATGTAGCATCCTTCCTGGGCATCATTCTCTTCTACTGACTCTGCTGGACCTGGCATCAGAAAACGGGTCCACACAAATAGAGGGGAGCCACAGCAGCACTGCGGGGGATATAAACCTACTTCATTACAGATGGGAAACCAGCGTATACAAGTGCGTTAGCAGTCCAGCTGCCACAGTAACACAGAACTACGTTGTGTGCAGAACCAGAGTTTGCCATCCCTGTAAAAACAGGCAAAAGACATTCCCTATGAGATCTGATAAGAACAGGAGCTGTTTGTTTAAATGTACTCCCTTGCTGAAAAGGAGAAAAAAAAAAAAGATGAAATAGCAAACCCCTGAAATGCAAGTAGAGGATCATTATTCTCATTAGAGCAACAGTGGGCACTTCTCATAATGTGCAGTGAAACACTGGTGCTTGAGTGAATAGGACCAACTGTTCAGCCCTGGAACAAATTGCACATCAGTCTTAACCTAATAGGTAAGATTAATGGAATGTCATATAATGGGGAAACTCAAAAAATTAAGGTAATTCAGCAGAAATGGCTTGGAATCATAGTCCACCTAAGTGCATTTCATCCAAAGGATTACTGTCTCCAGTGTTTTAGCTAAGAATTGTATTAATTTGAAAGCCATGCCTTACACAGACCCATCCTGTGCTTAAAGGCTGGCTTTCTGCTAGGAATGCTTACGACAAAACCTTTGCTGAATGTTTGCCCAAACATCTCAGAGCCGATAGCAAAGCCAAGCGTCTGGGGTCTCCAAACGCCGTACCTTGCTCGTGTTTATGACCGGTTGACTTCTTGGCTCCAGCACCTGGATTTGTCAGGGCCTCTTAGCTGCTGCTGGGAATGTGCCCCAGCCGAGCCCGGCTGCTCTCCCTATCACCCCTCCAACAGATTAAAACACAACAGGGTCTGTTGGATGACTGACACATTCCTCCTCTGTCTGACTCTGAAAGGACTTCATTTAACAGCTCTGGAGTTGAGCTTTTGACTGACAGATTGTGAAGGGGAAAAGTCATTCAGTTCCATTAAGCTCAGTAACTGCTGTAGAACAAAACACCTTTAAAAAAAGGGCATGAAAAAAGAGCTGCAGAGAGTGGGGGCAGGAGCTTTAGGGAGAAAAAAGGAGATTCTTTTCAGGTTCAAAGACAATCTTTCCCTTTGCTTTCTGTCCATCAATGAGGGCAGCATTCCCAGAGGGAATACAGTCCAGCGCTCATTGGTGCCATTCAGCTGCCAATCTCCCTGACAGGGAGACCAAAGGGCCTCATGTTGCGCTGCGGAAACTGTCTGTCAGGCAATCAGCAGCTGCCATGACATCATCTGCCCTGTTTTTTCTAGGGCTATTATAGGAGACCGGGTCCAGGAGCACTACTCCAGAGCGGTATTCATATTTTCCTTTTGCCCCCCAAACCAAGATTTCTTTACGAAAAGAAATGCAGTCTTGGTTGTGCCGCTGTATTTGGAGAAGAACTAACTCTGTGCCAAAGAGCGAGGGCTACATGGCTTCAAAACGGTCTTTTTTTCCACTTGGAATGTATCATGCCAAAGTTGTGCAGCCCCTAGGTTATTTCTTATTGTATACTGGGTTTTATTTTAAGAAGTACTCCAAGTTAAATAGCAATGACGAATCTTTCTCCCTCTTTTTTTCCCCAAAAAGCTTGCCTTGCTTAAGTCTCTCTGCTTTCACTGTAACACTGAAGTGTTCACAGAATTGTTATTCTTGTACATATATATATGTGCATGCACAAACACAAATGCATACATATAGAAGTCAGGTCCTGGCTGTATTTACACTGCCAGTGCAGTAGCTGAGGCTGCATTCCTCACTAAAGTGCTGCAGAAATAAATGATAGTGGGAGAGAAGTTAAGCACGAAACACAAACAAGCTGCTGGCTGTTAAGTGTGAAGTCTGGCGATAAGCAGGGCTGGTATACCCTGCAGTCAGGACACACCACTTGGGCTGTCCCCTCTGTCCCGTCACAGACCATCAAGAACCAGTAGGCACTGGTGGGGGAGAACCAATATTAGGAAGCTTTAGTCTTTCTGATCCTCCAACTCCTTAACTGTAAGAGCAGGATGAACAACCTTAGTACAGTTGACTTTGAATTAATCCGTGGCTTTACAGCACACTGTGCTTACTCAGGTGACAATATGGGGAGCTAAAATAATTTTGCCTGACTAAACTCTGCCTGCAAACCGAAACACGGACTGGTCCTGCCTCGCACAAGCAAGATGCTGCAGACTCATCTCCCCTATGCAATGATCCCAGCTGTTGTCCTCACACTTGCAGGACCCAGCTCAGTGAGCTGACTCCTGTTCCAGTGCTAGGAGACCGATGCTGGGAGAACTGGTGACATGGAAAAGAAATGAGACAGAGAGAGAGGCTGTGAAAGGTGCCTCAGGTTCTCACACCACGCTCTGGAGGGGGCTGGAAATCATAGCCAGAACCTGTTCTAAAGGAATACCTACAGGACTGCCCTGCTCTGTTGAATGGTCACAGCTCTTGTCTATTCCTTATCTTGGCTGGCTGGTCAGTCAGTTGTTTGGTCACTTGGCCTTGGGCAGGCATTAGTACAGGCACTAGTGCTGAGGCCGAGCTGAACAAAAGGACTATAGCTCAGCTCCATATGGAACTATGCACAGGCTTGTTACCCTGCCAAGGTCCTGCCTGCTGCATGAGCTGTTTTCAGCTAAGTCCTCTGTCTTGTTTCAGTAAGGGATTATTGCTAATCTTTACACATTCCACATAGACCTTATAAGACACTTAGTCAGATGCTGGATGGACTTGCACGCAAAGGCATCCTGCTGCTGCTAGGGTCAGAATGTCTCCCTTCTTTCATTATTATTTGTATTTTTACAGCCCTGCCAAAGGTCTGCAAGTCTTGAGCAGCTACCATTTCACTCTCCTCCAGCAAGTTGTAGTTTGATACTCCAGCTATGTTTGCTCTGTACATTCAGGCATTATTCTTTCTCACCTGGCAATGAACCATGCTAATTAAGACAGACTCCAAGCACACACACACAAAACCCCACAGAAACCAGAGCTGCCAGATTTCAACATCAGAAGCATGCAGGGGGTGAGGGGTAATGATCACCCAGTCTTCCCTCTTCTCTGTGCCATTTTCTTCACAGTGAGGAAGAAAAATGCTGTGATTTTGTCTTCTGGCACTCATAGCAAGATGGTGCTGGTGCAGTAGGAAGCACAAGTAAATCTTTTATGAGATTTCCTGATCATATCTGTCAAGGTTGTCTCCAATGTAGTTTAACATGCACATTTTTAACCCGCATGGAGCAAACAATGACAAAGAGTAGATTCTCTGTTAGGGCTGAAAAGCAGCAAATAATATTTCAGTGATTATACTATTCCTGAGGACACCAGGAGGTATTACAGAAACTAAGTCTGGAAACATCAAAGAGCCCTGTCATCTTGTGAGTCTCTGCATTTGCATGGTAGAGTAAACCAGAGTGACAAGGGCCAACAGGGACAGTCCTACATAAAATCATTGTGTAAAGCCCTGGATGCAGTGGGTCATCAGAAATGGGGGACCTTTACCCCATTGTACTGAATTACAGCTGTCAGTGGAGTGGAAGTGGTTACTTACTGTCCTAAGGGCCAAAAGTCCATCTCAGAGTCAGAAAATGTGGAGATACTCTCTTGTATAAAGCCTCCTTTCACTTTGAGATGAGAATGAATGAGAAATGAGATTTGATGTGAACAGAGACACACCAAAGTAGAAGGACACCATATATTCATTACTTCATTCAGCTGTCTTATCAATCCACATAGTATAAAAATATAAGTCTAGATCCTCAAAGGTGTACCTCCTGCACAGATTCTTATTGCCATTCAGTAAACAGAAAAATGATGTTTAAAAACCTTTGCAGATCGGGACCTTAGTGGTTAAATCTTGAACCCAAATAAGACTGTATTAGAAGTCCTTTGACAGTATTCTGTAGCAGACTGCTATAAAACCCCTATTTTATATGCCCTTTAAATACTAAATTCATAATGGGACAGATCTTATTCCTTTGCCAGTGCAGCAAACAGCAAAGTTGCTGTTTCACTATTTTCTGGTTTTAAATACGCTTTAATTATGTCTACTTCTAGTTTTTTAAAATGTCTTTCTGCAGTGCATTTCATTTTCAGATTATTCTGGAATGCTTTTAGCAGATCATCTGCCAAAACCACTCAACTTTCTTGTTTCTATGGATAACAGGAGCTTATAGGTTTTACAGCAATTCACCTTTTTTTTGTTCAAACTTCATATGAGTTGCGAGACCTAAGGTGGGGTCCTCCACATAGCCTCAGTCCAAAACACTCCTTAAAGAAAAAGAGGAAAGTTTCTCTCTCTTTCAAATGCCAAACCTGAGTCTCATGGAGAGAAGTCAGGAAGAGTTTGGCTTCACACTGCTCCCCAGCCAGTTCTTCTGGTTAAGAAATGTCTACCTAATAGCTCATGGAGTTCCTATTATTGTGCTACAACTGCAGTACTGTATCTTTGAGAGCCTGAAGTGCCATGGTAACTGATACCAACAGCCTAGTTAATCACAGCCTGCACGTGGTGGGCACATGGAACAGGAGAGGGGGAACAGGGCCCCATACTTCTAATAGAATTTACATATGGCTGTGACAAAATTGAGGCCGCAGCAGAGGTAGGAGCTTGTCTTTTCATGTTTTGCCATGGGGTATCTCCCTAATACAGTGACACTGTATTACCACCATTACTAATTGTCTGCTGATAATTTCCTAGCTAATGAAGGCAAATTTTCACTAGAAGAAGAGATCATACTGTTTCTCAGAAATGTTCTCCATTTGCTATCCTCTCACATTAAAACTCAATATTCTAATTACTTCCATCCAAAATGAAGATCGAGGGATAAGTTTCAGCCATGCATTTGGTCATTTTTCAATGATTTTGTCAAAGATCAGATGCCTGTAGCTTCAGTTGGAAGTTTCCCATTTTCATCACCTCTAAAAATCAGATCACAAAACCAAATTCTGGTATCTAGAATTACTCATTCAAATCCACATTCATACAGACACCTAAAAAGAACTGGCTTGAATGCCAGTATCTATTTTAAGTTGCTGAGAGCTTCAGGTATTCAGAACCAGGGAAATCAGGCAATAAGAAATTAAACTAATGTATAGATTTAGAAAATTGCCTATAAGTACTTGAATATAGTAAACTTTACCTCTTTATCCTGTTTTTATCTTAGGAGTCCTCATGTCACCCACACTAATCTGAGCTTCAGACACAGGGCCAACTTTAACACAGCATGGACCACAAAAGAATGTCAAGTACTTGTTTTTGCATTGTACTGCCTGCTCAGGACTGCAATTTTGTTTAGTATTGCCAAAAATTCACTTATTCCTGTGCTTCCTTCTATAAAAAATTTTCCTGACAAAAAAAACATGAATATGTTTTGGATAAGCATTCCTTCACTGTTGAGCATTACCACATCTCCTTCACACATACCCTCAGGCACATTCACCAAGCAAAAGGCACTGATATGGGTAGCCCATGCTCAGCGGTCAACAGACTCCTGTCGAACTGAGTGAATCTGTTTGCTTTTCCATCTGCAGGGGCACTCATTTGGCTTTATCTCCTCTATCCAGATGCTGATTTTCCTCAGCTTTGTAGGAAGCTGATAATCTCAGAGCCTTTTACCTTCTGTCAAATTTAGTTGAAATTGGCCTCTGGACTCAAAAGTTATTAGGAGGAAAACCAACATAAAATGCAAACACGTTCACTTCTTTTTTTGCTAATTCATTTAGAAACTCAGCCAGCCAGGAGTTGGACTCCGAGTGTTGCCTTCTGTACTTATTTCCACAATGAAAATATCAACATCAGCCACAAGACACGCTTACAAAAGTGACAGCCCTGGAGAACAACAGCACAACAGGCAATGCTTCCTGAATTTGGCTGGCCACCACTGCTAAACATGAAGACCAAAGAACAGGATATATTGGTAGTTTAGTGAGCAGGAAGCAATGAATGAGAAAAAGACATGTGCTCTGAGAATCGGTGAATACCCAGGCTATTCATAGCTGTCTGTTTTTCATGGCTTCTTATCTCCCTCATCAGCATTTAGGGTCAGGTTGTTCAACTCTTCATTCTGCATTTTGCAAAAAATCCCCCTAAAGCCAAAGTGATTAATGCTGGGCATAGAGATTAGCTCTTTAATTCCAAATTATCAGCACAGCTAGAAGTGCAGAACAAGGCCAAGGAGAGGGCAATGGGAGTTGTACTTTGTCACCCATGTTAGCCTTGATCCAGTTGTTGAAATGGAAAGCTACCAGCTGTGGTAAGTACAGAAGATGTAACTGAGCACAGGAGAAAGGGTGCCCTGAAAGGCTTATGCTTTCACCGTGTCAGCACTGAAACAGGATGCGAAAGCAGCAAATATACTTACATTCTTCTCCTGAACACATTTGGGGAATAGGCATTACTTTTCCGAGGAAGGGCAGAAAACTTCAAGTAAATAATGTCAGTTTGCATTTACTTCAGATTTGAATCTCTATCAATTATTTAAGATTTGCAAGGCAACCCTCTGTAATTAATCTATCACAGAAGACTGTTTACTCTTTACCAGTAACGTTAAACTCTCAGTGACATACACCCAAGCCCTTGGAGATCCAGCCAGCTAAAAGGTTTAAAAATCTTAATTTATTTTTACACATTGCAAACAAATCTATTTAATTAGAAAAGCATGTCTGAAATTTTAGTTAACATTAAATCAATTTTTTTGTTCTAATAAATGATTTAGAAAGTTTTTGGGAAAACATCTAGCACTTTGAGTAAAATTAGTGTGAACTATATTGTTTGACTAAAAGACAAATGTGTGATTAAAAAAACAGCCCTTGAGCCAAAGCATTCAAAACACAAAGCAGAAGCCTCCATCTGCCGTGGTCAGCCAAACAGCATGGTACAGCAAATTGTCAGGACAATGTCAAGTACTGTGTTGTACAGTGTGCCAGAGGAACACATCACCTCACCATGGGGAAGCCCCAAATTCCCATACTCGTGAGACCCCCTTGTGCTTGCAGAACTGGAATGCCCTGGAGCCTACCCATGTATTTCTCTGTTGAGCCTTTGCAGGTGAGCTGTTATAATTAAACACAAGACTTCAGGTGTGTTCATTGATTCGTGGTCTATGTGAATTCTCTGGAGCAACTAGTCATATCAATGCTTAGGTTTGGAGGGATGAAACATCTCAGGCACGCTAACTGGATCTTCCAACTGTACATGAATATTTCCTCTCTAGCACATGAATCAAATTAGGAATAATGAAAGCCTCTACTCAGTTGCCAGTATTATACATGAAAAAGGTTTACATTTCTTTAATTAACTTATCCACAAAATGCAACTGTAATGGTCATACTATTCTAGTAATAGTCTACTATTCAGACTATTCAGCTCTGCATCTGTATTTTGATTTACACCCTGCTTCTCTTATGACACATATAAATTATGACTTATGACATAACAAATGACATCTTTCCATTTTTAAATATACGTTGGTTTGTGATAGGAGGCGCTTTTTCTTCTTGCTCTGACTACCCCTTGCGTAATTTGACCACTTCAGCCAGTTTCCCAGATATCATGTTGGCTTTAAACTTTTGGGTTGGTTTCTATGACAACAGTCAACTTTCTGAACCTTAATTGCTCCTTTTCATTGTCCTTGTAAATTTTCTTCTTTGAGATAGAATAAAAGATGAAAAGACTGAAAAAGCTCTTTTGCATGGAAAGGTAATTCTGTACAGCTGCTGAAGTAAGCACTGATTTGCTTTTCTCAGCATCCAGGTTTTCCAGTATTAAAGCCCATGAAATGCAAGTGGGAGGAAGCTGACCTTCCTCACAACAAGAAGGCATGCAACTGCAAGTTAAGTTAGACCTCTATTTATTTTTCATCTGAACATATTTAATGAAGTTATGGAAAACATAATTGTTCATTTTAAATTTACTTAGTGTTTGCAGATATTGCTGCTTGCAGGAAGTACCTAATTTCTCATCTACAACCAAGTACATATTACAAATCCCAATGTGCCACATGCTGTTTAATACCTTGACAATTGCAAGTAAGATTAGCCCTGTCACAAAGGCAACCACCTACAGGTTAATGCAGTCTGAATTTTCTAAATGAAAGTAGTATTTTTATGCCTTCATTAATAATAAAGCCATGAATCCTGCTTATGTGGGCACTTCTATTGAAGAGGGTATATGAAGAAGAAACAAACAGGTCCAAGGAACTAATGAATTAAGATGTCCAAGTAAATTTCCTGATACCTATTAACACTGTAAAGAATTATTTAACCAGGATATAGATGGAGTAAAGATTTTAAGGTTCCCAAAATCTAGAAAGTAATCTAGACAGGTCTGCTGCTGAGAAGAGACAGAGAAGTTCCTTTCACATTTAAAAGTATGTTTCTCTACAAATCTCAAAGGACAGAGCATCCTTGGTCCAGTGAAAGTCTTAAGCATGTGCTTAACTTTAACATATATGAATGGTTCCATTCACTTTATTAGACTTGAATAGGGTAAATCACAGTCTTAAAGGTAAACATGTATTTATGTCCTTTTTGGACTCAGATTTTAAATGGCATTTCTAAATATCCAATATGTACATTTCCACATCCCTTTTTTCTATACCCCTTTATAGCACAGGTATAAGGGACATCATACCGGCTGACTTAACAGGAGCCTTAAATCTGCATTTCATAACATCTGTGAATTTTAAAATCACAGAACTTAATTAATGTAAGGAGTTAATGTTTCCACTGAGTATAAAACAGCTGGATGTCATATGCCACGATTTATTTACTCACTGAAGAAGATAACTTTTGTATGTTCCTTGAGTTTTTACTTCTTGCAAGAGTTCAGGTCATTTTGCCAGCAGTGGAAATACACTGTGGTGCCCCAAGAGTCCCAGCACTGCCCTCCAAGCTCACATCTCCAAACCACAGTGGAAGTCACTCAGGTTGTTTTTCCCCAGTCAAAAGAGTTTTTTCTCTCTGCTTTCAAGCATGATATGGAATTATTACCATTTGGATAACTGTGTGGAGACCAGAATCCAAAGCCAATTAGAGAAGGATGATGTAAGGCTGCTAATTTACAATTACCACAACACCTGTGACATTTATAAATATTACCTCACAAAATTCCTGTGTCCTTAGGTAAATCCTTATATTTCACTCTTGCAAAATGGATCACATATGTTCCCTGCTTCTGTGACTTGACAAACATCTATTTATAAAGCAAGCCACTTTAAAACAGTTTGGCATTTAAAACATTTGACAAGCAGGACTGTTCCTAACATTTTACTGCTGTAATTAAGAATCAGGAGAAGCTACCAAACTTACGGTTAACTAAAGAGTCTGCGTAAGTGCCAGGAAACACATGACAACTGAGCAGAGAGGTGAAATCCTACAATATAAGGGACTAGGATTTAAGCAATGCACAAATGTATCAGTACTGTCTCTATATTAAAAACATAATTGATACCCCTATAATTTGTTTGGACCGATAATAGCTACAGTATAATATTAACAATGTCATTGGTCCTTTTTAATGGCAATAATAATGGTTTCCTGATGGTATCAAATGGGTTCACCAAATTAGGCAGTTGCAATCTATCAGTTCCTTCAGCCTGCATGAGCTCTGGTTTCAAAATATTTCCAGCATTTATTCCCTGGCAGACTGTTAACTGAAATTACTCTTTCTACAAGAAGGATGTGAAATAGCTTTACAGCAGCAGCAAATGGTGTCCAGCCTGTTCTTTCAGCCCTACATGGGAGGAGGAATATTGAGGAAGCCATGCAAAAACTCAAGCTGCCCAAGGTGTTTGCTTGTACAACAGTTACAGCAGCTTACAAAGGTTTTTGTCCCCATCATTCAACTGACAAGTAGTAAACTGACCCAAGGAAAATGCCCTGGACCGTTTCTTTCTGAAATACAGGAGGTGAACTTAAATATGAAGATAGTAGCAACTAATAGCTGGGAGACAAAAACTTAAGGCAATGTTATGATTATTTCACAGACACCAGTGGTGGCAATGCTATTTTAAAATCTTCATCTCATTGCAGGCCACTTCCCCACAACTGCAACAATATAAGGATTATTAATTACGTGCACACAGTAAGATACAAATGCAGGTCACAATGCTGTGAAGCCCAGCCCTCATTGTTAATAGTAACATAGATATCCCTGATTTTTCCTGTGCTACTTACTAAGTGAGGAACTAATGGTATGCAGATTGCATAATGGGGCTTAACTCAGAGATAACCTATTTATTCTCTGATTATTTTTTTTTTTGTAATATTCAAAACCAAGTGAGAGTAAAAGTGACTATCAAACTCAGTTAAATTCCACTGTTTATTTCAGTGGGATTTACATGAACCAATGGCCTTGCCTCTGACTTTGGTTGCACCAGCGTAGACCCTGAAAAAGCACCAAAGGAACTATCCAAAATTCACACTAATACAAAGTGGAACTTGAACTTGTCCAATCATCTTCAAAAGTAGTTGTATCTCTCTCCCTTTTTCCCAGTAGTTCTTCTGTCTCTCTTGTCTGCAATCTCTACCTGAAATGTCTTTCATGTCTTTCATGTCCTTCTCACATATCTACCTCCTTTTGGGATGAAAAAAAAAAAATAGGTATGAGTAATCATGACACCTCATAATATGATATATTGACAGGTTATTTCCTCCTGTTATACCTGGCTAAAAATCATGCTTGAGTCACATGCCAGTCCCAGTTTATCTTTCTGGATTCAATTTCAGATGAAACACCTATCATCTTGATGTTTCCACAAATATTTATGTCACAGAGAAATGTCTCATCTGATGGCCTATGGACTCAACGATGTGCAGCCATGGTTCAGCCAAAAGACAGAAGGACTTTCATAAATATCCTAAATTCATAAAAATACTAAATGAATCCAATTCTATTTGTGCTGTCAATATCCATGTCTAAGCCTTTGAGTACCTCTTCTTCCAAAGTTGCTGTTTTTCCTGCATAAGGGAAAGACTGCCTCCAATTTGCGATCTAAGACTCTCACGTGGGGGAGCTTAGGAATAGGTGATTCTTGATAATGAAATATTTTACTATACAAGTGTTCTTTAATTTGTAATATCATCCAGGGTACCTTGGTTCTTATCCCAAAATAGCAACATGGAGATGAAAGATTTCTTAGACGTCAAATAACCCACAAAAATGACTTTCTTTTTTGTGATGAAATACAGTGAAGAGGGAATGGCAGTGTGATAGATACCCTTGGAGGAAGGCAGAGTCAAGCCAGAAGGACAAAAAGTCGATAAATTACAGAAGCAAACTGAAAATATGGACACAAGGATTTCAGCTGCATAAATCATGGCAGCTCCAGTGGCACTGTGCTGATTTATTCTTTCTGTGAGCCTCGTCAGTTGAGCTATGCTGGCTCACTCACAGAAGATACAGAAAAAATTGAAATACTCTGAGGTTAATAGCCAGGACTCTGTCCCTCCCCGCTGTGCCCCTGGTATTGGTTACCAAATCTGAAGCCTCATCCTGGCATATGAAATAAGAAGAATGGAGCCAGGCATCAAGAAGCAGAAGCTGCAGCTGTGTTGTGAATGAAATCAGGACTGCCAGTGCAACAAGACTGGCCTTCTCCCCATCTCCTCTCATCTCTGGCATTCCCAGGCAGAATCAGTATCAGATTTTATGGGGATCTGAGGCAGAGGTTAATGTATGGGCCCTTCTCCCTTCCCATGTATTAGGTGATTTTGAGCATTACCCAATTTAGTGTGGTGTGACTCTCTGCCCACACCTGGGCCCTTGGGCAAATATTCTGGGTTTTCACCTCTAAAGATAGCTCCCTTCACAGGTCTACAGCAGAAATTCACCCATTCCAACACAAAAGCCTGATGATTTCTGGCTTTATTTCTCATATTAGCAGATGTGTCCTTGTCTTCTTCAATACTTCCAACTCTTTTGCTGCTTCTCTCCTGTTTCACTCCTGGGGATGCAGTAATAGCAAAGTTTAAAATCAGAAATAACAGAGATCAAAAGAGCCCTCAGATCATCTCACCCTCCCTCCTGAATGTTCCCCAGGGCACCTTCACCGAATTTGTTCAGTCCTGCTCCCTATGACTTTACTAATAGGGCTTTCAGCGACTTCCTTTGGTAGACAGCTCCACGGTGTTGTGTTTCTGAAACTTGACAATGGCTATTATTGCTCCTAAAGGGTGAAAATTAGGAATTTTGCTTTTCAGTAATTTTCTCCTCCATTAATAGAAACTCTAGCCCTAAATTACAGTTGACCCTCTAGGTCACTATTAATCAACCTTACGAATCATTTGAAACTCCAAGACATAATCTTCACCTATCTAGTCTAGATTTTTAAATTCCAAAAGTGTTTTTTTTTAACATAAACATAGTAAATACAGCATAGAGTAACGTGATATGAGGATATCATATTCTTGACTAGTACCACTGGTCACTGTCAAACACTGCCAAAGAATTACCCAAGCCAGAGCTTAGAAGCCGGGGAATAGGGATCCAAAAAGCTTGTTGGGAATTAATGAAAAATCATGTGGCAATATTCCAGCAAAAAACAAATAGATACATAACAAATGAGGTGGAATTCTTCACTCCCTTATTCCTTTTACAAGTTCTTTGGGCAGGAACTGCGCTTCTCCATCTGGCATAGAGATCTCTATTTAAGTTTACTAAGTTGTATGCAATTCAGAACATAAAACTACTAGTAAGGTGGATCCATTTAAGCTTTGTCTGAGTAGAATATACATGAAGGTAGCACATCTTCCCTTTGATCTTAACACAGTGCCAAGCCTTCCAGTAGGAACCGGAACTCTTTTGAGTTGTCCCCAGGATTCCCTTCCTCACTGGGGTATCTGGAGAGCTTTGTTCACCCCAAGACTTCAAATATTTTACTTTCATTCTTACACCACATTTCAAGTGTGTTTCATAAGGATAATGTTAAGGTGCTGAGGATTTCCCTGAACCCTATGACCCACCAGGATAATTATTAGCCCATCATACAACAGGAGTTCACAAGCAGTGCTTGAAATGGCCCTTGTTATAATAAACAGGGACAGAGCATGAAGACCCTGTGCCCTCTCCTTCCACCCAGCCTGACTTTTTCAGAGTAACCTCCCACAATCTCCTGAAGGTTATGTCATTTCTTCTGCATATTTCCAGTGTCTGTATCTATAAAACAAGGAGCCCCCAGGACTAATCCGAAGTGGCTTCAATGTGTGGTAACATTATTGTTCACTGTTCTCATACCTTAGCCCTCAGCTTTGTAGTGACAGAGCAGGCTGACCTATTCTTGTTTACACTGCTATAAATATGGTAACCAACTTTTTGCATGTTCCGAATATGCTTCGTTAATGATCAGCACTGTGTCAGAAGTGAAGAAATGCTTTCTCATAGCCCTATCAAATGTCGGAGTCTGAAATATATTCCAAAGGCATGCCTCAAAGCCTCCACTCCAATACCTGGGCAAAGACATGGACACCTGAAAATAATACAGGATCAGATGAGGGGTGCACATCTGGCCAGAGATTCAGGGGATGATAATTTTCACTGATGCATGAGTTTTGGCTCTTACCCCAGGCAACTGATCTCCTATCAGCTAACCATGAAAATTGGTCACATATGTCTTCTGAACTCTTCACTCCCTCGATTTGACAGGGTTCTGCACACAAACATCTCCCCTGACCCTTTTTAGCTCATCTCACAAATATTTTATCCCAATGATAGAGGGTGACCAAACAATTTAGGGCAGATTAGGATAGGGTTTAGTGGAAAATAGGAAATGTAATGTAATCGTATTAAGAAAAGGGGGATTTTAACAGGAAGATGAGAGGATAGATTTCTTTGCAGGCCTTAGGAAAACTAGGTTGAATTTAAAACCAAGATGATGTTCAAAGTGTAGGGAGCAAAACTGCCTTGGGCATAATTGTCATTCCTGTCTCCAATTTGTGAAATTTTTTAGTACGCCACAAAGGAAACCGAAAGTGCACAGATTGAACAACCAGCGCTGTAGAGAGCTTAGTCCTTCTGCAAAGCTGGTATAAGCCTTCTCATAAAGGCTAAACCAAAGCCTGACCTGAGGTCAAGAGGAACTGAAGCCCAGTGTGGATGGAGCCTTGAGTAACCTGATCAGTGGAAGATGTCCCTGCCCACAGCAGGGGGATCTGGACTACATGATCTTTAAAGGTCCTTTCCAACCCAAACCATTCTGTGATTGTATGAAGACATCCTATCTTTCTTAGATGACACTTAGCATTTTTCAGAAGCTAAGTTGGTCCAAACACAGCAAGCAATTTATTAGCAGCTGTGTGCCACTGGCTGGCTCATATTATTATTATCAAGGAGAACCTGCGGATGAAGCACTCCATAGACAGATAGGAAAAGCCTCACGCTCGCAGGCCCTTGTTCTCATGGGAGACTTCAACCACCCTGACATCTGTTGGAAGGACGGTACGGCCCGGCACAAGCAATCCAGGAGGTTCCTCGATTGTGTGGAAGACAACTTCCTTCTGCAAGTCATAGAGGAGCCGACAAGGAGAGGTGCCATGCTTGACCTCATGCTCACCGACAGGGAAGGGCTGGTTGGAAATGTGACTCTCCAGGGCAGCCTTGGTTGCAGCGATCATGAGATGGTCAAATTTGAGATCCTCAGGACAGTGAGAAGAGCGCGCAGCAAGCTCACGGCCCCGGACTTCAGGAGAGCAGAGTCTGGCCTCTTCAGGAACCTGCTTAGTAAGGTTCCATGGGCTATAGCCCTAGAGGGCAGGGGGGCCCAAGACTCTTGGTTGATGTTCAAGGATCACCTGCTACAAGCTCAGGAGTGTTGCATCCCAACTAGAAGGAAGTGCAGTAGGAGGGCCAGGAGACCTCCTTGGATGGATAAGGAGGTGCTGAGGAAAATTCAAATTAAAAAAGAGGCTTATAATAAGTGGAAGCAAGGACAGGTGGCCTGGGAAGAGTACAGGGATGTTGTCTGGGAAGCTTGGGACCAGGTTAGGAAAGCTAAGGCCCAGTTAGAATTAAACTTGCTAGAGGTATTAAAGATAACAGGAAGAGATTCTACATCTATGTAGCAAATAAAATACAGACTAGGGACAATGTAGGCCCCCTCAGGAAGCTCTCAGGAGAACTGGCTACACAGGATTTGGAGAAGGCTGAGGCTCTGAATGACTTCTTTGCCTCGGTCTTCACTGGCAAAGGCTCTGACCGCACCACCCAAGTCTTGGAAGGTAGATGCAGGGACTGTGAGAATGAAGACCTTAGGCCCACTGTAGGAGAGGATCTGGTTTGAGACCATTTTAAAAACCTGAACGTGCACAAGTCCATGGGTCCTGATGAAATCCTTCCACGGGTCCTGAAGGAGCTGGTGAAGGAAGTTGCTAAGCCACTGTCCATCATATTTGAGAAATCATGGCAGTCAGGTGAAGTTCCCGATGACTGGAAAAAGGGAAATATAACCCCCATTTTCAAGAAGGGGAAAACGGATGACCTGGGGAATTACAGACCAGTCAGTCTCACCTCTGTGCCTGGCAAAATCTTGGAGCAGGTTCTCCTGGAAGGCATGCTAAGGCACATGAAAATCAACAAGGTGCTTGGTGACAGCCAGCATGGCTTCACTAAGGGGAAATCCTGCCTGACCAATTTGGTGGCCTTCTATGATGTGGCTACAGAACTGATAGACAGGGGTAGAGCAGTTGATATCATCTACCTGGACTTGTGTAAAGCATTCAACACTGTCCCACATGACATCCTTGTCTCTAAATTGGAGAGACATCAATTTGATGGATGGACCACTCGGTGGATAAAGAACTGGCTGGATGGCCGCACACAAAGAGTTGCGGTGAATGGCTCAATGTCCAGCTGGAGACCAGGAACGAGTGGTGTCCCTCAGGGATCGGTGTTGGGACCGGTCTTGTTCAACATCTTTGTCGCTGACATGGACAGTGGGATTGAGTGCATCCTCAGCAAGTTTGCCGATGACTCCAAGCTGTGTGGTTTGGTTGATACCCTGGAGGGAAGGAATGCCATCCAGAGGGACCTTGACACGCTTGTGAGGTGGGCTGATGCCAACCTTATGAAGTTTAACCATGACAAGTGCAGGGTCCTACACCTGGGTCGGAGCAATCCCAGGCACAGCTACAGGTTGGGCAGAGAAGAGATTCAGAGCAGCCCTGCAGAGAAGGACTTGAGGGTGTTGGGTGTTGGTTGGTAAGAAAATGAACATGGGCCGGCAGTGTGCGCTTGCAGCCCAGAAAGCCAACTGTATCCTGGGATGCATCCAAAGGAGCGTGACCAGCAGGTTGAAGGAGGTGATCCTGCCCCTCTACTCTGCTCTTGTGAGGCCTCACCTGGAGTATTGTGTGCAGTGCTGGTGTCCTCAACATAAAAAGGACATGGAACTGTTGGAACAAGTCCAGAGGAGGGCCATGAGGATGATCAGGGGACTGGAGCATCTCCCATATGAAGACAGGCTGAGGAAGCTGGGGCTGTTCAGCCTGGAGAAGAGAAGGCTGCGTGGAGACTTCATAGCAGCCTTCCAGTATCTGAAGGGGGCCTATAGGGATGCTGGAGAGGGACTCTTCATTAGAGACTGTAGTGATAGGACAAGGGGTAATGGGTTCAAACTTAAACATGGGAAGTTTAGATTGGATATAAGAAGGAAATACTTTCCTGTTAGGGTGGTGAGGCACTGGAATAGGTTGCCCAGGGAGGTTGTGAATGCTCCATCCCTGGCAGTGTTCAAGACCAGGTTGGACGAGGCCTTGGGTGATGTGGTTTAGTGTTAGGTGTCCCTGCCCATGGCAGGGGGTTGGAACTAGATGATCTTAACCCTAATCCAACCCTAATTATTCTATGATTCTATGATTATTCACTGTAATAATTCTGTTAACAAAGATGCAGAGAAGAGGTACGGTAACTCAAGGCTGTTTCTGCACACAAACATACACAAAATTAGAAAGTTAAAGTTATTGTATTTTCTGCAGGAGCCAAGAAAAGTGACTTGAGCACAGTGAGCAGAGCCTGGCTAAGCTGAGCCCACAGGAGGACTCTGGGAAAGTTTCTTTTTTCGGTGGCATCCTGGACGAAGAAGGGTGACGCATTATTCCCACCAGCCTCAAGCCACTGTCACTACTACCACAGCCCAATTTTCCTTTCAACAGAGACGGCTCATGTGCAGAAAGAGACCACTGCCCACTCTTGAGAATGGGATCTATATGATTAGATAGTCACCCTCCTGGCGTAATAAATCATTCTCTCCTATGCTTCTATTGCTGAATACTTCCAGTGTTCAATATTTCAAGTACTTCTGTTGGTCAAAGCCCATACTGATTTTCTGGAAGTAGTTTCATTTGCATTATACTTGTACAAAAACATGATTTATTTTAAATGTCAGGAGTAAATTATAGTTTTACAGATTTTGTAGAAGGTTTTTCTTCCTGACAAAATAAATTATTCTTCCCCCAGAATTACCAGGTTTCCTCAGGTCTTGGTTTTCCTCCTCTTTATTTAGAAAGCCACACATATGAGTACACTAAATATTTATGAATATAATTTATGAGCCCAGTTGTCTGTTTCTTGCCAAAAGTAAGAAGCTGGCCTGTGTGTGGTCTGAAAAATCCTAACTATGACCAGACTGAAACCACAGAGGTGACGGCAACTTCACATTCATTGGGAAAGACATCCAAAAATTCCATATATGACTTAGAAAATATGTTCTAAACAATAAGGAAACATACATCATCTCTAAGCTAACCAGGTTGTTAATTCAAAATAAAAGGCAATAAGGGATGTTAAGCACAAGACGTTTGTCAGCAACATTACAAAAGACATAAGAACTGAAAAAAGTGTACTGTTTTCCTGGCTGAACTGATGTATTTTGCTTTGGTGTATTTGCCTAATGGCTTATTCTTATCTTTAAACAAGGTGATTTGGGCTTCCACTCAAAAATTAAAGAGTCTCTCCATTGAGTGTATGAGAAGCTAGATGAGGCCTCAAGGTGGGACACAACACACTCAGGTGACCTCCCGAGACTCTCATTGCAGATGATCCCAAATAGCATTTTTCATTGATTAACATACAATTCTTCACAAGCAAATACGTCTTTAACGCTAGGAAAATACAGCATGATGGGTAAGAAGTCACTGGTATTTGCTGTCACAATAAGAAAAGACATCAAGTTAATATCCCAGAAATTACGAAACCAAAGCTTTGCACAGGATCTTTGCTATTCTCTTGGATTTATCAGGATAGAATTCCTCCCAACCAACTTTTTTTATATGAGTGAAGCTAAGAACTAAAAATATTTTAAAACTAAGTTAAAAGCAATATAAAAGATTTGGGGTTTAATTTAAAAATAATCATTCTTGAAAGTTTAACATGGTGAGGGGAGCTGAAGAGGTAATCACAGGGAGTAGACTTTTCTGAAGCAATTATTATCTCATTCCCACTGGATGCAGAATGGGAGAAATGCATTCTGGCATCATGCTGTCCCCCACTTTGCATTTACTAGCTTTGCTTGTCTTTTGAACTGGGGAGTTCCTGCTTTCGTGCCTCTAGTGTACAATTTACAATGTAGATCAAATACTTATAACTAGGTTGCTTTTCATGTTCCCCTAGGTGCTGCGTATTAGCCTGTTTTACGAGATTTTGGTGAAGAGCAGCATATCCTATAAATTCAGTGTTTGAAATCCACTGGGACTCATGAAGTACCAGTTTGAGGATTCAGAAACTTTGTTAGAGAGCAAAATTCTCTGCCGGCACATATTGTGCCCCTAATTAAGGAAACTTTCCTGTTTACGTGGCGGTTAAAGAAAATTGCTGATCATAGATCCGCAGCTAATCACATGTTCTTTAGAAAGGCAAATAATTTTCTGAATAATACGTGTGTTTGAAAGCTCCCAAAGTAAAGAAAGAGGTCTCTGGGCATTGAGTACTTATCCATATGAGCAAGGAACACCTTCAGGTCTGTCTCTAATAGTCTATGGCTCTATAGCTACTGTAAAGGGATAACTTTCACAGGCTATTACTTTTGTTTTTGTTAACCCACAGAATTGAACCCATGGGCACATTTAGAAGGTTTTTTCCAGTCTGATCTTTCAGTGGCCCCTCATTCTGCCTACAGGAGTCCAAGTATTTCTAAGGTGAACACATAATCAATTAGTTATTTTTATGCAGTTTATCTTAATGAAAATTCAATCAAGCATCACAACCTTCTTGAGCACCCATTCTGCACCATTGTGTCAGCCTCCGGAGAAGTCACGAAGTAGTGCCCTTAACAAACTTTATACAGCACTTATATGCAGTGCCTGCCACTGTAAGCCTAAAAGAGCTCCTTTATTAGTTCTGTAAGAGAGAAGCCAATGCAACAACATCTGTACAGGTTTTCAGATCCAGCACTTCCCTCATTGTTTTTTTACGGGTTGAGAAATGCCAGTTCAGCTGGCCTATCATGCCATCCTAATTTCTCAGTCATTTAACAATGCTCAGAATTGGTGGGGATGGTTGTTGTTGCTTTCATCTAGATATTAACTTATTTTAAAATCTACTTCGAGCTTTCCCTTGTAAAAGACCAAGTAAGTCTATCATCTCTGGGTAGTCCAAACCTTTGCTATAAGGGAAAGCAATGCCCTAGGGAAATGCCTGAGAAAGAATTTGCAGATTTAACTGAAAAGTCTCAAGGGAAAAAAAAAGGTAACAGAGAAGCTCCAACAAAAGCACCTTCACATTTGCAGCTATTTGCCTCTGATGTTTTTCCTTCCTCTGGCCAATTACATTTTTAGCTAAGTTTGGCGTACAAGTGGACCATATAACCATTGGATCTGATTTACTGAAAAATACAGAATCATATCAGGGAACCATAGAATGGTTTGGGTTTGAAGGAACCTTAAAGTTCATCCAGTTCCAACCCCCTGCCATGGGCAGGGACACCTTCTACTAGAGCAGGTTGCTCCAAGCCCCATCCAACCTGGTCTTGAGCACTGACAGGGATGGGGCAGCCACAGCTTTGCTGGGCAACCTGTGCCAGTGCCTCACCACCCTCAGCGAAGGATTTCTTCTTAATATCTAATCTAAATCTACCTTCTGTCAGTTTAAAGCCATTTCCCCTTGTCCTATCCCTACACATATATTGTAAAATTCATGGATAACTGTCTTTACATATTTGATGCTGTGTTTCTGTGGCTGCTCAAGGCATGAGAACATCTGGATGTATCCCGCCATCTGTGCTGCTCCTCAGTGCCAGCTATACTAGGGACCTGGGGCAGGTCTCCCCAGCTGAGCAGAGCAGTCTGTGCCATACTGCACCTATGCTTCCTCAGAAGTCAAAAAACACCAATATCAACTCAAGCTGCAAAGGCACCTGGTGGGGAGCAGAGCTGGCACTGATCTCCTTCATACAGGCTGATTGGGACCCTGCATGACCAGTGCCTTAATCTCCTGAGCTCAGCATGTCAGCCTTAAGCCTGAAGGACAACCTGAAATATGAGCAGAGGACATGGGTCACAAGTTTGTACCTGTTCAAACCCACTCACACATCTGTGCTTCACCCTAATCCACAGCTCAATTCAAAACCTGGGGAGATCATTCATCTCTGAAAAACTAGCAAGAGCCACAAGCCACCCTCTGTTCAGTTTTATATCATCTTTCACCCAGAGATCTTTAACCAATTTGCTGGCATTAATTAAGCCTCATAAACTTCTCTAGCAGTTAAATAAATGTTCTTATACACACTTTATACCAGCTCTTACCTTAAGTGAGTTTTTCTAAGTGTTCATTCCTGCTGACTTGTGCAAGAGCAGCAGTCAGTATGAATATGCTGACATCCTGAAATACCGCTTCTTGCAGGTAAGCCTCAATTTAGTTTTCCACTAAAGTAACATATGGAAAAACATACACTTAACCATGCACAGTGTAACTTAAATATGTTGCATACTCCAGAGCATACATGAAATAAGACATGTCAACCAGACTATATCAGGCTTTGTAACAGCCAGTATACTTGCAAGCAAAATAGACTTTGGATATGATTATAAAATTCATTTTAAATGTCATGAAAACTGAATCAATCCTGGCTTTTGGACACTGGGCTGTGGTGGACATTTTGTTAGCCTTTTAACTGATAATTTTAAAAAGAGCACTTCGATTTTTCCACAAAATCCCTTTAAAGCAGTCCATGTCCAGTCAGTTGAGCT
The DNA here is from genome assembly GCF_028554395.1 of Pezoporus wallicus. Taxonomy (NCBI): domain Eukaryota; kingdom Metazoa; phylum Chordata; class Aves; order Psittaciformes; family Psittacidae; genus Pezoporus; species Pezoporus wallicus. The sequence goes on from NW_026640314.1 coordinate 368,315, forward strand.
GATGCTGTGCATTGTTATGGCGATGATCTAAGTTTAACTCTTGGATTAATCTGCCACTCTTCAGAGATGGGGCTCCTGGAGTCCCTTTGCTTATTCCTGTAAAATGCAGGTGATACTTTTGGCATTGCTGCAAGACAATCTTTCTACATTGCTGAGTAGACATTCAGTCTTGAAATGAAATGTTTTCTTTCTCCTTGAACACAAGAGTTGCTGAAGTTTCAGTTCTGACTACTCATCATTTTGTCATTGGCTTTACAAGGACGAGGATTTCCCTTGCACCAAAGGTATTCCATTGTCAGACCCTTGGGCATAAATGGACCACTTCTAAAGCAGCATATGAAAAGCCAAACTGTCATGCAAACACTTTAATTCCTTCTGCAGACACCCTGGAAAATCATTACAGGTAAATATTCAGAAAATTGTTGAAAGCCATTTCCCTTAGCCACTGAGAAGGTTAGGTTCAATAAAAAGCTGAACTTATGTCAACACTGCTCAGTCAGGGATTATATTGAGGTCTCATCACAGCATTAAAGGTCTGTTTCTTATATGTGTTCAAACTGTGGTCCAATTTGTGGGTGCCCTGATTTGATGGACACTTTACCTCTATGTTTAGTGGCACATTCATTACCTGTGCATTGAATAGCCCAGTCTAGAGGGCAGGAGTGGACTTCACAGCATGACCCTAGCGCAAATTTCCACTCTGCTCTTGCTCAAGCCACAAAGTCTCTTAATTTCTTCTTGTGCATCTGCCTTAATCTTAAAATGTCACAAGCCTTCTGCACAGCCGTGGAGTATTTAAGGATTTTGTCAGTGCTAAGTTACTCAAGAGAACTCCTGCATGAGAATTAATAAAGTTTGAGTGTAAACTTGCCAACTGCCCAGCTTTAGCTCCATAACAATGGAGTTTGGGGTTATTTTAGGCTTCATGAACCTTGCAACACCAGAACTACAGGCATGAGGCAGAAAACCACAAGTCCTAAACAGAGAGAGGAACCTGCAGAGCCATTTTAAAAGTGCTCCTGCCACATCAGCTAAGGCCCCTAGATACAGCCATCTGCCTCTGTTTTCCTTTCCCCTTTGCTATACTTCCCCTTCCAGATGTTTTTCATCATCTTAGGTAGCAATTCAGGCATTCGTGTAACTGATCCTAAGAAGTGTGCTGCATGTGATTAGCATCAAGTCACTAAAGAACAAAGAAATGCAATTAATCCCTGTTTAAATAAAGAACAGATTAGATCAGATTAAACATATTAGCAATGGGCAAACCTCAGATGGTTTGGAGACAGGACTTGGGCTGAAAAAGTGTTTGGGAGTGCCAGTATAACCCAGATCCTATCCAAACTTTCTGATGCTTCAATCCAAGAAGGCTGGAAAACACTAGGAAAGCTCTCCTGTATGATACTTCGCACTTCCTGCTCTCCAGTTCAGTCAGAAAAAAAAAACCCAGATGTTCTTACATTATGTTGACTTGTGGCACCAACACCTCTGATCCTGCTCAGAACAAGAAAATATTGAGGATAAAGTTGCCTACTTACTAAATAGGGGTTTAGTTAAAAGGCATTGCTATAGTTGATTGGTTGGTTGGCTAGTTTTGTTATGGGTTGAACTGTTTTCTAGACTTTATGGTAGAAACAATAACCACCATTCTGTTATCCCATTGATATTACTGATGTTGCATGTGCATCGAATAAAGCATTTTGAACATCCCATCTTCACAAAAAGAAGTCCTATTTTTTTTTAATGAGGGCTTAACTGCCAGCATTCTGATCCCACTTGCCCTTGGTCATCGTGCTTGTAGTAAGTGTGGTTAAAGCCCTTCCCAAATCTTCCAAGCCATCACACTGGTAAAGTTTCAGCCATTGGGCAAAAGTGATTTCTCACCTGTTTCCTAAATATTTATTATTCATGGGTGGATTTCAACCCCTTTCACAGTGACTAGCACTCTCCTCAAGAAAAAGCCCTACTGAGATCTCTGGTATACGTGGAAAATAAGAAAAGGGCTCAGCAGGATCTTCAGTGCTAAAGAAGCAAATGCCTCAGAGCTCTGAAATCTTAGTCCTCTTTCAAACTGAAAAAAACTCCATCTCTTGCCTGAAACCTGCTCTCAGAAACTTTTAAAAATATGGTTTGTCAGACATTTTGGATTTTATTTCTAATGAAATGCTAATAAAAATATGGAGCAGTAATTTATTTTGTGGTGCTACATTCAAAGAGTGAGAATACTTGGTAGCTGTGCTCAAGATGAATTGCTGGGAAATGGCTTTAAAATCTGTCCTGTCCTTTACCTGTTTAGATTTATACCGCCTCACATGTTAACAGCCCTTAGGTGACTTCTTAATGCCAAATGTAAATACAAAAACAAGACGAAAATGTTCCCCTTGCATTTATGTTTACCTTTCCTGGAAGAAGGCCACTTCTGTCACTCAGAGCTCAGACTGTTCTTTTAATTTGGCAACAACTCCATGGCTGCTGTTAATAGCATTATTGGTGTTGGAGGTAAGCCAGACACCATACTTTTCTAACCAATTTGTCCAATAAAATGGATTATTTTGTTAGTTAATCTGTCACTTCTTGAAAAGAGAAATCTTTAAAGGCATTTTTAAAAATATTCTTGGTTTATGCCTTATGCTTTCCCATTACCATGCATCAATACCAAAGCTTTTACAGGCACTAATTAAGTTTTGGTATATTCAAAGAAAAAATGCCTGTTCAGCATTGAAAGGAATCTTTGTTTTGACACTTTCTTTCCCTCCAATGATTAAAAAAAAATTTAAGTGTTTCAACTCTGGGGTGATAACTTTTCTTGTCTTACCCCTACAGTCCTTTTCCCCCACAACACACCAGCCTTTTCTGTGTAAAAATGGAACAAGACACAGTCAAACCAACACAGCTGGCTTCTCTACAGGCATGCACCCTGTGTCCCTGCTCTTGCAGTAACTCCAGATCTTTCGCTTCACCCTCACCACCGATTCCCTTCCCTTTCCTTTCCTTTCCTCTCCTCTCCTCTCCTTTCCTTTCCTTCTTTCTCCTTTTCTTTCCTTTCCTTTCTCCTTTTCTTTCCTTTCTCCTTCTCTTTCCTTTCCTTTCTCCTTTCCTTTCCTGTCCTTTCTCCTTTCCTTTCCTGTCCTTTCTCCTTTCCTTTCCTGTCCTTTCTTAGCTTTACTTTTTCTTGCCTTTGCCTTTGCCTTTGCCTTTGCCTTTCCATCTCTTTTCTTTCTCTTTCATTTCCCTTTTCTTTTTCTTTTCCTTTCCTTTCTCTTTCATTTACCTTTTCTTTTCCTTTTCCTTTCCTTTTCTTTCCTGTCTCTTTCCTTTCCCTTCCCTTCCCTGAGCAAATGGCTGGCTCCAAACAAGGCACATGTGGCTGAGCAGCCCATAGAGGTGTATGTTTGGTGAGCTAGAACACCGAGCAAGGCTAAATGTTTGAACACACTGTACAGAGTTCGATTCCTGCACTGGTTCTCCTTCTTTGCACATCTATCAGTTTTCAGAGGTTTAAGAGCTCACATCTGAGAGTGCATCTGTTCTGCCTAGAGATGTTGAAAGTGGCCAGCAGGTTCAGCAGTTACTGCAGGTGGCAGATGAGCAGATACCCCAGAAGAGCAGGCTGGAGTATCACCTTCTCTTAAAGAGGAGCTGGAGGACACAGGGCAGAGAACAAACCATGAAAATCTTCATAACCAACAGCAATAAAAGTGTTCATACACAAAAATCAGATTGATAAAATATGTTGTATCTTAACAACAATCATGCAAACAAACAAAAAGACCACCATCACCTCACAAGTATTCATTATTTCCTGTGCAGCACTGCAAAAGAAATAGAGCCAGATTGTATGACAAACACTGTATGTTCATTGACAATCTGGTTTTGCCTTTAATACAGCTTAAATCAGAAGCAGAGTAAACAGGGCTGCAAGGAGGCATTGGACATAAACTGTGTAATTCTATCTGGCCCTGAAAACTGTAATTTCAGTAGGGCAACCTTAAGTACCTACTGTGTCATTCCCATAGGGATTCAGGTGGTTAAGTGCATTTCTGCACTGTATTTGGGTCTTGAATATTTTCTAAGTGGAATGTGGACAATTTTATGGAGTTTGGGTTAACTACTTTTGGTTTTTTTAACTGTAATCATCTGTATGTCAACTCTGGTTTGGTCAGTGTTTCTTACCCTAGGGTGAGCCCACAGTCCAGGGCAGCGTGATGGGGGCTCATCCCTCTGCCCACTAGCATGGCCCTTGGGCACACAAAGGAACTGCTGGCAGCTGCCTGCTGCCCACATGTGTCTCTGGGCAGGAAGGGCTGTGCAGGAGGAGTAGGCAGCAATGCACAGCCAGATGCCTACTCTGCATTAACGGCGCCCACGCAAGCTGTGGCATGATGACAGGAACACCAAGCTCTGCTCCACAGCTCAGCACAGGTTAGCCAGCCACATTAGCATTGCGCCATGCCCAGCTGATGTCCCCTAAAATCTGGTTTGCCTGAGAGCTGCTTCTCCTCTGTAGCTGCATGAGTCCCTGAGGGCAGGCTATTTAACTTGGTCTGCCAAAAATTCAAACCAAACTCTATTTCCTCTCATGTTTAGGAGTATAAACAATGACAATTTATATCTGACATCTCTTAACTCAAGGAAAGGCTTTATATAAACACACGTTCGCTGTCTTCTGGTTTCTTTCTTAACCAAACCCTTTAGAAAGTGTACACACACTTCATAATGATAGAAGCAACATTTTCCTACTGCTACATACCGGAGAAGTGCTTGGCATAGCATTTCATTCCAGCTTCAAATCCCCTGCGCACAGCAAGGCTGAAGCCCAGGCTCTATACTTGCTGCTCCTGATGAGATGTGCCTGGAGTCTGAAGCTGAAGGTTGTTTATGATCCCTGAATCCTTGCACCTGGTCTCCTGCTCCGCCAGCCCCAGCACAGCACAGCTCTCCAGCATGGCTGGAAGAGACCCTCTGTGCTCTGCGTTCCTTGGAAAACATCCTCTGCTTAACAGAACTCAAGTATTTTATTAATGAAGCTCAAATGGAGGCTCTGCAGTTTCTAAAAGCACAGCGCTAGCCATTTATTGCCAAACAGTGCAATCCTTAAAGCACTCAGCATTGTCAGAAGTCCCAGAGGTAGTGCTCTGCTTTATACAGGGAAACACTATGGTCTTGGGCTGTGCTACACGTGGCTTTGCTCACCTGTCCATTTCTAAGCAGTCTGGGGTTTACCAGACCGGTCCCCATGAACCTTCTTACTAGAACACAAACTCATTGGATGACTTGAAATAACAAATTGACAGAGCTTCTTTTAAAGCTTTCAGGGGAATCTCTGTTTCTGAAACATATATAAATATATAATAAAAACAGAAACATCAGTGAGCGGTTTACTGGAATTGGAGGCTCAGCTGTTTTCTAACCTGTAAGTAGACTACAGAAGCCATTGCTTTGATGACCCTTATATTTTCCAAACCATGTACCGCTTTGTACACACTTACATGCTCACACAGTGGACACCTCAAGTGCCCCCAAAAGGATAGGGGATCAGCAAGGAGCAGAGACTTTGGCTGAACCCTGTCTGCATACATGTACAGGCACTGCAGTCAGTGTCCAGAAACACCCTGAAGCAAGGACTAAGTTACCAAAACACCTATCAGTCAGCTTCAGGATGGAAAAGTAGCTCTCAGGACAAGTGGTTTCACACTACCTATTTACTGGACAGCAATGAGTCCATTGCAGTGCAGGAAGGTGGAAATAAGTAACCTGAAGAAAGCCTGAGTAACCTGCCCAAGAACAAGAGGTGCATCTCTTCTAAGAAATGGTACTCAAGCTTGTGTCACTTCCCACACACTGCAGGTACCCAAACACCGCTGGGGAACTGCAACCACAAAACCTCAAACTATAGCCAGCCTGTGTTTATGCAGGATTTATAGGATATCTAGTTTGCTAAGTGGCTTCTGACAGGCTTTGGGGGCTTCTGTCCTGAGCCTGACAACTGCCTTGTGGACAAAGGGCTGCAAACCTCAAAGGATCACCAGCCTGACAGCAGCTCAGACTGCCACTATCATAAAAAGAAGAGCTTAGGAGACACTGCTGGTGGTGACAGAGCCATATAAATTTTGAAATGAATGCCTTGGAAACAGACAAGTCCTTCCCAAGAGATCAGGAAATGCACAAGGATGCAAGAATACAAAGTTCAGACTGTTTTGTTCAAATCCCAGAAGTCTTATACATCAGCACTGAAATGGTATCAACACTAATAGGTATACCAGCACGTTTTCTCAAGCCTAAAAATCAAACACTGGTGTTGCATAATAACAAGCATCAGTTTTGCCATCTTCACCAGTCAGCTGCTACCTCAGGTTTGCTATTTTACCCGCACTGACAAAGACCCCACAGATAGGCTCATGGGCACCATTTCCCACCTCAGACTTTCTAAGTAGCACCCTTGCTCCACCCAGGCCTGTCCCACACTCTGTTGGATCAGCCCCAGACATCTCCAAGCTGCTCAAAAGCCTTCTTTAAGCCCCATTTCTGCACTTCTCCACCCAACCCACCAGCTCCTTCCCAGCTGCTGGTGCCTTAACCCCTTCACTTCCTTGCTGAGCTTTAAAACCCTATTATTGGAGAGAAGAGAAGGAGGGGGGTGTCTCTATCTGTACAATGTGTTAATAAAAATCCTTGCAACACAGGCCCAGTTTTATACTCTGTATTTCTTGTGTACACAAGGATCTGAAATGGCGCCATGGAACAGCCAGATTTGTACTAACCTGAATGCTGGGGGAGGAATTTGGTGTATGTAAATGATTTCCTTCCGAACATAAAACTCAGCAGGGGACTGGAGCACCTCCTGTGTGAAGACAGGCTGAGGAAGTTGGGTCTGTTCAGCCTGGAGAAGAGAAGGCTGCGTGGAGACCTCATAGCAGCCTTCCAGTATCTGAAGGGGGCCTATAGGGATGCTGGGGAGGGACTCGTCATTAGGGACTGTAGTGACAGGACAAGGGGTAATGGGTTTATACTTAAACAGGGGAAGTTCAGGTTAGATATAAGGAAGCAGTTCTTTACTGTGAGGGTGGTGAGGCACCAGAATTGGTTGCCCAGGGAAGTTGTGAATGCTCCATCCCTGGCAGTGTTCAAGGCCAGGCTGGACAGAGCCTTGGGTGAGATGGTTTAGTGTGAGGTGTCCCTGCCCATGGCAGGGGGGATGGAACTTGATGATCTTAAGGTCCTTTCCAATCCTAACTGTTCTATGATTCTATGATTCTTCAAGAGAAATCTGCAGAGGCCCTTAGGCACCTTTAGCTGTGCCAAGCCATGCCGTACCCCTCGGTTAACACTGCTGGTGCAGGGTTTGTCTTGTATTTAGCAAAAGCCTTAAAAATCACTCCTGTTGTAGGCAGAGGTTTATACACTGCATGTAGGCATAGCTGCAGCAAAGTTCTCTCACACATACAAGATGAATCCATCTCACTTTCAGAAAGGCTGCTGTGGTCAGCCCCAATATCCTGCTTTACGCAATGGGTCTAGCAATCCTTCTGATGTTTATACTTAGAAGCATGAAGTGCTCCAAGCAGAATGGAAAGGAAGTGCTCCAGGTTCTGAGTATCACTTCAACCTTTGCGACCATTAAAGTAAATGAAGATAAAATAAATGAAATAATGAAGTGAAATAAAGTGAAGTGAAATGAAATAAAATTAAATTAAAAACTAAAATTAATAAAAATAATAAAAATAATAAAAATTAAAATAGAACTAAATAAATAAAAGAAAAGAAAATAGTTTTAGGCAAATATCCCACAGTGAACTCAAAGTAAAAGTATACACGGCACAGCGTTTCAGCTTGGAGGCCTCTATCCTCACTTCACACTAAATAGCTTTAGTATTAAGTATTTCTAATGTATTATCATTTGTAAGCATCTGGACAATCTGGCAATTGTGGCAGGGTTGGGATTTGACTCACAGGCTAATAAAATCTTCAGTGAAACCTGTACACCAAACATATGAAGTCCGACAGAGGTATTATTTCTGTGTGCCACCGATGTGTTAGCTTCAACCCCACACTGGCCACACAGCGAAGGAGTTGGGAGGAAACATCTGGGGGTTGGCAAGCCTCTTTCAAATGAGCTTCGTGAGAGATGCTTACAGGAGACAAGTACGTGTCATTGCACCGAGGGAGGTGTCAGTGAGGCTCAGCAGCAGAGCACACTTCCAGCCTTCACATTCTTGTCTTCTAAGGGTGCACCTCCTTCTGCCTTAAGATTTTGGCTTCCATTGCCTGTGAAGGGGCCCAATAGTTTTGCTTTTCTGATGTTGTCCCTGGCTTCAACATCTCTGCGTTTTGTTGCTCTTCCAGTGAATAAAAAATAACCCTGAGCTGCCTTTGGCAGCCCTGCATGGGGCAGGCGTTTGTAGTGAGAAGACTGTTTCCCAAAGCAAGCCAAACTGTAACATTTGACATGGGATCTGGTTTTTCAAGGTCCTTAGTCTGGACTAGAAAAGACTATGCACGTACCTGACCCATCAGTATCATATGTTGCTTTAGCCTAAAACAGGCAGGAGTCCATCCTCTCTCTGCATGGGCAGCAGAATTTTTATGAAACACCCTGACACCTCTCAGTTTCTGAACTGAAGTGTTTTTCATACTGGCTACCTCCTGCCAGCAGTCATTAAAAATCCTTTCCCAGTCCCTGATTGTCCACAGCACTTCCCAAGCCACTCTGCTCATGTGTTGGCAGTTGGGATGGCTCAGTTCCCGTCAACTGCGACTGGTCATATAGGAGCAACACATCCATCTTTCTGTCTACTCCCAGGGAAGAAAATCCATCTCATCTCCCCCTTCCTTCCCTAGAAGGCCACATGAAGAGAAAAAACTAGGAAAAAGAAAGGAAAAAACCAAAACCAAATGTGTCTCAAAAAGTTGACTTTTTAACTTTCTTCCATGCCTCCTTAGCCTTCCTTCCTTCTTTTCTTCTTCCTTCCTTCATCCATTTTTCTATTCCTCTGTTCTTTCCTCCATTATTTTTTCTCACCAGTCTTCTCTCAAACAACAGCAGAAGGAGGGAAATGCAAGAGACAGAAAAGGACAGAAGAGAGAAAACTGACCATGAAAAGCTAAATGGTAAAAAATGAAACTTTACCAAGTTGTAGGGAAGGTGAGTGAAAATCCTGAAGTGCTTTGTTAATAGATTTGAAAACTGAACATTTTAAAAAGATAACAAAAAGGTATTTTCACTTTAAATAATCTGTATCTATTTTATAACCAGCTCTAACTCCACACCTGTACAAAATATGCACGTTCGGTAGAAGATTATTAGTTCAAACCCAGACGCTGGGAAGGCTTGTACAGCATCTTCCTCCTCTTAAAAGTTTTAAAGACAATAGATCTGCATGCCTCATGACGCTAACAAATTGTCTGTAATTTACTTAGGGAAGATTTCAGTTCAGTGGATTGATAATTTTTAACCACCCTGGTACAAGACTGACCTTATTTGTGGGCAGATTAGACATTTGTTGCCCTGGGTATCAGAGTACTTCTTTTAGCTTAATGGGCTGACAAAACAGTTGGTGTAGGCTGCTCTATGTACACAGTGACAGAGTGGCATTGGATATTGCAACCATAGGGGCAAAAAAAAAAGCCAAGTCAGCTCTGTACCATGAACAATTTCATTTTTTTACTGATTTTTATTACCTAAAAGGTAATACTTTATCTAAAAGCTTTCTAAGAAGATACTGGGGGAAAAAAAAAAAAAAAGAAAGAAAAAGCACCAAACATTAAAAAGAAAAAAAAATATTATTGTTTAGTTTTTTGAGAAGGAAATTTCATGTTTCTTGACTTCCCACAGAATCCATTTTGAGCTTCTGGCTTCCAGCCAATAGTGTGCCCATATAGCCCTCCCATCTTTGCCCAACATCTCATGAACAAAGCATCACCAGTTGCTCCAGAAGAGCAAAAGCTGGTGCAGTAAATTATGCCCTTCTCTCAGTGCCAGAAAGAGTAAAAGGTCACTTCCAGCTGTCAGGGATTGAAGTTTCAAAACTGATCCTCACCTGCACATCCATCTAGCCAGCACTGATCCGAGGAGTAATCATCTTTCACACTGTGGGTCATCAGTCATTACATCTTATTTGGAGATCTATGATGGTATCTAACACTATGAAAAGCTACATCCCTGCCCCAAAGAGTGCTAATCTTAGGAAAGAAGAGTTTGGGTGACAATTGCAGACTGGTACAAAGGCAAGGGAAGGATTCATTCCAAGTAAAGACCACAAGATTTTTTTGACAGTGCTGTGCCTCAGCCACAGGAGCTGACATTTCAGGTTAAACAAGGCATGGAAAGGGAAATTTGAAAGTAATTTTTGCATCATTTTGGTACCTGGGTTAGGCCTATTGGCTGTTCAAGGCAGAAATGCAATGACCTAAAAACTGTGGAATTGTGGGGAAGGATAGCCACCTGACAGGTAGTGGGCAGAGGTGAGAGCCAGAGAGGATGAGCTGCAAGGGGACAAATATACCATGAAGAAGGGGCATGACCAAAAATGTGAATGATGATGAATCAGGACATAAAATGTCTTGCTTTCATTTAAGCCCAGGGTTTAACAAAGGACCTATGAGGTGCTGGAGATGACAGCATTTCAGCGGAAGCATAAAACCAGAATCTGGCTCACTTACTCTCATTAAAGATTTGCTGGCCCTTTTTACCTTTCAACACAGGTATGCTGGTCAAACTCCAATTTGGGTTTCTTTCTACTTTCTTACAATTCACCTCATTATTCCACCTAAAGCACTTGCTTCTAGGAATACTGTTGTGTAGCCACTGTGGCAGCATGCAACCTCGAATCAGTATAAAGTGATAAACAATAACCCAGCTCTATAGCTCTGGCTCTGTATCTATCTCTCTCTGTCAAGACCCATCCAGATAGCTACATGTATACAAATTATTTTAGATTATCAAAGGTGTCATCACAGCCCTGATCAAGGTAAGATCGCAGCAGGGGAATGGAAGAAAGGGTAAAAGACACTAAGGGAAATACAACTTCCTTTGCCTTGCATAGGGCTAAAGCTGAAATGGCCTTGGGTGGTTATTACCCAGTAGTTCAAGTTGATTTGTTCTTCCTGTGAGTTTTGATTTGGAAATACAGCAAGCCTGAGGAAAGGGATATGAAGTGACCTGTAGTAAGGACTTATATTTTTCCTTCTCCAGTGCATATCCCTACACACCTGCTCGCAGTGTAATAGTGCAATAAATCAAGTGCATATCTATATCCACAAAGGGTCAAACTCTGCTCAGAATTACACCCGCGTAAATCCCCAATAACTCCACTGGCCTCACTGGAGTTATTTGGCACAGATTTACACTTGTGTAACTGAGAGCTGGTTTTAAGCTACAGTCTGAGAAGTGTTTCACCTTCAGGGTAAAAAAAATGCTACTAATGTCAGTTGTTGTTACACTTAAAATAACCAGAAGGAATTTCACCTGGATGGGGTCCATCCTCAATCCATGACATCTGCATGAACCCTTTTCCCTTATTTCTGGTGTGCATGGAAGAATGTAAAATTTTAATTCACATGGCATCCATGCTTTTTGTTTTGGAAGGACTACTATGCCTTAGATCAATCATTAAGAAAAGGTGTCTATATTGATAACACATTTGTCTTTGAGATGCTACAGGATGTTCCAAGCCAGATTTCCTTTGAAGCCAGGCACTGGTTTTATTATCAAAGCATGAAAAACAGTTCACATTCATGACATCAAATGCAGCCAACACACAACGCTGAGGGCTAAAGAGAGACTCCAGCTACATCATGTAAATCCAGAAGAGCTCCAGCCACTTGCACTCCAATTACTGTGATGCAGCTGGCCTCAGCACAGGTCCCATGGCACAAGTGCTGCTGCACTGCTGAAATGCAGCAAAGAAACTGCACCAGTCACCCTTCAGGCACAGGGCAGGCTGCCATGCTGTGACCCACACAGGTAAGAAGGAGAGGTGTAAGGATCAAAAAATATAGGTTGTCAACCATGACCTTTGCATTCATCGATCCCAAATTGAGCTGAATTCCTTTAAAATATCTGAGCCATCAGTGATGATGTCAAAAGGCTTCTGGCTCTAGGGATTCAAAGAATAATTTTTCTGAGGTCTCCCCACCTCCTTCTGGCTCCATGGTGGAGATAAGAGAGGGAATGATCTGACACACATTCCTGCCAAACAGCTAAGTTTCATTAAGATACAGCAGAAAGGTATGTGAGTTTGCTTTGCAACCCTGTTAGAGCTTACAGTTATCCACAGACCAGCTTTAGTTAGAAATACAAACTTTGTTCTTTGAATAACCTCAGCTTGAACTGAGTCCTGGAAGGACTATCTTTGAGTTAAGGTAATACGAAGCAATAAAGCTCCCTGAGAACAGAAGACTGCCAAAGTTTAAGTGGTATATTTTATGATCTGGATTATTGTCCACTGGGGGACTCAGATGAAAACACAGACTCATTTCATTTAGGTCTCTAGTTTTGATTTGAACCATGGTCTAAATTTCTAATAAAAATCCTCGAAGAGAAAAGCTAGTGCTTTATCCACTACATACCAAGCCTTGTTGGCCCTTTTCTAAAAAAAAAATCACAGTAATCCAAGGTCAAATAATACATGTGCAACAACTTGGATATTCCACAGAATTTTAGCTTCCGCCATTTCATCTCTTTCAATAGCACAAACCACATACAAAGTGATGTACGGTGGTGTATATCAGATGTGATAACAATGATTATGCAAATCATCTGCAACAATAAGAACAAGAAGAAAAATGTCTTGGGTACCTCTGTAGAAAGGCAATATTTCCACAAATGATTTCGTGCAATAAATCTTCACTATTTCTTCAGTTCATCCTGGGAAGCAGCCAGTACAGCCAGCATATTCAATTCTGTCAGAGGAGACACAGAAGTACATGTGCAAAGATGTGTACCACACAGATCAGTGTCTGCATCTCAGGAAGACAGTCATATTAGCAAGTGATCAAAAGTATGTTTATTGTTTTCTCCTCAAGGGAATGAGATTTAAATGACCTGGTTTCTGTAAGCAGCATGGGAACAAAAAAAATCTCTAAATAAAATTGACTACAGCCAGCTACATTCTCTCATTCAAGATGACAAATGGTCTGACTTTTCTGAAAGGTCATTAGTCAAACTCAATTGTAAAATGTTCAATTCAGGAGAAAAAAAAATCTTTACATGAAAGCCCAAGCTCTACAGAGCACTAAACAAAAAAACTCTCACAACATGTTTTCTCTCACTTAGTCCTATTTTAAAATAAACTAAACCAAACTATATGCTATAGCTGAGTCAGGAGAAGACAACTGGTTTTTCCTCTGGCAAAAGTCAAATAATCCAGAGAAGCCAGGTCTGTCTTTACAGTTAGCCTACGCAGAAATGTAGCAGAACATAAAGAAGAATCAGAGATAGTCTGAAATACAGAATACTCAAAAATAAAGTGCAGAAAAGCCAAAGAAGAGAGAAGCAGCAGCTCCTTGTCTTGACACAGCACCTTGCAATGCAAGAGAAAGAAGAACTGGTTCTCCTATAAATGTTTTGATTTCTACCAGTATGCTACTGACACAGATTCATGTCAGCTTGCAGGTCTTGGCCTGCTTTCATGGGCACTCTCCGCTACTGGTGATGAGCAAAAGATGTTTCTCTCATCCTCTGAGAAACTAAAAAGTTTCAAACTGTTCTCACCTTACTAAGAAAGGCAGAAGACAATTTCCTACCTTCTCTCTCTTCCTGTGCTTGCAAGTAATGCCATGATGGGCTACTGATTCAGATACTCTTTCAGAATCCGAAATCTCAGACTCGATGTCCTGCTTGAGGACCTCCTCAGTCATTTGTATGAAGTGAAACTGCCTCCACTAGAGAGACCAGGAAACACTCTTTACCAAATGCTTTAGATATAGGACCACTCACTTATCTGAGATGCCAGAAAAGCCCTCTAGATTACTGGGTGCTCTGTCTTCACTTTTTCTCACTTTTTGTACAGAAATCCTGGCCCTAATCTGATGTTTTTCTCTCAGTGACAGTTTTACAAAACAGGAACACATTTGCAGATCCTCATTGTCCATCCCAAAATGCATTCTGCTTTGCCAGAAAAATACCAGACTTCTTGTGGCTGAGATTCGTTACCCAGCACTTACTGTTTTGTTTCACTGTCATGACTGGAAAACTGATCCTTGAGAAGCACTGAGAACACAGTGTAAGATACACTATTCCAGTGAAAGTTTTGACTAGTCCATCATTTGTGCATCTATATTAAGTTAATGGAATCTACAGTCCACAGGGCAAATGCCCTTAGACCTGCATCGCCAATTGACTTGACACACAAAAAAAAAGAATTAGGAAGAACTGGACTCAGCAACATCAGAATACTCACATTCTTGTTTCCAAAAGGTACCTGTAAACTATTCTTCAGTTAATGCTGCAGACTACATGGATATCTCAGGCAGACTGGGAACCTAAAAGACATATGAAGGCCTTAAAACTAAGCATTTTGAATCACACTCACTACTGTGTCTGGATTAATAGGATTAAATTAACCCATTCTACCAAAAAGGCAAGGACATAATTCTGTGTAGGAAATAGGAGGCCTGAAGTGCAAAAAATCCACTTGTGCATCTTGAATATGAGCTGTATTATCTCAACGCGACTCCTTTTTGAAGAGATTTGTGGCCACTGGGTCTGCATGACCACAGTAATTCATTATTCATAATTTGTATTTACCATTCTCCCATCTTCATTACCTTACCCAGTAAGGAGGCAAAAACTGGCTATGTGGCCAATGAATACAAACATTGCTAAGAGGACTGGCTGGTTCATGCAGGATTCTCTCAAGCCACGTAGTTTTATTAACATATGTATGATTAAAAATTTATATAAAAAAAATATTTAAACTGTCAGATTCATAAAAGTCAGACAAATCCTCCATTTTTTCTGTTCACAACCTCTCTAAATCTCTTTGTGGAAGATCCCAGACCTCAACTGCATTCCTCAAGGATTTACAGGGCACCAGAGGAACAGCAATCAGCTCCAAATGAATATGAGCATTCAGAAGTATATGGAGGTTTTTCCAGCTTTTCAGATACTTTTTTCAGGTACTTCACTCAAATTGATCTTCCTGAAGACACTGGATATATTTGCAAGAGCAATTTTAACCACCCCTCCACTCTGCCACTTTTCAGCACATCCTTTGTGTCTTGTTGATGGAAATAACTGCCATGTAACCAGAGGTGAGAGGAACAGCAGCTGGAATATGATGGGATGAGGCCCTCAGTGATATCACTAGTGGGGAATACGATGCAGATGAGGTCCTCAGTGATAAAGTTAGTGGTGCTCTTGGCAGTCCTGGTGTAATGGTGAGACTTAATGAACTTAAAGTTCTTTTCCAACCTAGTTGATTCTATGATTCTATAATATTGGAGAGAATCCACAAAATCAAGCCAAAAAATGCCATGTACTTAAGAAGATTTATTTCTCCTGGAATAACATGAGCTAAAACTGTGGATCAGATTCTGATTTTAGCTACCGTGGTGTTAATCTGAAGTGCCAGCACCGATTTTGGCAGAGCTACTCTGGATGTAAAGCCTGATTCAAAGATTGCCTCTGATTTACTCTGAGCTTGTAACAACTGGTTATTCTAGCATAAGAATTTAGCCTAGAAATAAATAACAATGCTTTTATCAACACTGCATTATTAAATGCTGTGTACTAACTTGCATAATGCTTAACAAAGTTTATTGTTTTCTCCTTTCTGGTTGTTTCATTCATGTTTATGTCTTGCTCCAACTCTAACTGTGTATACAGAGAAGCAAGTTTCATTCACCCTTTCTGCCATGCTCCCTTCATTTCCTGTAACATTTGTAAGATACAAACACAAAGAAAAGCGCTACAAGAAAAACATGGAAAAAACAGTACAGCGCAAATGCATCACTACAGAATAAACAACAGACCACAAATTATTTTCCTTTCTCCTTTACATTCTACCCTGTGTTTTATCTGGGATAAGTTATTATTCATATTGCGTAACATGTTTTGTTATTCTCTGGTAAGGAATGAAAATGTTTTCAGACATGGATGCTGAGGAAAAAACGTGGTTAGTATGTTGTCAAGATTTGTCTTCCTAAGTATAAATGACATTGTTATTGTACGCAGATTTTTAGCTAAATATTTACATAGATAATAAGATGAGCTGGGTGCACCTGTTTTCTAAGCAGTTCAATATGAATTAGATCAGTGGGATATGATTTATTTGGGTCAATAGCAATAGATCTTCTCAGTTGTCCTGGAGAGCTGAAAAACAAACATGGCAGCTGCAGTATTTTGCACCACAGGTTCTAAAGAAAGCTCTGCACTCTCCTGAAACAATGCTTTAAAAAGGAAAGGGCTGCAAGGATCTTTCTTGCTCTTCCTTCTTCTGTCTCTCTAAGTAGAGGCCTCATTGGATGCCTCCAGTAGCATTGACACCCATAAGAAGAGATGGTCCAGCATTTTTCTTGTAGAGAATTTTAACAAGAGGAACAAGAAAAGAACATAGGCTAGGTTTTGTCCTTTTACAAGTAAAATAAAATAAAATATTAAAAATAAAGTAAATTGAATTAAATTAAAATTAAATTAAAATAAATATCAACAGCTGTGCCCTTTCAAAAAAGAAGAATTTTGGGTTTTGTTTTGTTGGGGTTTTTTTTCTTCTTTTTCTTGACAAAAATGTTGACACTTTCAAAAATAAGAAGTTTTCAGGGAAAATTCCACTGAGGCAAAAAACAAGTTTTAAAGAGGACATATTTGCAAACTGTAATTGACAGTAAGGTTGTAGGCAGAGTGACTGGGGAGGAAAGGGTGAAGAAGCCAGCAACAGTGGGTGCTTGTGTCTTCCTGAAAAAGCAGTATGGGGTATGGCAGAGGCAGGTTGTGCTGCTCAGGGCCATTGCATATATTGACTATATATCAGATGCTCCAGCTATGCTCTCCCCATGCCTCCCACTGCCTCTATTAATGGTAGGATTTCAGCCTGAGATGGATCCAGCTCCGTAGATGTGAGCTCTTGCCTTGTCTAGCAGTCTTGGCTAGAGGTTTGCAAGAGCTTAAGGTGGGGTTTGAAACAACTTATGATGGAGGACTAGCAGAAGAGCACTGGTGGTCACCACAGAAAACTCTTATTATATGGGTGCTAGAGAAAAATCAGATGGTGTGGCAGGTGTGGTGAACACAGTATGAACATACAGACCAGGAAACCACAGTGAGGGGTACAGCAGAGGGGGACACAGAAGCTTCCACATTGTTTGACCGTAATATATACTCTGCATTAGGTGATATTTAGGGACGGAGAGGAGCATAACAGTTCTTTCATTTCAGTTCCTTCATATGCCAGAGCTCAGACATAAATATGGCTAACATTATGCCTCTGAATGATCAAATAAATACATAAATAAATAGTTTATTTATGCATGGTTTGGCCAGCCAGGGATTGGACTTCCGCTGCCAAAAAAGACCCCTCTCCCCCAAGAAAAATCTGGAGAATGAAAGTGCTTTTAAAACCCCACATACTGAGTATACTTTTTTATGTTACAGGCTGCTGCCCTTTTCCACCCAACACATGGTAAGGATTATATTTAAATAAAGATTTAACACTCATAAATGGTTTCTTTTAATATTGCTGTAAAGTAATAGTTCTTTTATGGGCAAATTTAAATGTAATTCCCCTACGTACAGCTGTGCCAAACAGTATGGTATCATTTTATGCAGCTATAAGCAAGGAGGCACATAGACCAACAGTGCCTGTGGGTAGAGTGTGGATTTTATTAGCCAATATGAGCTGATGACCCCCGAGCAGAGTCAGCTTTTGCATCTTGTAAAGTCAACCATTGTAAAGGTACCACTGTGTGTGGATAGTGAGAAGCTTCCTGCCAGGAGCAGCTGAACACAGCCTCCTGGCTCAGGCAGCAGCAGCTCCTCTTCATCATGCAAAGGTTTTTCCCAACACCACTACCTGCTCAGGCTTCACCTCCCCTGGCAGGGATGTGGCTAAGCTGGCTTTGCACAGACTACTGAACAGCTCGTGTCAAACCCTCCGTGTACTGATTACCACCTCCCCAAGCATCTGCCCATCTGTGCCAGCATCAGATACCATGCGGCCCTGGACAGAAAGTCAGTTTTCTCCCTCCCATCCCTGCATAGGAGGGCTTGCATTGCTGCCTCATGTAGCCTAGCAGCAGCTGGCAAACAAGACTCTATCAGATTAAGAGTCAAGCTCCCAGCCCAGGGTATTACATGGCACAGATACTCGCAGCTTTTTCCAGCCTCACAAGAAGAAGCATTTGGTGACTTCTCAGGACTCAACACGAACTTGTTTTCCAACACTTGGTGCTGGGATGGGTGATTACTGCCTGGTTAAAAGCATTCCTGACTTCTTTTCTGTTTAAAAAAAAAAAAAAAAGGCAGGATTATTTTGCTGCTTTATTTTTCCAACCCTGTTCCTTGCACTGGGAGGTTACTGTCACTCTTGATATAATCACCCATGGGGAACTACAGACAAGGCTGGGATGGGTCTAATTGTCTTAAAACAATGGTCTCTCCCCTTGCAAAGTGTTTACACTGCCACAAGGTCTCAGATGACATCTAAGTAATTATTTATGCATTTTCCAGACATTAATTCCCTCCTCTTTTCAAAGAATCTTAGTGTTTGATGCTCAGAATACTGAAAGTACTTTACTAAATATCTCATCATAAACATCATGCCCACCCCTAGCCACTGAAGTCTCTCCCATGCTCTTCTACATTCCACGATAGGCAAGCTCTTGCCAAAACAAACCTTGGTAGATCAATCACCCCAGTGGAATGAGGGATGAGAAAATGTTATATAAACCCTGCTGTAGTGCAGTCACTTGGCAGGCCTTGCTGCCATCCATACAACATATGAATAGAAACCTCTTACTTACTTCAGTCAAGTTCCCACCAGCCCACTAGAAGGCATCCCAAACTGCTTTTGGGCCTCAATCCAGCAAATCATCTCAGCATATTTCAGAAATGCTGTGAGTATGAAATACTGTGGCTTAATCCAAAATGCGCACTCACATTGTTTGTTGTGTGCTCTACACTGGCTTGGGAGATGGCCAGCAGATGTTTCCAGAGGTAGCTGATTTGGGAATAACCAGCCAGGACCACATTTTCAAGGGCAATTCTGGACCAAGCAAGGAGACCAGAAGAGCAGCAACAATTTTCAGCAGGACTCCTCAACTCAGTTTCATTGGTTCACTAAATAACTCTCAGACGTTTATATACTTTTACTCCCAGAATGAGAGGACCAGGAGAAGTAGGACCTCTTCTGCCAGTTGTAGAAATCCAAGTAGGACTCTTTTTTCCTCTCTTCTGTCTCACAGAGGAAAGAAGCTTCCCAAAATTCTCAACATAGGCATTTACTCCAGAAAACATTACTATTTTTCTTTTTCTGTCTCTCCCTCCCACCTTGAACACATTAGTTAGCACCCTCTGGCTTTGGTTGATTAGTTTTGTTTTGACTCTTGTTTTTTGGTTTGGTATAGATCTGAATATTTTCTTTGCATTTTGCAAAGATTTTGAACACAAGAAAAGCATCACATTCACTTTCAAAGCTACAATTACTTTCCCATTTAAGCTGTGAAGCTTGCTATGATTTACAGTGGCATATATTTGGAAAACTGGGCCAAGGTTTTTATAACTGGATGCTCCTGAAACCCTGTTTGAATTTCTACATGCGAATGGCGGGGCAGTGAGGGCTTCTTAAAATTAGGATTTATTTAAGAGACTGACAAGAAGCCCAGAAGCTTAACTTTATGCCCTGGTGTTGGAAATCGTAGCCCAGATTTACATTTTAATTTGTCTGTCAGCACAAGCTCTGCATAATGCAGAATTTCACTCTTTCCCCCCACCTGCTCATGAAACCTCAACTACAAAATTCCACCTCCTTTTCATTAGGAGCCTGGCACTTCTCAAAGGACTTGAGCTGCATGGAACTGTCCCTGTGAAAGCTGAAACCAGAAGAAAATGCCTGGGCTTTCAGGTTTCATTGCAGAGCCAAAAAGTCAAGTTCATTTTGCTGCAATTCAGCACGTCTCAGGAGCCAAGGCGAAGCTTTCTGTGAAACTGTGATCAATTTAAAGTGAATGTGGATGGAGGTGGTAACAGGGACTAGGCACAGGCAATTCCAGTTTCCTGGGTAGTTTCAAAGATTAGCACAAAAATGCAGAAAACTCTAACATAGCTAAACTGTAAACTGGAAAAGGTTTTATGTATCAACATTTTGAACTGCACCAGAAAAGAAGTGGAAACAAAACCAAAATGCTGAACTGCACTAAATACTTTCAAGGAAGAAGGCAACTGTCTTCTGTCCTGATACATACAGCTCTCATGCACATTGCACATCTCTGCTTTGCCTTTGTTGGGGAGGGAAAAAAAGTCATATACGTGAGAATGGGATGGAATTCATCTACGTGAAATGCTAGAGATCAACTCATAAAACCTACCCAAAATGAAATGAACTCCATGTCTCCTTTAGCTCTGGCACCAGAATTGCCTCCTAAGCCTCAGGAAATTCTGGCTCCCTTCATCAAGGGGTTAAAAGCCACCATGCTGGGAATAATACATATTCTGCTCTTTCCTTTTCATACTCCCTGATGGTTAATGACATCCAGTCCCATCTGGATACCAAGCACCATGAACAAACATATCCTGCAAAGAATGTTACCGAGATAATTGTCTTTGATGAAAATCAATTGCATGATGTTCACATTACAGGCCTTTTTAAGCCAGTCACTCATTTCTGGAGATTTAGGCTTCAGTGGTTTGAAGACAAGTGTATATAAATGCATTTAATAATGAAACACACTATAGCATCACTGGTGTTTTCTACCTTTCTTCTATACTTTTGATGGGTACAGTGCTTTACAAGCATTGGAAGACTGGATACATTCAGAGGCATTTCACAATAACATGGTCTTGAGCAGAGTTTTGGAAACAATCCACCCATCACTGATGGCACAGAAGGACAGAGAACAGTGGAGTGGAAGATGTGGGGGCAGCTGTACTAGGGCTGAGCTCCACAAGCCTTCATTTCTGCCCCAACTCACTCTGCACCAGTTAACAAACTCACTGGCTTTTTGAAGTAACCTAAAGAAAACAGATATATAAATCAGGGAGAAATTAATTCCATCAGCCCATGGGCTGTCTGATTCTTTGCATTTTCTGTGACGGAGTTCATACAGATAAGGATTTCTACATCTTTTCTGAGTGCTTCCCCTTGATCAAATTACAAACGCACACAAAAACCCATCCTGAAACTGACACATTCCCTTGTCCCTGTTTTGCCTCTTCTGTTTCCCTTCTCCTTTTTCCTTTAGCTTCAGCCTTAGTCATACCAAGATGAGTTGAAGGACTCAAAGGCCAAAAGCTTATTTTTGTAAGGTTTCAAACATCACCCTGGGCCTCCTCCACACGGGCCATTTTTGTAGGTTTTTCTTGCCTGAAAAAAATTGCTAATGTGCATTTTGTGAGTGGATTGCTATTCTTTTTCTTTCTTTCCTAAGGTTTTCATCCTTCTTGTGGTATTCTGGTGATGAAAAAGCTGGATCATTTTTTGTCTATGAAAAGTATCCACCCTATGTCTCCAGGCTGTGTCCTATTTGCTTGCTAAGAAAATGCTAGATGTCTTGTAGCATCCAAGCCCCCAGTGAGGTTCATGCTAAGATCAAGAAAACCAGTCTTCCAGAAGAATCAGCTAGCTTACTTTTAAAATAACCATCAGATAGTATGCCATTTTAGAAGTGTTATTTTCTTTTAACACTTGGAAAAATAATCTCTGTGCATGAAGTAACATAAAATATCAGGAAAATATTACAGCTGTCCGTATCTTTATAGATTTCATTACAATAGGAAATTCTGATCCAGAATATGAACAGAGTCTGTGATTTCATCAATGAGAATCAAATCTTCTGTTATGTTATGAGCATGACTCACTTGGTTATCTCTGCATTGTGTTACCTCTGCTCCCCATGACCAAGTCCCCATGCTCCTGCCCTGGGACAGTGCCAAGACATTCTTGGACTTCACTGCAGCTTCCTATAATGCCCCTGTGGACTTGGTGACAGCAATTTTGTCCACGCAGAAGACACAAAAATATATAATGTTGATTGTTGATTAATACAATAATGCAGCTTAAGCTGAGTAGGAAACTTGTATTAGCCAATGACTAAATACAATAACCAAACCTAAAAGCTACCAAAACCTGAAAGTGATCAACCAGATGAGGTTTTTCTTTTCAGGCAGCAGCTGGGTTGGTTTTCATTGCTACTTAAATTAGCCAAGTGCTACCCCTCTTCTCCCTTTTCTCCCAACATCCATTCTTGCTCAGAAGCCTCCCATAAGGACTTGGTTGTTCTCCTCTAGAATAAGGGAGCACAGTCCCCAGGCTGGATGTGAGTATTTTGTTCAAAAGGGCAAGTATTCTGTGCCTGTCAGGACAATGGCCTCAGAGCCAGTGCAGGACTGGAAGAGAGCTGCAGGGTATGTGGACAGACAGTGCAAAGAGTTAGCAAATGCCAGGCAGTATCAGAGCAGTATCTTTGGCTTCAGCTCCCTTCGGAGCACCTGGACATCTGCAAAAAATTCCACTGCAAAGTAAATCAACTCCTGCAATAACACACAGGGCTGGGGAGGAGGTGAGAATTCCTGACAGAGCTTGAGGAGGGATTTCTTTTTTGGAAAGATGTATGGCACAAAGTGGGTGAGTCACATAATACCTTGCGCTGGCTCAAAGTTGAAAGCATTAAGGAAACTAAGAGCCAGGAGAATGACTCTGGTGCTTGCTTGTTTCTGTATCTGCCCCTCCAGTTAAAATGCCTTTCCAACAGCCTTGTAACACTTGTGGTGCCACTCCTGAGGCAGCCAGTATGGTGGGGAGAAAGACAAAACTCAGACAGACAAGGTAGAGAAAACCTTGAGGAAGAAATAGCAGTGCAGGACACAGAAAGTAGAGGTGTCATTTTTCTCTGTGGTTACATATTTGAGGGAAAAAAAAAATCCATTTATGAATAACAAACTCTCAGGCATACCACTTTGAGCAGTTTGACAAAGGCACCAAGAGCTAGACTGGCATGTCAGCGCCTTTCCAGGGCCTGGGAATCAGCTGTTTGAAAGCCTGACCGAGGTGGCCTGTACTTGACTCATGTTTGCTTTTGACTGTCATTTGGGAAGAAAAACGTCTGTATACCTACTAATGAATTCACCTCAAGACTCCTGTACACTGAGCAGCTTTCAGAGGGCTGATTCAGAAGGTTGTGGCTGAATGTTGGCATGCCACAGCCCTGCCATTGTGTGACTTACTACAGAGAGCCACTGTAACATGTTCACAGACCAGCCAGAGCTTTGAGGGTCTGTCTGAGGGCCAGCTGTTTACTCTGTCTCTCCCAAAACATCTCTGGAATCACAAGGAAGTACCAGTCTTGACTCTGGGTCACGCAGGGGAACAGCAGAGCTTAACGCAGAGGCCAAATGAAATAACCATGATGGGGCTAGGCCAACATGCAGACATTTTTTGGATACTGGGAAACACCCTGCTTAAGATATTAAAGAGCAGAACATCTCACACCTCAACAAGCCTTTTCTAAATACAACATAAAGTGGCTATATCCGGCCATCATACCATCAGAGATGATACCAGTTCACTAAGCAGTAGTGTCAGACAGAGGGAATGGCAGATACTCACCATGGGTGTTGGGGCATCCCTTCCCAAAATTGCACCAGATTTCTCACAGTAGAAAAAAAAACCCTTGGTTTTCCAGTGTCCTTCAAAAGAACTCCATGCATCACATAGTATGTTACTGTGTTTATTCATACTGGCAAGATGAGACACTGATCTTACCCTACTAGAATCTGTAGAAAACCAATATCCTGTGGTAAAGCTCCAGCATTATGCTTCTCTTTTAATATAAGCTGTCATTACTGAATCACAATATTACCCAGATCTGTTTTACATGAGTCCTTGGCAAGACAATGTCAGCTGTACTTAATAAACAAGGTCTGCATCTATGGATTCGACAATATTGTAAAGGCTAAAGTGTCATCTGGTGTTACTAGAACATCAAACCTGCACATCAGATGCAAGACAAACATCAGTTGCTAAAGGACTGCATTACCTGCTAACCCAGAAGAAAAAGTAGCATGTGAAATTTCCATCAAGAATCCAGGTCCCAGTCTTTGAGCAAGAAATAGGTTTCCTCTGTGAGCAATCTTCCATCCCCCAAGGTGGAATGGATGTTATGACCCTATGCTTACTTCGTAACAGCATCCAGTGCAGACTGGGTGTCCAATACTTTCTTGACCACTCTCCCCTGGGGCACCCCTCTCCATCCCAGAGCCATTGAATGAAGTAGCTGTTGTAGGAAATTTGGCTCTTCCCGTTCTGCTTCTGTGCAGGAGTCACTGGGGTGCTTCTCATAGGATTTATTTATTCTCTATCTTCTTCTTCCAGCAATTCATGGAGAATTTAACTTGAAATAATACTCTCTTCTTCAGTTTTCATGAAGAATGTATCAGCTGGGAAAACCATAGCTTTTGCCTCAATTAGCTGAACAATAATAGTGGGAGACAGGAATTATGCCAGTTGTGAGAGGTCTGCGGCTTGAAAACATGATGAATGCTGCAGTTACAGACATCTACAAAGGCATTTGTATCAGTGCACTGGCCAAGCAGGCTCCAGCTTTGGCCCTGAATGGAGCAAAGATTAGGACCCTGTGGAAATGATAGCAAGAGATAACTAAAAACCTCTGATACACACCAGAAGTCAGTGGGTGATTAGCACCAAACAGCTCCAGTGCCACTACTTACTAATTGGACAGCTTTTCATTACAAATGTAAAAGCCTTTCAATACAATTGCATACCCAACCACCAACAGGTTTTATCTTCTGTTTAAGGACACAGCATTTTGGGCAGAAATGTCTGTGGCACCAGGGAAGCAAAAAAAAAGAGCTGATGAGTAATTTCTTGGTACCCAGGATGTTCCATCCAAAGCATCTCAGTTTGCACTTATGTTTTTCCAAGGCCAGGTTCTGTCAGCCTCTGCCTGGATTCCTTAGGATGTTCCTAGAAAGTAAGGCTTTTATCTACAGACCTGTACAGGAAGTGTGTCCACATGCAGAGTATAAACGAGCACAGGACAATCCATGAAGATGAATGCCAAGCAAGAATATGTGCCATAGGCTCCCATCAGCTCTTCATAACCTGGCAATCCACAGTGAACCTCCTGACAACACCTTTGAACAAAGACACTGCTGAATACAGGAATCTCCCAGCTTGGAGGATGGTACAATTGCTTCAAAATATGTTGGTTTGGGTCTGATTCAAGCCAAAGGTGTTATTCTGGACACACACATACAAATCCCCATGAAACAGAAATGTCACTTTTTTCACCAGGTCTCCCACTGAAGCAAATCAGAAGTGAAATAGCACTGAAGCCAGACATGGAGACCTCCTGTAACACCATAAAGTGTCTTGGTTTGGAACTCCATGTACACTCTGCCCCAGTGTCTTTGGGGAAGCATCTCATTTGTCCTTACATTCCTGACCTACACTATTATAGACCTCAGCCTGCTTCCTTTGCAGCGACCTTTTAAAGGGGCTGAGTTAAATTGTCCAGAGATGTCAACAAGTTGTGAGAGGCAGGCTCACACTGGCAGTAATTACCAGAGGGCAATGATCAATGGGGGTCTTTTGTTAGCATTACAGGATCACTATTGACTCAGGAAGGAAGTGCCCCCATGGTTTAAGGCTGAGCTGAAATGGACAGGCAGCCTTGCTCACAAGCCACTAACCTACACTTATCTCATTAATTATTCCTGTCCAAATGGCAGTGATCGTTATGATCCACAATCAGCTGAGGAAGAAGAGGTCACAGCAAACACAGAGGCTCCATTTACCAATCCAGGACATGCATCCTCTCTCCTATTTGCATCCGGACTATTGTTTGACACCGGTGCTGTTCCTTTGACAAACAGGTAACAACACGTGACAGCCACACCAGCTCTCTGCAGAAAAAATTGATAGAGCTGACATGTTTTTCCACTTATGGAAGTAAACCTACAAGGCACAGTGACCTTGCTAATTGTGTAGATGGGGAGAGGGGAATAGTCTTCACATTCCAGTGTGCCCAGATTGCTTTGATTCTCGCATACACCTATTCCAAACTACAGCCTGAGCTGTCAATGGTTTACAAGATGCTTGATACACAATCCCATTGCTTCAGAAGTATAGTTTGTGCAAGTGAATTTATAGGAAGAAAAGACATTTGACAGGAATAAAAGACATTTGAGGGATAAGGGCTTATGGATGGAAGGATGGAGTCTCCTATTAAAGTCACCTTACAGTGCTGAGGGATAAATCACTTCCTCGAACATATTGCAGTCTGTTGTAAAGGCAGATGATTAGTATGACTGAGAATCAAAGCACACTCTGTTCTTACCCCCCACTGTGTTATTTTTCTCCCTTGCACTGAATTGTTCAAGCCACAGCATTTTAAATCAAGCTCTGATTTTAGAAAGGGAAGAATACACAAAAGGAGCTGTATATTCCAAACACACCCTGCCCTTCAAGCTTAGTGCTCCCCAGCCACTTCAGAAAGAAGAATATCATGAGCCCCAGAGGAAACCTTACAATATGCACTTGCAAAGTGAAGTTTGCCACGTGTATCCAGCTGGGAAAGGAAAACTCCCCAGCACCTCTGCTCAACACCCTGAGCCCTGGAGGGGAATGCATTTGCAGAACAGTTGCTGTGCCCCAGTCTACACTGCTAACTAACCAGGGAACAGCAGACAGCCTTAGGAGTTTCAAAATATAAAGGAAGGCCCCCACCAGGAAGCTATTTCCTTCTCTAAGCTGCTTTTGTGCAGAAGGTTTTTTCTCCCCCTGTTCCCCTCAGGGGGTATACAATATGAAAAGAAGGGGCTTTCAACATCTGCTCTACATTTTTGTTTTCTTAACTCCACTGATTTTTTTTCAAGATCCTTACTCAGTGCCTATAGCTGAAGCAGTCTGCATTTTCCTGACAAGCAACTGTCAGACCTGGTACTGTCTGTTGAACAGGAACGCCATCAGCCTTTCATAAAAGCATGCGCAGTGGTGCAGACCCAGCATTTACAGACAGGGTTTAAGCCAGACTCCACTGCACCAAAAGCACCCTATGATTTTCTTCAACAGCCGCAAGAAGTGACTGAGCAGAGCTTTAAATGGTTCTTTGCTATGGCAGTCTCCAACGCAACCAAAGCAGAGATGGCAGAAGAAGAGGGGATGACCATGTGCTCTGAGGAGCTGCACTGATTTTCGAATACTCCCCACTCCGTGCTCTTCCAGCAAACAGTCAAGGGAGTTTAGCAACTGTCATTGTACTGCTACAGCATCAGTCTAAAAACACCAGTTGGGATATGTATTAGTCTGCTAAAAATGAACGGTCCCATATGAGAAACTACCATCCTCCTGGGCCAGGGCTAGTGCTGACCAAACAGTTATTTCTGTTTAAAAGAAACCTTTTCTCCCTCCTTTGCTCCCTGGGGAGCTGGCTGTGTGAGAGATGAAGGAAAATCACCACAGCCAAGACTGGCATCTTTTGTTCAGGGCACAACAATCAGGGATTCACATCATTATCAATACTACTACTACAAAGCACTCGTATTCAGCAAGGGATGATCCCTCTCCCAGCCAGCTTCCAGACACAAAACACTCCCTCAAATAACACTGAGGGGGAGCAGGGATGGAAGGGGAAGGCAGAGAGGGCACTTCGCTGGGACTAAGGATGGCTTCTGCCACCACAACGGCCACGCTGCCTCATCAAGATCTGTTTAAGCACATTTCCATAGGCTGTGAGTGACATCAACAGTGATCTCAACAGTGATCTCAACAGACACCTTTGGAGAGCACTTCAAACTGAGGGTGGGTAAAGGGCCAAGTGACATGGAAGCAAATCTATATGAATCATACTAATAGCTATAAGCTGGCAGGGGCAGCCATGGTGAATGGTGGGCAGCTTTGCTGTCTGACAGGGCAGCCATAGCCAGCTCCTCTACCCTGGCAGAGGAGAAGGGCCAGCAGCACAGCTGGGCAAGCTATGGCCCCCCACCAAAGCTCTAGCAGAGAGTGGCCACTTCCCCATCAACAACAGCCCATCAGTGAGAGGGGGCAAAACCTCAGCCATGCCTCCAAACGGTGCTCTGCTGCAACCCACACATCGCTGTGCCTGTTTACATAAAGCCATATTTTGTTTTCCTTTGCAGAAAGAGCGCTGCCCATCGTTGGAGGCAGACATGTTTATCAAGACGTGTATCTTGAAGCCTGACATGAGATCTGCGGCCTCTGATGCAGCTGAAAACCAGTCTGTCAACACCTTGGAAAGAGCGAGCCAGCAGGACCAGCAGGGAACCAGCTCGGCCAGGGGCCCTGCCAAAACCTACAGGAGGAGGGAAAGTCAGACTCAAGCCAAACAAACCTTTTCCATCCACTCTGCTCAGTATCTGGTTGTGGCATCCAAACCACAAATCAGCCAGCTCTTACGTGAAAGGAGAAGCCTTTTCATTATCATTTGAACTCCCCCCACCCTTCTCCATTTGGAGAACGGCTCTGCCCAGAAGCCCATGAATATATCACTATATTAGGCCTGAAAGTTTATGTCAAAGGGATGTTGAAGCCCTACCATGCTGAAGATTGCCTGCGTAGGAAATAAAACACCCTCTGAGGGATCACTGCTGCGCTTGATGATCAGTCCAAATATAAAAATACCAAGGGGCAGAGTAAATCCTTCAAGCAGAGGACCTGCCAGAGAGGCGAAGAGAGTGAGCACAGGTTAAAAAGACTTTTTGTTAATGCTTTCAGGCTCCATCTGCTGCTCCTGAACTGCAGCGACAAGGAGGATGGTTTCTGAGAGAGCAGAGGGTGATGGCAACACCCATCAGTGAATGGAGTCACCCACCGTCCCTGGGGCACTGGTGTGGTCTGCATGCTATGATGGGCTCCTCCACCTCCTTCTCCAGAAACATCAGCTCTCGAAGCAAGAAGGGGAAAGACAGGGAATTTGCAGGCAACTCATTTCACAGAGCCAGGGAAGGAACGAGAAAAAGAAGGAGGAAAAAAGAAAAAGAGAAATAAAGAAATCCTGCTTTCCAGTGAAAGGCAGTTCCTCTGAGTTACATGGAAAATGTTGCCCATATCTGTGCAAAATTCCACCAGACATATTGCTTATCTGGTAATCATCAGTCAATTACATTTGCACTCAACCAAACTTCCTGAAGCAGAGCAATCTCCAAATCACCTCTTGCACAAATCACTCTTTCTTCTCCACAGCTCTTCACCCCAGCGCCTTCCCAACCCTTCTCCTCCCTGAGGCTCTGAGGAACAGGGTAATGTGCCCAAAGGGGGCAATTGCAGTTCTCCCATGGGAGACACATAGCCAGCATACCAGGAGACTCTTGTCCTTGAAGCCTGAAAAAATGACAAATAGCTGGAGAAAAAAGGGCACACACACAAAAATGACACAGCTTTCACAATTACCTAGAAGAAGGTTATGGTTGGATGTGGACAGGTATCATCCCAGCCCTCATGCAGTTTTAGACACCCATGAAGATGGATTCCAGGATGGAAACGCTACCCTCTCAACCCTCTGGAACGCCACCTTTCATTCAGAGCACCTCAACTTTCCTCCTTGTGGGTATATGATGGGAACACATACCCACCACTCCTGATCCACAGGGAAAGCATAATTCCCTGGCTTATCCACTGAGATGGTATGTCCTAGCCCTGGCCATGTTAATGGCCCCTGAACTGTGCTTCTTACACTTAATGTAAGGCACTTTTTTCTGTGCTCTTGATTGTTGTTTCTCTTCTGAAGCTTCCTGTTGCTCTTTAAATTGTGACATGGGTACAACAAGAAGCAAATCCTTACTCTTCCTCACTCACTGGCACATGGAAGAAGCTGGGCAGGAGGAAATCTTGTGACATCTGATATCACTGGTGGGATCTAAACAGACATAAAGATGCAAGAAAAGACACATTTTTATGGGCCACCTGCAGAAAGACAAAGCATAATATTTCTCTGTGCATTCACTGGGCTTGCAAGCTTCTCACCTTTGGGCCACCAAGTTTTTCTTGCCAAGATAGAAGTAGAGAGCATGGGACTAAACTTGCTAGGTCGCAGTATCTTATTCCCAGTGCAACTGCAAGATGGTTTCCATACTTAGGGTCTCCCAAACATACCTAAGCCTTACCTAAGTTTGAATGGATGGATCTGACATGCCCAGGGCGAAACATTTCTGAGTTCAGGCTCATAAGGAAGAAAACTTTCTTGGATCGCCCATAACTCATGGTTTTGGTTATTTTCCAAAACAAAAACCCCAAACAAACTTCTTTTTTCCCCTTCTGCTCTCCTTTCCTGCAGCTCAGCTTCAGCATCAACCAATCATTCCCATGTACTATTCAAAAGCTGCAACTTATGATCTTCACACCAACTGAACTTCTGTTCCTAAGCCCACAGCTGGTCATGATGAGAGGGGCTTCCACTTTCAAAAACAAGCATCTGCCTGTTGCTCTGATTTTCCACTCAATACCTAGGAAAAGTATAGCAACAGGACCATATTATCAAAAAAATACATGAAAACTTTTTCCCAGAGTTTATCCAGAAACTATCCAAACACTGTGCACAAGCTCCCACAAGAGGCTTTACGTTGGCAAACAGATAAAGAACACAGTGGGACAGATTTCCTAAATGGGCTAAGTCAGCACTACTCCCTTGACGTCATTCATATCATGTAAGTCTGGCCTGAGATATCTAAGCCACAGGCACCATGATCAGGAGCTAAATCAGAGCCTGCAATTCCCATTAGTACTTCTTGCAATAGGAATCCTTTCTGGAACTGCTGTGCCTTGGTGCTTCCTGAAGTACAAGTAATTACTGGGGATGTCAGGGAAAAAAATCCTCTGGGATACAACCATGCACATATCTACTTTGACACACCAGGCACACCTTTGCAGGGAGCCTGGCTCACTTTTCAGTGTAACAAAACACTGAATGTCTGCCTTCCAGGATGGTATTTTGTGCATGTAGATGACAGTACGAGCAAAATGTCAGACTAGCCATTTTATCTGGCTAGTGAAGAATGAGGTTTGCAATGTCCAAACTATAGTATGTTATCCTTTGGAAAGATCACATCACCGCCGATAAGCAAAATGATCAAAACTGCTTTTCAACTGTGCTTGCAATAAACACAGAGCATCTCTGGAGCGGAGGCCTTTCTTTGCCGGTGCTGCACATCATCTGTGTTATCAGCCTCTTCACTGTAAGCTCACAGTGAGGCTTGTTATGATCCCTCTGCATCCAGAGAGCAATGCACCAAGGCCTGGAGGAGGATAAGAAGGCATCTGAGCTTCTTTGCCAAGTGTTTCCTGTTTCATTTGTTTTTTTGTTTTGAAAAAGAGAAGAAAGGATCTGTCTTGAATGTCATGTATAGAGACTCTGCCTCCGAAACCGCTGCAGTGCTCCTATTCAGCCCCAAGCATCCCTGCGCTCAATGGCCTTTTATCTCCCAATCGCTGACATGACAGGAACTGCGGTTACCATGTCACCGGCAGCTATTGCAGGCTTGGAGGGATCAGGACCTTCAGTCACAGGTTATGGACTCAATACATATTCACGGAGTCAGCTAAGCTCCATGATCACTCAAACCCCAAAATGTAACATTGGGAATGCACCCACCTTCCCTAGCACAGCGTTTACATTATCCCATATGCACGAAATCGAAACATTTAACATTTTTTTTGACAGTGTTAGAAGAAATGATTGAGATTTCCATGAACGTATTTTGTGTTTAGTGAGCTACGGTCTTTCAAGAGCGCTGTGAAATCACTGACAAATGAATTGGGTCTCTTTGACCTGCTCTGGCCTACAACTCACTGTTAAAATGGCTCAGATCACTTTTCTCTGAGAGTTTTATTTATTCTGGGGTTGACTATTTCAGCTTGTCACTTCATTGCAGTTGGTTAAGTCATCTCACCAGTCAGATCTTCCGAGCAGCTGTATGAGCAGGTTACTGATGAAAATGACAACAGAAAGCAACTGGGCAAATTTGCCTTTGGTCCCCAAAACTCCATCACATGAGTGGTGCTGAGGAGAACTCAAAGTATCAAGCCAGACAAAGTGGAATGGTTAGAAAACTCAACTAAAAACACACTGAAAACATACTCCCCTGTGTATCCACCTCAAGTTTGTGCACCCATTGCCTGCTTTGTGTTAACAGCTCTCTTTTGAACTAAAAGCAGAGTTTGCAAGACCACCACAATCACGTCTGCATCCGGATGACAGCAAGAGAGCCCGCAGCTTTTCCAGCATTGTCTCACTGTTTTCTGCAAGGGAAGTGATGTGAGAATCTTCCAAGGTCAGCTACAGTCCTTTCCCAAAATTGTCTTGGTCTTTCTCAAGCTGTAGAAATGGGGGGCAGTGGTGTGGGAAGGGCCTTAAGGATTAGTTCCCTGGCTAAAGCTGAAAGAATTGGGGTATGGGTGTGGGAATACTGCAAGTTTTTTCCTTTACAGCAACTCGGCTGCCCCTAACCCGGATTTTCACCGGCTTTCCCATTGTATTCCACAAACCCGGCCAGCAGAGCTCGGATGAAGACGAAAACCTGTTGAAACCGCACGGCTCCTCCGTCCTTGTGCCCCGTCCCCCTCCACCGAGCCCGCCCGCGGTGGGGAGCACGGCACGGCCCGGAGGAGCCGCCCTCTCCGCGGTGTCTGCTGCCCCCTGGCGGCCGCATCCCGGCACCGCGGGGCGGGGGGCCTCTGCATACATGTACGTACGTGCGTGAGTGTGTCTATGCAGCGGCATGTGCACCCATATACATTTGTTATCTGTATCTATACACACACATACGTACACATAAATATATACGCATATATATACATACACACATCTATAAATACATAGATATGTACATAGATGTGTATGTGTGTGTGTATATATATATATATGTGTGTCCCTGAACAAGAAATTTCCCATCCCAGTCCACCCTTGTGCTTTTTACAGCTTGAAAGACATACAGCGTAAGATTTGGGGATAGCATTTAACAACACTGCAAAATGCCCTCAAATCAGGGACAAACAAGTAACGCCTAATGATGGACACACACCCCCCCCCAAACTGAGCGAACACATCTTCTGCATGGAAAGAAACAATCCAGGTCACAGCACTAACCACAATCCAAGATGTGTGAGGTTTGTTTAAAACCCTTATTTTTCTTTGTTTTCTTTTTGGTTTGTTGGGTGGTTGTTTTGGTTTTGCTAGGTTTACAGTTCCCCCCTTCCCTTTCCTCCCCCCTCAGGGAATTGTTTTCCCTTGTTGAATTTGCAGATGTGACACTGTGGGAAAGATGCCGAGCTGCACTTTGTCCCGCTCCGTTGCCCTCGGCATGGATCTGGCTGTTTTCCGGCCAACATTCCTGCACAGTCCCTTAACTTCACAAAAAGCTGAGGGTTGAGGTGGGGGATTTCAGAGTTTCACCGCTGCAGGCAGGCAGCCCACGCTACAGAAACAAACAAACTGTGCAGTACAAGCAATTTAAAGTCACAGTTCTTGGACTCGGTATGAAAACAAAGCAGACCAGAAAACCACAGGCTCAGTGCTCAAAACCCTGAGGCTGCAAAGTGGTCTGAATAAAACCAAAAGAAAGTGGTGTCCAAGAACAGGCCAGAAATGAGGGAATATGGGAGAAGGTCTGGGAGAGGCTCCGGAGCAGAGGATTAGAAAGAAGAGGTGAGAAAATGGGTGGGGAAGCCAGAGGCCAGGGTTCAGCGGTGACCCTAAGGAGCTCACCAGGTCTGGCATGTGTTTCACCACAGGGCCTGCTCCGCTCCCAGCGCAGTCCCTGGGAATGAGCGGTGCACCGGGAAACGGAGGAGGGAGGACCGGTTCTGCACAGGGTCAATTATTTCCGATTATTTAGGGATGGGAAAGGGGATTCTTTCCAGGCCTGTGGGTAATCAGGCCTGTGCGCTGAAGCGTGGCATTTGTTTCTCTGTGTTACCATAGCAGGTATCTCCCCTCGCCTGTGGAAGCCATCTCTGTTTTCTTGAGCCCTCCCCAGCTCAAGGCCCCTTTCCCGTCTCATCAAACTATGCGGTCATTCCTCGAGGGAGTGAGTTCCAGCCAGCTATTCTCTCGGGAACCTTCTTTATTTAGAGAGAAACCACAAGCCAGGGAGATCTGGGATGGGAGGAGAGAGAAAAAGGGATCAAGCTTGTTTAGAAGCAGCAGCTAAACAGCTGGGAGATCTTTCAGTTGGTTTATATTTCTGTTTAGGCCGTGCTTTGCAACCTCAAATGAAAACAAATCAGGATTGTTTCCTCTCTCTTGGAATGTCTGCTTAGGATTTTAAAGGAGAGGGGGAACTCCACATGGATTCTCATGGATTGCTGCTTCCTCAAAGCCTGCAGTCTCTTTATCCGCCTGCTAACCTCTCCTGCACACACATGTGTGCACACACATGCTTAGCCCCACAACACAGAGAGATTCATAAAACTGCCCTGTCAGTGGCTGGAGAGTCAGCTTCTCACCCTTCTCTTAGAAAGAGAAACGTTTTTCAAGTGTTAGATCCCTGCAGGTTAAACCATTGTGGACCACCACACCAATACCATCAATTTTAGGGGTTTTTCCAAGTCACAAAAGCAGAATAAACTCCCTAAACAAAGAAAAAGTCCTTCCCTTGCTCCATTCCAACATCATACTTATTTTTTTACGGGATAAATTCTAAATGTAGAGTACTGAATTCAAACCCCTTTCTGCATACATGAGCACTTAGAACCGGTCTCGGCCCAACGCGGAGAGGCACTCACGAACACAAGAGTATGACTGTGCCCTCTTGCACTGTGGTGCTTCTCAGCCCCATTAAAAACTGTTGAAACGGCAAACTGTACCCTAGGGCCTGAGTGCTTCGTGTGCTAAACTACACTGAAACAGCTGAAAGAAAGGACCGCAAGCTCCACGGGGAGAAGGGACAGATGCAAACCCCGCGGAAGCACGATGGAACGGGCGGCAGGACGGGAGGGGACCGGCGGCGGCAGAAGGAGAACGGGGCTCGCTGTGCCAGCCCCAGGGCTTCTGGGCAACAATAAGCAGCGACTCGAGGGAGCCTCGGGGACGTTCTTTAGGGGACAGTCTTCTTTTTTACTCGTGTGACGGTTCTCCGAGGATGCCCCAACGCCGCTGCCCCCCCGGCAGCCCCCATCGCCCGCTCCGACAGTGGCGGCTCCGGCCCCACCGTGCAGGGCCCGGGCGGGGAGAGCCGCTCTTGAGCTGTCACGGCAATATCCCCGTGAAGCGCCTCGCTCCGGTACCCTGCTAGGGAAGGAGGAAAACCCGCGCCGGAGCTGGCTCTCTTTGTGCAGTTAACTTTAGTTAAACGCGACTTCCCCTGGCCAAGGGAAATCCGCTGGGTGCGCAGTTCAGGGCGGACAGGGCAGCGGAGCTCCCCGTTGCCCGCGGGCTTCGGTACCGATTTTATTACAAGGTTTTGTGCCGGGGCGGCGTAGACAAAGTGCTGAAACACAAAAACTCAAACCCCAGGTGGCGCGGCCACCCCGCTCCCCCCGCTACCAGCCTGGCCGCGGCGGCCCGTGGGCATTTCCCCGGCGCAAAGCCCCGCTGCGGAGCCGCGTCCTTGCATCCCCACTGCCGCCTCCTAGCCCGGTCGCCCCGCATCGCTGCAGCGCCCAGCGCAGCCACGGGACGGCGCTCGCCGCCACCGGGCAGTAGGAGTCCCACTCCCGTCAGCAGCCTTCCGGCCATGAACTCAAGGCCGCGGAAGAACCCTGCACCAGAGAGCAGTGGGGCATGGCTGCTGCAGCGGGAAAAACCACACCGAGTACAAACACCCTGCAGCCGGCCGCTTACTGCAAGCACAGGAAGCGGCGCTTTCGAGCGAGAGGGCTCCGGGCTTACTCCGACCTCGCTGTACACAGCGCCCGCTCGGCTCTCCGGAGCCCTGGCGCTGTCGAGACGGCATGCGTCATTCCCCCCCCCCCCGCCTCCGACGTCACCGTCGTCGAGCACCAATCAGCGGAGGGGCTGGGGGAGTGCGGGGACGGTGATTTACGCGTTTAGTAACGCGACTGGGAGGGAGGCAGAAGTGGTACGGCGGGTCCTGGGGAGCCGGGGCTGGGAGCACGCCGGGGTCCCGCCCGGACGCAGCCCGTTACTTAAGGGAGTTAATCTGGTGAAGGGTCTGGAGCACAAGTCTTACGAGGAATGGCTGAGGAAAAACTGGGGTTTAGTCTGGAGAAGAGAAGGCTCAGGTGGGACCTTATCGGTCCCTAAAACTACCTGAAAGGAGGTTGTAGTGAAAGAGTTTGTCTCTTCTCCCAAGTAACAAGTGATAGAAAGAGAAGTAACGGCCTCAAGCTGCACCAGGGGACATTTCGACTGGTTATTAGGGGAAATTTCTTCACCAAAAGGTTGATCACGCTTTGGAACAGGCTGCCCAGGGCAGTAGCAGAATCACCTTCCCTAGAAGTGTTCAGAAACCATGGAGATGTGGCCCTCAGTGACACGGCTTGGTGGTGGACTTGGCAGCCCTTGGGTAAAGGTCTTTTCCCACCTAGTTAATTGTATGGCAACCAGAAATACCAGCGGCAGCTCCGCACACGGCACGCAATGAAGCAGCTCTGACCCCGCTCAGATCCAGCCGAGGGGGCACAAAGCAGCTCTTTTAACGAGGGAACTAAACCAACCCCATGTGTGCCCTGCCTCTCATTGCCCTTATTCACTGCAGAAATAGCAGCCGAGCAGGCTCCAAGAGGGACTGGGTGACATCACAGGGGAGGGGGCGTTTCGCAACGGGGGGTGTCGAGGTCTGTAGACTTGGTTCCCCCTGCAGCAGGGGCAGGTGCTGGATTTCCGCCGTGACAGCGAGCTGATGCTTTAATTGCCCGAAGCAGCTCTATTTTTACCCCTCCTTTTCCTTTTTTCCTTGTAAATAGAGTAAACACAAGAGGGCGTTTCGAGCCTTTGATCCCCGCTCTGTACAGTAAGGAAAACAACCCGTGAACTTCAAAAGTGCTGGAGGCATTCTGGGGTTAATTTCGCTTCCTAAAAGGCTGAGCACGGCAATAAATCATAATTTCCCTCTCCTCCAGGAAAGCGTTAATCGGAGGAATATGTACCCAAAAGTGCCATTCAGCACTGGCAGCTTCAGAGACAGCGTAGGCTGTCATCTGATGGATCAAACTTCTTGCGGGAGATATTATAAATCAAGAGGTTTAATAAATCTTCGGAGGCGACTGCTACGGAGGGGTCGGGGAGGGAGCGGGGGGGTCTCCCCGGCAGTAATGTGGGTACCGTGAAAATTCACTTCCTCGCAAGAACTCCATTAAGTAAACCTAACACCGAAATGTTGTCTGGCAATCTGTCTTGAAAAGGTTACAGTGTGTTAAAGATTTGGAAAGCTCCATAAAGCAGTAACGATTATGAAGCACAGCTTAAAGGTTTATCGAATGACTTCCCGTGCCGGGGCAATCTTTAAACCGAAGGCAAAACCTGAAGCCTGTGATCTTTGCAGCCCTAGTCCATAAATGTGTTTGAGGAGGGATTCTGTTCTCTGCCGCTTTAGAGTATCACTTCCCTAACACGTAATTTAAATCTACTTTTCAGGAGTCGATATCTGGTTGTAAAATTAATACGGGGCAATTAGACGTGGTGCTTTAAAAACCGCGTCGAGATAAGCGCGGTACGAAGGGGCACGCACCCAAAACCAGGGGCTGAATCTGTCCCTGCGGAGTGGAGAAACGTCCCCTAAATCCGAGTTTAGGAGCGGGGGGGAGACAAACCCGTGCTGGGACCGGCACAGGCAGCCTGGGGAGCCCCGACGGGGCCGTTGCCGGGAGCCGCGGAGGCGCCTCAGGGCTCTCCCCTTGGTGGTTTCCGTCCAGGGGCTGCCGCGCCGTTCCCTGCACACGCAGAGGCACACACCGGCTCTGAATCACCCGGGTGTTTTTAAAGGGGGTTCTTTGATCTGGCCAAGTGTCAAGAGTCCCGAAAGCCGGGACTCAAATAACACGTCGTTACGGCAAACAAATTTCTGCAGTCAACTTTATGGCTTTATTGTCTATGGCACGAATAAACTCGGGGAATTAGCAGGTTAGGGAGGAGGGGGGAAAGCAGAAAGCTCTCCTGAAATAAAGTACACATCTGTTTCCAGGAGAAAATATGGTAAAAAACACACAGACAAAACCCGGCTGTACAGACAGGGGCAAGCACCGTCTGCCAGCTCTGAAGTGGCCCTTAAGTGGATATTTACATTTACAAAGGGTTTTCAATCAGTCGTTTTATAATAATCTGTGCTGTGTGTATTTTGCAAGACACACCAAAAAAAGCTTAGTGTGAGTATATACAGTGATACATTCATAGTTCCTTTTGCATGTGCAAGAAGGCGCACTTAAAGCAGAGACTACCACAAAGTTTAAATAGAGGTAGCTTTTTATGGGCTTGTGTATTAATAGTCTGTAATAAAATAAAGCTTACTGTGTATGTGTGTGGTTTGAACCGTCCAGTTCTCAGTTTGTTAGATAGCCAGGCCGGGTAGTTATTAAAGGGGGAATATACGTATACCCATGAACATGCATGGGTAAATCCACAGACGTCTGTGTTTGTGAGCACACGCACCGAGATATAGTTTCTGACCTGAGAGAACAGTATATCATCTCTGATATTTCAACAAGTGCGGTTTTTTTATGGCTAAAATGTTTTGTGAGCCAGACTGCACAACTGGAAATAATGGATTTTCTATGAGATATTAAGAAAAACGCTTTTTCTTTTCCTTTTTTCTTTTTTTTTTTTTTTTTTCCCACTAAGAACCCTTTAGAAGTTTGGAAAATAAAATCCCGGAGATTTGTGAGGGCATTAAATCGTTTCGTTCCCTGGTTGCGCACACGCGGGTAGATTCCCACACACGCTCCTCACACACACCCGTGCTCCCCTTTGTAGAGGAATTTCCATCAAACCCGTGACAAGAAGCCGGTGGGTGTTAAACGATACGATTTAGGAGCTTTTCATCCACAAGCTTAGTTTCCCTTAGGTTCTGCGTACATATCTAATTTATACATATTTCATAGATAGATATTTTGCATGAGTGTATATACATTATACGTGCATGTACACTTATGCTTTTCATGTAGGAAGAAATGTAGATAAGTTGGTTTGAGACAGGGCTCCTGGGAGCTCGGCGACCCCCCCCCCCCCGACTGCAGCCAGCGGGCTCGGTAGCGGTGCCTCCCCGTGCGCGGAGAAGCGCGGAGAGGCCGCTTGGTAGAAGCGGCGTGTGTGGGAGGTAGCCTCGTCTTTGGCCGGGACCCGGGAAGTCCGAACTTTATTCCCTACTGTAGCCCATAGCCTCCAGGCTCTTTAATAAGTCCAAATATTTACCGTCTAGAAAAACGCTTTCTGTGGGTGCACGAAGGCCGGTAACCTTTGACAGGAGCAGTCACACAACACTTCCCGGTAATAGACCACAGTGCGCGTACATCTAATTTATTGTGCTAAAAGTTATTGCAAGGGCTACGGGAGGGGGGCTCCGGGCTACAAATAAGAGTTTTGCCACTGAGAGGAAAACGCCGCCCTTAGGTCAGCCAGGCAAAACCACGGGGTATCCGATCCGACCCCATCATCCATCCCACGGGCGGCCGCTTTCATGCTTTCTTTTTTTTTTTTTTTTTTTTTGGGGGGGGGGGGGGGGGGGGGGAGGCGTGACCGTGCTGCCGGCGCGGCGCCACCCACCGCGGGGAGCGCCTCCTCCTCCATCGCGTTGAGGGGCGGGCGGAGCGCGGGGCTGCCTCTTTGCTCCGCCCTCCCGCCCTGCCCGGCCCCGTGGCTCGCCCCGCCCGTGCTGCCGGCGCGGCGCCACCCACCGCGGGGAGCGCCTCCTCCTCCATCCATCGGGCCCGCTAATGAGCAATTAGCGGTGCGCACTGGAGGGCGGCTGCGTCCCCGCCCCGGCTCGAAGCCCGCCCCAGCGCACAACGGCTCGTAAATCAGCGGGAAGCGGGTGGCAGCTCCCCGGAGGGCGGGTTGTTGGGGGGAATGTTCAAGCTAAGGCAAGACGGGCAGGGTTTAAAATACCGGGCTTGTCCGTACCCCTCCTTTTTCGTGTGCTACGGGGAAAACCAACATCAACTGTGACTACGCGGTGCATAGAAAATGTGCTGTTAACGAAACGGCGCCCTCGAGCCGCCAGAGTCGTGTCTAAAACCTAATTAAAGAGTTCCCCCTTCCCCCCGCCTTTTTTAAATGAAGCGAAAAGCACTGGAGCTATTCGCTCTAGGCAGCGGCGTGCTGCTTAATTGCCCAAACTTCGCCTCGCCATAACTCAAGTGATTATCTGTAGTGATTTAAGCGATTGTTTTGCCACAAGCGACTTTCTAAGTGTTTTCGTTGGTCGCTTTTAAAACGAAAATCTCTTGGTGGCCAATGGAATCTTAAAGGCACCGGTTTAAAGTGTTTATTTCTAGTTAGCAGCTTAAGAATGAAAAACATCTGAAAATGTGTATATATATAATGTGTATATATTTGTGAAAAAATTATTCTGCACTGTTCTTCACCTCTTTTCACTGTTTTTTACCTTTTCTACTGTTCTTTAACTTTTTTGTTTTTACGGTGTGTCCCCTACCATCGACACCGCATCTCACAAGTTGTTCTTCACTACGTTTCCTGAATATGCACGGATTGATCTCTGACCTAAGAACTTCGGGGAAATAATACAACATAATTTCAGGGTGTACTGTGCCTTCGGAGCTTACCACAGAGCTGGCGAAGCAAACGCATAGATAACATCTAAATCCCTCAGAATGGCAGCAAAAACTTCTCTACAATTAGAGAGTGAGAGTGGTTTGCAATGTACCGCTCTCTATTCACGAAGGCTTTCTGCAGTATTTGTTCTGAATACAAAGTAAAATCTTTGTCATGAGTTTCGTTAAGCGTCCCAGTAGCCTGAAACCGGCGGTTCAGGCACGGTTAAGTTTAGGCTCTGGTCTTGTCCCCTCTAATGAAGTGAGCGCTTGCTATTTACTGCGACTTCTAGGATAAACTGTTCATAACTTCTGTAAAAATATGGACAACGTCTCTGCTTCAGGATCAAGCAAATGAAAAAATGAAATACCCATCTAATGACAAATCTAATAAAAAATGGAGGGAGCGATATGGGATGCCTCGTTTTCAGGGGTCAGACATGGGCAGAAGTACATCTAGTATGTGGTTGCAGGACCCGGTGTTACAAAGCCAAAGTCTGCTGCATTCGTATATTTGATATATGAAGTTCCCCCAATGCCTGAGAGACGCAAGAGCAAGTCTGCAATTTATGTCTTTCTTTGCTTGACAGCATGCCTTCGGGGGAGTTATTTTTAAATTAAAAATGCGTGTCACTTCAAAATACGTAAATACCTCAAAATACATAAAATGCCTTTTTTTTCAGCTACATTGTTAAAATGTTTGTACACTGTTTTCCAACGTTTCAGTTGCTCATGTAATTTAATAAGGGAGTTACATACGTTTGCCATACTGTTGTTGACATAAGTGACATGGTAAACCACTCAAAACAGAGATAAAGGACTCTACTAAACCCACATGACAGGACTAATTTCTAGCTTAATTGTGTGTTTTCTTAGATATTGTCTGCTTCTTGTTATTTAGAGATCCTTCAAAACATGCAAATAGTTGGCTGTTCATACAAGAGTATTACAAATTCCAGCACAGAAGGTAGCACAACTACATCAGCTTGTTTTTTTTACCTAAATTAGTAGAGGTAGAAACATTTCCTGCTAGCTGGGGATCCGTGATATTGTCAGGTTTGTATGTTATTAAAGTCCTGGACTTTATTTTACTCAAACTGCAAAGGGAGTTTTGATGGATAAAAAAACAGGATCAGTCCTACACAAAAGAAAAGGAAAATTCTACTGCTGAACAATGGGTGTCAGCTTTTTTCTATTGTCTTAAATCCTGGTTTAGTTTAGCTTTCTAAATTACTTTTGAGATACACATTGTTCGCATGTCTAAAAATCTGTGGCACAAGATGCTACAGGTCCACATAGCTTAGTAGGACTTTTAAAAGGATTATGTAGCTGTATGGACAACAAAAATCAAAGTACTGGTAATACAGGCATGTGTGAGGGATATAAATACATGTACGTATTACTTTCACTTGTCTTTTCATTTGAGTCATCTGGTACTACTATTTGTCTGAAGCAGAACACTGAACTATATAAACCATTAATGGTTTTGCCAATTTTTTTTTCCTTTTAATATCATAAATCATCATATTCCCTACTTCGTTCAAGGACTGTTCACCCTGAAAATAAATGGGAGTCTTTCCAGCAACTCTGACTGACATCGGACTATGCCCTAAAGGAATTATGCACTATATTTCATGCAGTGCCAAAGAACTAATAAGCATGGAATCTGATTAGATCTGTTTTTCTCAGTGTTACAGTTATTGTGGTATGTACCATTGCTGCATAATACATTTTCCAGCTGATGTCTGTTTATGTATGTTAGAGAAACAGACTTGCTCTTCTACATTAATTTATTTCATGACACTGTGTTGTATAGGTAGCTACTCAGAGGAAGAAAGCAGATCAGTTAACTCTGCAGGGAAACCATTACTGTTTATTGCAACAGAGATTCAAGACTGTTTTATACCTGGGACTGTACTGCCTAGTGATGAGGGCAGAACAGCAAAGCGTAACTCCTAATTTCTGTTTCTGACCCCAGGGACCAGGTGTGCGACCTTGTCTCAATTTACAGGTCTGTAGGTGGTAGGTCAGGGTTTGCCTCCTGGAAGCAGGTTAAGGATCTTGTTTGTAGTGTTTCAAGAGTCACTGTTGAAAGACTTCTAGAAATACAAAGCGTAGTATGGAAACAGAAACAAAATCACAGGCAGAAAGCACAGAGTTTCTGCATGCCAGAAAAATTCAACCCATGGCTGTAAATCAAAAATACCGGGGATAACTCACAGATCATCAGGAGATCAATTTTCCCTGTACCAAGTACAAACTGAAGTCTTTAAAGTGCAGAAAGCATGCTTTCCAGACATGGGAGAGAAGAGCTCATGTAAAGCACGCTGTGGTAAATGCTCAGTGAAGTTTTTCTTCTTTTGAGTACTTTTAGTGGCACAAACCCTGCTGTTTGAATAAGTTGGACACTTGAAACGCCTCTGTTATTTTGTTGTTTGTTTGTTTGTTTTTTTTCCAGGCCATTTCTGAGCTTCTGAAACCCAGTTTCAGAAATCTTCTTTTCTGTGACTTCTGTTGAACCAGGATTATATTACAGTTTGGTGGTGTAAGTGCAGATTGTCTCAAAGCAGGCTAAGGAATTTGTTTCAGTTTAGACCTTTATAATTGCAAGTGCCCTCTATGCCCCCCCCCCCCCCCCCCGTTCTGTTTGATTTATTCATTCATAATAAAGTTTATCATGTTCCTGTACCCTGATTGTTCAGTGTGCAGCTCATGTCACATCCCTATAGTAATAAAAACTTGTTCTGTAAACCTTACCTTGCCTTCTTGAAAAAGAGAGAGATGTAGCTTTACAAACACCAGGTGCTTACAAATGTGAATGCCATCCTGGACATTGCTGGACCACAGAATAGAAAGACCAGTGTTTTGTGATAGAAAGACCACACTGTTGTGTGATAGAAGAGTTAAGATACTCAAAACTCTGTTAGTGTGCAAGGTCTCAGGCTGATTCACCAGGCAGCATGAGATCTGCTTTGGATTCCTGCCTGACTTCCAGAGGCTGCTCTAAGAAATGAAGGCAGGTTCGTAGCTCTCACCTCTCAGAGCAAGAAAGCTGTGTTATGGCCAGTGCAGGAGAGCAGGGCACTGAAGTAATTCTTTATTCTGCCGCAGGAGGGTTAGGGGACTGTGGTAACGCTGGAGTATAGCTCCTGAGTGCTGCTTCAGCTCTTCGCTTGAATACCGCGCACCAAACCAGAATGAATAAGAAGGAAACAGAGAAAGGGGAGCAATTAGAATGAACAGCATCTTACATGTGAACTGCCTTAGCTCAGGTTAGCACTCCCTCTGAACACAGGGTGACTACATTTCTTGACCATGTTTATAGTTTAAATACAGCTATTTAAATAA
This sequence comes from Pezoporus wallicus, assembly GCF_028554395.1. Taxonomy (NCBI): domain Eukaryota; kingdom Metazoa; phylum Chordata; class Aves; order Psittaciformes; family Psittacidae; genus Pezoporus; species Pezoporus wallicus. The sequence continues at coordinate 412,510 of NW_026640314.1, forward strand.
CTCAGGGTTTGGTGGTTTGTTTGTTGTTTTGTTTTTTTTTTTCCAGTGTTAAACTGTTTTGTGCAACCTGGTTTGGTCACTAAGCAACTTTTCTCATCAGGACATCAAAACACTCATTCCATGCATTTTTAACCATCAGAAATCTTATTCAATGCCAACACAAAAAAAATAACAGCAAAGAGCAAAATCTTGCTCCCCTTTACCAGCCCAAACACACACAGCAACTGCAGAGGCACAGGGCAACAGCTGCCTTTCTGATGCAGAAAGTCAGGAACAGGCGTAATATTTGGTCTCCTCCTATGAAGGCAGAAAAGGCTTGGGTCTTGTCACTTACATGAATGTCCCCGTGCATCTGGCACCCCCTGCTCCCATGAAGCAAGTGTCATACAGCTGTGGGGCTGCTGCGCTAACTGCACAGGGAGCAGGAGAACCCACAGCAGTGGGGAGGCTGGGTGATTTGGTGGTGCTCACACTCTGCCTCCTCCCAGCAGTCTGTGTGGCTGCTGCTTTTCTCCCTCAGACCTCTGTGCTCACACTCTCACCTTCCAGCTTGGAGCCAGGAAGGCACAGGCTGGTTCTGGGGTGATAGGACTCGTAGCAATGCGAGCTCAAAACAGAAAGGACCGGATTTTGTTGTAAAAAGGATGGCGTACAGTGCACATTTGAGGCCAGCCTGTCTCTCCCTTGCCATAGCATAGCTGCTCTTTGCCTGTTCCCCAGAGCTTTAGTAGTACATAATTTCCAAATTATCATTTCCATCTTGTGAATATGGAGATGCTGCTATAGTAGAGTTCATCCTCAGGAGAAAATATTACACATTTTAAATTGCTCTTCTTGTCTTTTCCCTGCAGATGCATTTTGTGCTAAGAGGGAATACAATCTTCAACACAAACTCGGGAACAACATGGTGAGCTGTAATAATTATTGGACCTGTTAAGTCTATTGTAGAAATAAATCTTCTGTGAACCAACATTTTCCCTCATATGTTTCACAGAGAGACAGTAACCCTCCTGCTGTCAATGGATTAATGTGCTAAAAAAAGCTGGAGCTCATAGATAAATCTTGAGATTATTTCTCATTTACATATTGGCTTAGCATTTATGTGCACTTCTATTTGTGTGATACTCATGGGGACAATCCAGGAAACAATATGAATCATCTAATATGTAAAAATTAGGCTAAAATAGAAGGGGGGCAACAATGGGGTTTCTTTTCTTTTTCTTTAATTTATTTTGGATTCATGGAAACAGTCTCTGTAATTACTTTAATGATCCAGCACTGTATGCACAGTACTCCAGAGCTGGTTTTGCAGCTTCCTGATGCTGGAACTTACTTGAAGAAAACTTTCTGTATTGTGACTCATTCATAGCACACGTTATCTCAAGGGCTGCTGGTGGTGGTGGTGGTGGTGGCTTGTGTGATATTGTGGCTTACACATAAATTGGCTTTATCTTCTTATTTATGGGGAAGGAACCAGGTCAGAAGCATAAATGAAAGCAGGACCAGTGTACTTCCTATTTCCTGCGAAGTCCCTAGAGCTCTAGTTTGAAACCATTATTGTTAATTAATGATTTGCCAGCTGTCTGCACTAATTTTATAGCATTTATGTATGCAGAGCCATTGTGCCTCAGATTCCTGCTTTAGAGTCCTGTGAGTGAGACACTACAATGATAAAATCAGCATCACACTTGCATGCTCATTTGTTATTTTGAATGTAGTTTGCTCACAGAAAATTTCCCTTTTTGCTTTGCAAACTGGAAGCCTGGATGAAGAGCTATAGCAGCAGCAGGGATCTACTGTGGGACATTTTGGACATTTTCATTTTAAACCTTTCCTTGATTAAGGGCAGCAACACACCAGGACAATAAGGCAAAGTGGTCTTCTGTGGATTCTTATTTTGAAAATACTGGGCACTGTGATGTGTTAGGCAGACAGATTCTTACAGAAAACATAATTCTGTGTGTGTTTGTCACTGCCTCACGGTTCTGAAAGCCTGAGTTGAGCTGCAATGCATGCATGACTTTGCTTGCCTCCTTTCATTACCCTTTCATAAACCCTTGTTATCCCTGAAGGTTTGGGAAAACAGATGGTTGCAGTAATGCAATTCCCACTGACCAAGTCCATTTTGCTGTAGTAGTCCTGCATTTAACATTGACTAAAATTTTGGTCAGGGTCTTTTTTCCATTCCCTGCTTTGAAGGCTTGTATCAATGTGGGCTTTGGCATTTCTGGCAGAAATGACAGTATTTCAGCTGTGGATTATTGTACACACACTATACAGTTTGTAGAGTGGGACTTTGTTACTCCAGAACTGATGAATCTGAATTGGATAAGTGTCCTGGTTTCAGCTGTGATAGTTAGTTTTCTTCCCAATAACTGGTACTGTTCTGTGCTTTGGATTTAGGATTTAGGATGGAGACCTCATAGCAGCCTTCCAGTATCTGAAGCTGGCCTACAAGGATGCCAGAGAGGAACTCTTAATCAGGGATTGTAGGTATAGGAAAAGGAGTAATGGGTTTAAACAGGGGAAGTTCAGATTAGATATAAAGAAGAAGTTCTTTACTGTGAGGGTGTTGAGGCACTGTAATAGGTTGTCCAAAGAAGTGGTAAATGCTCTATCCCTGCAGTGTTCAAGGCCAGGCTGGACAGAGCCTAGGGCGACATGGTCTAGTGTGAGGTGTCCCTGCCCATGGTGTCGGGATTGTAACTGGATGATCTTAAGGTCCTTTCCAACCCAAACCATTCTGTGATTCTCTGGGAATAATGTGGATAATCATATTGATCGTTTAGCTGTTGCTAAGCAGGGGTCAAGGACTCTTCAGCTTCTCACACCACTGTACCAGTGAGTAGGCTGGGGCACAAGAAGCTGGGAGAAGACACAGCTAGGACAGCTGACAAAAACTGTCCAAAGGGATATTCTGATTTTCTACACCACAGGATGTCATGCTCAGTATACAAACTAGGGGCAAAGGTAGGCAGGAGCCACTGCTTGGGGACTGTCTGGGTAAAGCTAGGCAGGAGCCACTGCCTGGGGACTGGCTGGGTATCAGCTGGTAGGTGGTGAGCAACTGCTTTGTGCATCACTCGTTTTGTATATTATAATTATATTATTGTTATCAGTAATAATATTAATACCCCTTCCTTTTCTGTCTTATTAAACTGTCTTTATCTCAACCCATGAGTTTTATTATTTTTCCCCTCATCCTCCTGCAGGGGGGAGGCAGTGAGTAAGCAGCTCTGTGGTGTTCAGCTGCCTGCTGGGTTAAACCACAACAGTCCTTTTCTGGTACCCAACACGGGTCCCGAAGGGTTGAGATAACAATAGATCTGACCAGATCATGTTAAAGCAAATTTGTTACAAGCATTTATTATATCAGTTTAATAGTCACTGGTCATAATGTTGATTTATTTGCTCTCAGAGTTGCTGCACTTGTTCTCATGTTTGTGTTGTGAACACTTTACTATGGGGAAGATGAGAGAAGATGCTTTTTCACACTCCTTCACCATTCCTTTCTCCTTCACTTTTCTCCTCCAAGCTAGTTACAATAGCTCTTGAGAATTTTAATATTCTTGGGATAGTCAAACTGGCTGTTCCTGTTGATATGTCTCCTACTCCTGAATGTGTTTCAGGTCTTGTTTAAAGCTAAACAACTCCTTAAAAATACCACCCAGAGATCTGCTCTGAGGCTGGATAGTTGTGAATGAGGGGATAGTGGGGGATAGTGGGGGATAGTATGGGCCAGTGGTCACCTCCAGTGTTTTGGAACTTCACTCCTGAACAAGTGCAGAATACTGAAAAACTGGTAAAACAGCCAAGGTGTGATGTCGTCCTGGCAATACCAGAGAGGTACAAATCACTGCAGTTTTCTGAGGTCTTGCCTATGCCTACAGAGCCCTGCTTGACTCTATTCAGTACCCTCAAAGGGAAAAAAAGGTCTCTGGATCTGATGACAAAGTGACAGGTATTGCAGCTACTCCAACCCCTGCAACAGACACTGCAGCTGAATCAGAGAACGAATCTGCATCAGTATCAGTTGCCCCTATATACAAGAAGAAATATTAGAAGTGGAAGTCAACTAGTCTAGTAAAGGAAGAAACTCTTTCCTTACTAAGAGAAGAAGTGAATGAGGTATACTACTCCAAAGCAGGGCCACCAGAAGAACAGGATGAAGAAGAGGCATAAATCACGAGTTCCATAAACAAGGCAGTAACTCAGATCTCTACCCCTGAGTGAGCTGTGAGATGTGCAGAATGATTTAATCCATTTTTCAGGCAAGCACATTGTCATTTGGCTGCTCCAGACCTGGCATAACAGGACCAATAGCCTGGAATTAGAGGATTGGGAAGCCAAGACCTGGGAAGCCTTTCTAGGGAAGGGGAACTGACAAAGCGATTGGAAAGGGGCACAAACCCTCAGCATCTGGGGAGGGAGCTCCTGACAGGCATGAAGGAAAGGTATGCCTTCAAGGAAGATGTTATATGTCACCCAGGCAACTGGAGCACCATGTAGAGAGGTATCCAGTATCCACCATACACCACCTTTCCTGCCCTGAAGGATTACTATGATAGATGGAGCCCAAAGACATGCACTAAATGACCTCTATGGACATTTTAGAAGGATGACCCATAGACTAAGGGTATGATATCTGTATGTATATATCAAAAGACAGGAAACGTGGGCATGATTACTTGGCATGTATTGGAAAGTATGGGACCTGGGCATGATGTAAACGGTATAGAATATGGGGTTGATATTGTCTTTGTTTCATCTGGGATAGAGTTAATTTTCTCCCCATACAGCAGTGGTCAAGGACTCTTCATTTTCTCACACTGTCCTGCTCATGGGTAGGCTTGGGGGCACAGGAAACTGGGAGGAGACAACCAGGACATCTGACCCAAACTGGCCTGAAGTGGTGGTGGGCAACAGCATTGTACATCACTTGCTTCGTATATTCTAATTATTCTATAAAAGCAACAACAACAATAACAACAATAATAATAATAATATTTCCCCTTCCTTTTCTGGCCTATTAAACTGTCTTTATCTCAACCCACAAATACAAATTTCATTTTTTGCCAGTTCTCTCCCCATCCCACTGGGAGGGGGCCAGGAGTGAGCAAGCAGCTGTGTGGTGTTTAGCTTGCCTGCCAGGTTAAATCACAACACTGGGTTAGTGTTTGGGCTAATCCTGACCTCCTGCTTCTTCTAGCTCCTCTACAGGGTTTATATTTTTCATACCTACTCCATGAAGTTATTGTTTAACTTGCATATTATTCTCTGTAGCCAAAACACTCTTTCCTAATAGCTGAAATAGAAAACCAACCAACCAAACATAAGTTTATCTAAAGCACCTACAGAAGTCTTATTTTTAAAAAGAGCAGTGGTTTAAAGTGAAAATAAAGCAATGTTACAGTAATTCCAGTTTTTCAGTTATCTGAGTAGTGATATGGTCCCTATGCACTTGAACTACCAAGGGTTTCGCTGTATTTCAACATGCAAAGCTGCATGGGTCTCGCCTCCGTACACAGAAGAATTTCCATGGAAGCCAAGTAATGTCTTGGAGTCTTTTAAAATAGACAGTGTTATACAAATGTGGAATTGCCACAGTAACAAAAGAATTAGGTCAGATGGTTGGTTTATAGGTACATATATCGCACAGGAGCGCTCTAAAGAGTTACAGATCCCCTCTAAAGCCAGACTGTGCTTATTTCTATATTACTTTTCCACTCCCCTGATTCAGCAGTCTGCAGCTTCTGCTGTCTTTATCAGATTTGGCCACTTATTGGCAAATGCCTTTCAACTAAGCACCTTAAAATACTTCACTATATGTTGATTTATTAAGGTCATAAAGCAAAGTAAAAAAAGATTCTTAGATACCAACGGGCACAAAATATGGCAGAGGATTTTTCTTCTCCTCCCTGCCTCCCATCCCAAACCATCCTTTTCAGTACTGAACAGGTCCGGGAATCCAATTCGCAAGGTCAAGATAGGGTCAGATTTCCTGACCTGCTTGCCCCCACCTCTTGATAATCTAGAAATGAAAATCAATTCTTGTCTTCGAACTTGTGAGGGGCTCATAATTGCTTTAGACTAAAGCACCGAGCGCCTGCTTTTTCTGCTACCTTTCAATTCTTGGAGATGGGGATGTCATTTTTCGAGTGCACTGTCAGGATTAGATTGCATGGTAACCAAGTAGAAAGATTTCTGCTCAGAATGAGATTTCTTCTCATCGTTGTGCATTTTACTCAGGTCCAAACTGTTTTTCTTTTTTCACCATTATGTATAGGGATATCATAATATGCTTTGAGCAGATTATCTATGGAAAACAATTTTTTTTCTTAGGGCCAAAATTGGAGCTCTTTTGTAGCAGCTGAAATTAATGGATAAATAGAAAGTGAGGCTAAATTTGGTCTTTGATCGTTCATTTACTTTACACATTCTGCCACAAATCATACCAGCTAAATGCTGGTAGAACTATACCTCATACTTTTTTACGTGTAGCTTTTTAGCCAACTAAATGAAAACATGGTATCTTTTCCATTATGATAGAACACTTCTAGGTAATTTTGGATTGCTGTGAATTGCTGTCCTGCAAATGAGTTTGAATGGGGCTGTGCAGTGCCAGCTACCTGATTGGGCTTTCCTGGCACAGTGGGCTCTGACAGGCAGGCCACCGCCAGGGAGTGAGGAGAAACGGGCTGGAAATCTGGTCGCACTGAAATGCCAGTTAGGGGAAGAGAGGACTTGCTTAGGACCACACTCTCTTCTGATGAGACTTCCCATCTGAGGCTGAAACTTGAGATGTTTAACACATCATCTGCATCAGTTTCCAAAATGGAGAAAAAATAAGAGGGGTCCAGCTCACATTGACGGACCCTGAAGACCATGCGGGGAAAGCTGAATGGAAGAGTGATGTATCACTTGGTTTTAAGCAGTTTTTTCCTTCTTACAGCCCATGAGTATGTGTATATCTCTTTTCATCTGTCCTGATTAAGAACACATTTGTGATACTAAGTGAGGACTTTCACAGTCTGGGTTTCTTATGGCTAATATTGTGGTTGTTATCTAAAGAAAGGTCACCCTCATTTTGGGAAAGACAACCATCTTTATGTGGCTTTTGTTCCTGAGATTCTGCAATGTTCTGCTGAACAACTCCAGCATTTCTGATAGCACAACTATCCTACACATCTACATTAAATTAGAGAGCAGGCATCTCTTTCCCCACTACTCTTCTGCTTCTAAGATTTGTGGTTTGGCCATAAGAGCCATTTAGATGACAAAAGAAACCATAGCTAAGACAGTGATTTATTGCTATAATGACTTTTTTCTTTTAATATATACTGAATGAACATTTTAGTATCTGTTTTTACCTTATTTGGCAGCTGAGAGTTTCAGTAAGGAGAGCTGCCAAGAATTACAGTAAAATAATGCCTAAATAATTAATTCTGTTGGCAAATGAGGGTAGCTCAACAATAGCTAACAGTAGTCTCAAAGCTAGGGAAAAAAAAAAAACAGGAGGAGGAAAGACAAACCTTGCTTTAGGTCCTGCCAGGATGAACAAAGTAAGGGCAATACTAAAGTAAAAGAAGATTTAAGTTTTGGGTTGTTTTTTTTTTTTGAGATCTGTGCTGGTTCTTGGTTCTTGTTTTCAGAGACTCTCACAACAGGTAAACTCAAGGAATGAATGTACTGAGTGAGAAACAACAGAAGCTTTGATGTGCTGATGGCTTGGAAGTATCAGTCTTTCTTTTGTGGCAAGGAAAAGCAAGACAGAAGGGCATCTTTCACAAAACAAAGGCCATTCCTCTGCTGATACCAGCTGGCCCAGGGAAGCTGCATCAGGTAATGGCATCTGTCTCTCTTCCATCTTTCTCTTCTTTTCATCGATTCACCCTTCCTTTTCTCAGGCCACTCTCCAGGTGCCACAGCCATAACCTAATGTTGATGAAAGGAGGCTTGATGTCAGTGAGAATTGCACCCACTGATTTTGAATCTTCCAATTTGAATTGCACTGACCAATACAAAGACTTAGCACTGCTCTTAAATGGGCAACAAAACAACATGTGATATAATACTTAAATCAGGTAGGACTCAAGTACCCAAGTTTATTCATGTACAAACTCAGCTCAGAACCACAACTGTCTCTTTCCTGTACTAACATATAAAAGACAACAGAATTCTTCCATTCAATGTAATCATAAACACCAAAATCCTCAGTTTACAGTCCTATTCTTGTTACACTGTCGCCATAAGGCATGTGCAGGTTGCTTGCACAGATTAACAATAGTGGGAAGTTTTAACATGCTTATTGTATCTCAGCTCTTGTTAAAATGTAACTTTAATTCTGAACTATTAATTCCTGTGGTTATTAATTGAGCTTTCATTCTCAGAGAAAATGGTTCTCAGCTCATTCTCTTTTTCCTTGCCGTTTGCTTTCTCTGTGCAGAGAAGTCTGGGGTTCTCAGATGGCCATGAAAACAGAGAGATCAGAGGTGCTAACAGAAGGCTTCCCCTCTGTTTGTCAAATAAAATTACAAAAATAGAAAGAAAAAGAAAAACATTTTCTGACCAAATATCATGCAGAGCCACAGTGACTTTTTCTGCATGTCTTTGTTTTGCTTTTGATAATTACACCATATCCTTATAATATATTCTACACTGAATTATTGATATGCACTTTCAACCTCAGCCCTTGAGCCCCACTGTTGTTTCTGACTGGGAATAATAAACACGCTTCCCTCTTTAAGGTGCCCCTGGAGAAGTGACTAAATACAAATATTTATCACTGCCCTCCTTGCCTGCTGCGTCTGTGGCTGTGGATGTTGAACACCAATCTTTCCCATTATTTCTTGCTGCTGTGGGCTTTGAGGAGCTGGGTGAGGTCAGGCTGGGACCTGGGCCCACCCTGCTGGTAGGACTGGGATCGATCCAGGTACAGCGTGGCCCCAAGGTCTTTGCTCAGCCTGTGAATGAGCAAATGGGCATGCAGAAGGACATGTTGTTTTCAGAGTCTGCAAGCTGGGGAGAAAGGAGGTTTCCTTCTGTAACTTTAGGGAAATGGGATCTGTGAGAGCTGATAAAACACATGTCTCTTGGTCATCCCATTTTTACAGACCCTTCTTAGAACTTCTACAAATGCTGCAGGACCCAATTAGACAATAGGGATTCCTAGTATAAGTCATGTTTTTCTAAACCAAGTTTCCCAAAGCTGGTGATTTTAGCATCCCCAGTGTCCCACCTGAACCACATGAGGAAGCCCAGGCAGCACTCTGGCAGCCAGACAGGGCAACCAAAAGTGCTTTTTCCCCTCCCAGCATTCCATTTTGACTTGTAAAGCCACTTTAAAGTCAGCGAGTTCTTCAGACTTTTAGCACACTCAAGGCTCTACTAACTCATATGGTGGCCGGATGTTGTTCTAGGTGCAAATCACCTCAAAAGTGAAGCCGCCTATCTGTAGACCTTCACTCAACAGCAATAATATTTACCTCTTTATTCATTACTAAATGCACACAGCATTATGTATTATATGGGTAGCATGAACAGTAGATAAATCTGGGGCCTGGTTTTGACATGCAATGGTGTCGCTAATAAAAGAAATATGTTTCAGAAAACTTTTGTATAAATCATGGTTATTTCTGCAGAAGATTAAACAATAGTTTGGTCCCTCAGGATATTAATGAGCAGATGAAACATTAACCACTGGGTCTTAAATGTTTTATAAATCTGCAGTACATTCCTGCAATGGAGAAATAAAAAACATGATTTGTAGGTCAGCAGTTCATGGGGGGATAGTCACTTTTGCAGAGACGGGGCTGCACACTACATTGGGCTGGTACATTTTGCTTATAAAAATCTGGGATAGTCTCAGATGAGTTGCATTTGTGTAGAGAGTTGCTGCTCATTGCACACAAGGGGTAATTTGTATAGTAAAAACACAATTTATTTGCTTCTGTGCAGTAGCTGTATCTTCAGGTTTGCAGGATTCAGGTTGTCAGACAAGCAGTGGATGCAGTGAAAACCCAAAGAATGCCATTTCAACTAAACTTTTTGTGCATGACTTCTAATGCAAATATAATATGGGATATCCTTTATAATACAGACTATCTGGAAATCCTAGAATAGGGTCAGGTCACAGCATGCCTTGAACACACCACACAGAATCTCTGCATTGGCTAGGAGAGGGCCAAAGCATCACCTTGGGCTCAAAGATGGAGAGCAGGTTTAAGGGAGGTTGAATCCTACTGCACACAATGGCACAAGATTTTCATGCTCCCCATTGACTGTATAAACAACCAATTGTTTATTTAAGGGTAGGTGAGAGTATGGGATGTTGATCCCTTTCTAATCTGGATGACATGGACAACTTAACCACCTTCACTTGCCTTAGCTCTGGGTTGCTGTGATGTGCTGGTGCCCAAAATGTTAGGACAAGGGTATTAGGTTTCAGCTCCCATAGTTAGCTCTGTAAGCCTTATTTCACCTCACCTTTTCATAACATGAGCAATTATGTATGAAGACAGGCTGAGAAGGTTGGGGCTGTTCAGCCTGGAGAAGAGAAGGCTGCGTGGAGACCTCATAGCAGCCTTCCAGTACCTGAAGGGGGTCTATAGGGATGCTGGGGAGGGACTCTTCATTACAGACTGTAGTGATAGAACAAGGGGTAACAAGTTAAAACTTAAACAGGGAAGTTTAGATTGGATATAAGGAAGAAATCCTTTACTGTGAGGGTGGTGAGGCATTGAAATGGGTTGCCCAGGGAAGCTGTGAATGCTCCATCCCTGGCAGTGTTCAAGGCCAGGTTGGACAGAGCCTTGGGTGAGATGGTTTAGTGTGAGGTGTCCCTGTCCATGGCAGGGGGGTTGGAACTTGATGATCTTAAGGTCATTTTCAACACTAGTTATTCTATGTTTCTATGATAATTAGAAATCCCTTTCACTGTCTGTGACCCTCCAGCAGAGCAATGACCAGAAAACCTCTGAACATCCAAGGAACTTCTTTCATATCATTCTATATTATGAGCAATGTTGCTGTTCACTGCATGCTGTATTCAGTTTCACACCCTTCTCTAATGCAATAGTAGGGAATATGCTCTGCTGGGGAAACAGGGGCATATGGGTCAGACTGAAGAGAGGTGGCCAGAAAGCAGGGTTCTTTTCATAGGAAACTCTGAAGTTTGGGTCGTATGGTTTTAAGTCCAAACTGAAAGATGCTTTTAATAGCTTTTAATAGGGGGACAGAGGGGCTCCATGGCTCAGGTCTGCCTGTACTGAGTCAGAGACCTTCCACTGTCCCTGCCTGCAGGAAGGACACCCTGCCAGGCTTCCCCTGGAATTACTGTGATGTCCCTTGTGCTCACTTCAAGCAACACAGGTTTCAGCAGCAATGTGTGGTGTTGGAGAATTTCCAGCTATCTGTGTGGGTGCCTGTGACCTTCTTCCCATAAAGACAGATGTGAGACCTGCCCTTACATACACATGTCCCCACCTCGGTGTAAGGACAGACCTTTATCTGGAATGCCACCTAACAGGAGAACTCCAGCAGTGATGAGGGAGACTCAAGAGATCAGCATCTAAAGATGCCTGCAGGCATGCAGTGGGATAAAAAAAATAACAGAGAAAAATGCCACCACCAATCTCCCATTGCTTCTGGTGACGGGGCTTTGATCAGCTTCCTTGGAAGCCTTCCCAATTATCCAGCATCTAAATCACGAAGTTGGCGACTGGATCCCAGGGCTGCCAAGGCAGCGGGCGGACAGCAGGGGGCGCTCCGCGACCGCGCACGGCGCAGAAGTCCGACCCCGGGGCTCCCTGCGTGGGTGCTGCGGCGGCTGTGCGTGTGCTAATGCCTGGAGTTGGGAATTAACGTGTGTATGAGCCCGTCCCTGCACCCCCTCTGCGCACAGGTGTAGCCACACGCGTACACTTAACTCCACACACAGGTATCTGCACGCGCACGTTATTCCCACTCTTCTGCTATGGTAGAATTAAAAGTACAAAGCCCGTCTGTGCACCCCCAAAGCAGAGGGTGGTGGATTGGAGGCTAAAAAGTGTTCGTGCAAAAATAGAAGCACAGATTAAATATACATATGTAAAACCCAATCCTGGCTTCATACAGCAGGACTTTAAGATGTAATTAAATTAAAGGCTGAGGCCCAAGACTTAGGAGCACAGACTGTGTGACATAATTGCACAGAGCCTATTCATTTTAGCTAGCAACATCAGCAAGAAATCAGAAACTGCTCTTAAAAACAGCAAGCAGTTGTGATTGTTCAGCCGTGTGTGCTTCTCCCTGCGTGCTGTGGTCTTTCCAAGACTTCTCTTCTAGGTTTTGGGAAGTCACGATGCTCACAATCACCATACGCTGTCACACACCAGTCACTTATAAACCAATAGTAATTTATAATTAATTAAACATCAAGGCCTGGCCGTTCATTTCTGTTCCATACCCAGTGATATGGATCTGTACACTTCTGAGAGTGTGAGTTAAATAACTTTATTCCTGCACTGTTGGTTGATTGATAACAGAAGGCTGCTGCTTGTGTTTTCTGTTTCCACAATACAGTATTGTTCAGGAGCATAATAATTTAGTGATACTGCGAGGTTAGAGCATTTACAGCTTATTGTCTCACTGGGCAACCATCTCAGGCTTGGCCTGGAATATTTGTGGGCTTTTGTTCTATGTTTTTTCTTTAATAAAGGCACAAATTAATTTGAAATTCACATCTCTTGGCTATGGAGCAAAGCCTGCTCTTAGCTATGGGCAGGCAACCAGTGCCCAGCCGGCAAAGATGCTATTTCAGAGTTACTCCCATATAAAGCAAAACTTTGGCCTTGTGAAGAAGTCTTTAAAAATTACATATGTACTTTCTGTGTGCGCTGTGCAGCCATCACAGAGGTAGTCATTGTGTTGGTAATGGGACAGTTGAAGTAGCTATTTTCCTATTTCAGGGCTTAGCACTATCAGCAGATGCTGAGGCAGCAACCCAGAAACTCAAAGCCCACAGCAGATAAAACACTTTTTGTTTTACCTTTAACCTGGGGGGGGGGAGGGAGGGAGGGAGGAGAAAAAAAAAGAAAAAAGAGGAAATAAATTCTTAATCTGCCATGGAATGAAACCTTTGTGCAATTGCGGTGGTGTACATTCACATACACAGGTTTTGAGGATAGCAGGGCAAGGAATCAGTACCTAACTTGCAAAGGGCTTTCTCCAGGCCCTGTGGGCATCAGGAAGGTGGTGCCCGAAGAAGCAGTTTCTGTTATGCCTGTTCAGGCCCTTCTGGGCTGGAGAAGTAGAACGAGGATTAGGAAGGAAAGGAAGAACAGGCCAGTCGCAGCAAACTTTTAGCGCTGCCATGGAGCTGGTGGAGCTGAGAAATCTCTGCACCAGCCCCCATGAATGCAAAACAAACAGGAAAAGGGGCAGTTGTTTGCTTTCATGTTGAATTCCTCAAAAGCTGGGAAGCTGCCAACTGCGGGACATGTCAGGGGCAGGAGCCAAGTGTTAACCCCGCGTTTCTTGGCATGGGTTATAGTGAGCACTTTGCTCTTTCTATCACTGAACATACTGAGTGGCTGTCTGGTGACAGCAGTGCTGAGACCAGCATTGCTCAGACCTCCCCACCGCCTGCTTGACAACCCACCCAGAAACTTAATAGGTAAACTTTGGAGCTCCACACCTCACTGCCTGCCAAGGCTGGGGCTTGGCATGCTTCAGATAAGCACAGCAGGAGTATTTCTATGTGGCCTCACCTTTGACTGTGCAGTCAAAAGCTCCCTGCTTGTGTTTATGTGTTCAGAGCATCTCAGCTCTGGAGCACCATGTCTGCTGCTGGGCCTCTACTCCTGGGAAGGAGCCCTGGGAACAACAGTCCACTGTTTACATGCGGGAAATCAACATCAAGAAGCGTTTTCTTTCCTGCATTTTCCTTTCCAGAGTAGCCAGAGATGTGGCATTAGCAGATCAGGAAAATTTGTGCCCAGAGAGGAGCACACCATGTTGGCTTCTTGAGGCTTTCATTGTTGTTCATCCTAGTTCTGTCACATGTGATTCAAAAACATAAGGATGGAGCCTAGAAGCATCCAAATGCTCTTTGGTTGGGAACAAAGCCTCATCTGGCTGGCTGTGAAGGGAACAGAAATCCCACTCTGTTGAGCTCTTCTTTTCACTTCAGTCCTTGCAAAAGAAGCTGTGGCTGCCCCATCCCTGGCAGTGTTCAAAGCCAGGCTGCACAAGGTTTTGAGCAACCTGCTCTAGTGGAAGCTGTCCCTGCCCACAGCAGAAGGGTTGGACCAGGTGATTTTTAAAGGCCCCTTCTGACTCAAACCATTCTGATGGTGCGAAAACTGCATTTTCACTGGCTAAAGTTTCCCAGCATTATTGCCCCTTGGGGCACCATTCAAGATGCTTTGTATAATAAGAAGGAGGAAGGTTCCAACCTCCACAGACAGAAAAGCTTCTCTGTAAAGGGCTGGAAGGTAACATTAAGCCTAACTTAGTGACTTCCCAGATTTCCTCCTACTGTGAGAGCAGTGTCAAGAAAACCTGTCAGTGAACTTCACTGAATATATTTTAGAGTCCTGACAGTACTGGGGATAATCAAGAATGCAGTTCTGTTCCTGCACCCCTGTCATCCCTTTCCATGCCTGCTAGTACTGTCCAGGTGCTCAATTTTGAGATTTTCTTTTTTTTGTGTGTGTGGCTGTTGATCTTCTAGGAACTACATCAAAAGAAGTAAATTCAGAGAGGTCTTTGAAGGGTCTAGTGATCAAGCAGTGATGGCTCAAGTCCCACAGTACTGCCAACTTCATCTGTTTCCATTACTATTTGCTGAAATGTACACCGTGAATGACGTCTTTTCTCTTACAAGTAACATTTCTGCTATAGGAGGAGGGCCCACAAGGTGGCTCAGGTGGAAAAGAAATGTAGAGTTTTTGTTCTCTGCCTAGCATGTAGGACTGGGACAGGGAGGTGCTGCTCTGGAATGGCTGTTTGACCCAAATGATCCCCAAATTCAGCTAATGATGAAGAGGTGCAGAGTACCACGTCAGTGGCAATCAGTGCTGAGGGACCTCATCTTTTACCCACTGGAGAGACTAAGGGCTGAGACACAGTAGTCTGGACATGCAAATAAAAATTGCGTCATTGTGATCTAGATATAAGGGCCTTGCTCTTCTGACTTGCCCATAGGTACCTTCTCCAAAAAAATAAACGTACCCAAGTAAGACTGAAAAGCAGGCATTTTTCAGCATTTTGAGTCAACCAAGGAAGTTTTTGTTAAGCCAAGAGTTGTCTCTTGTGTTTGGCAAATCCTTTCCAAAGCCTGTGATTTGCATTATTACAAGATATTTACAAATGGAGAAGCACTGAATCAGAGTCAGAGTGTTTGGGCTTGGAAGGGACTTTAAAGATCATCCAGTTCCAGCCCTTCTGCCATGGACAGGGATATCTCCCGCTAGAGCAGGTTGCTCCAAGCCCTGTCCAAACTGGCCTTGAACACTGCCAGGGATGGGGCAGTCACAGCTCCTCTGGGCACCCTGTGCCAGGGCCTCAGCACCCTTACAGGGAAGAATTTCTTCCTAATGCCTAATCTAAACCTATCCTCTTTCAGTTTAAAGCCATTCCCCTTGTCCTGTGTCCTGGGTTCAGCAGTAGCAGTCATTTTTTTCCTTCCTAGTAGCCGATGCAGTGCTGTGTTTTTGACTTTAGCCTGAGAGCAACACTGATAACACACTGATGTTTTTACTTGTAGCTAAATAATGCTTATTCTGATCAAGGACTTTTCAGCTTAAACTATGACATCCTGTCACTACAGGACTTGTAAAAGTCCATCTCCAGATTTCTTTAGGTCCCCTTTAAGCACTGGAAGCTCCTCTAAGGTCTCCTTGGAGCCTTCTCTGGGATCAACAGCCCCAGTTCTCTCAGCCTGTCTCTATAGGAGAGGTGCTCCAGTCCTCAGCTGCTCCTCTTAAGACCTGTGCTCTAAATTCCCCACCAGCTTCTTAGCCCTTCTTAGCTCCACCATTTATTTAGAATCATAGAACAGTTAGGGTTGGAAAGGACCTTGAGATCATCTAGGTCCAACCCCCCTGCCATGGGCAGGGACACCTCACACTAAACCATCTCACCCAAGGCCTTGTCCAACCTGGCCTTGAACACTGCCAGGGATGGAGCATTCACAGCTTCCCTGGGCAACCCATTCCAGTGCCTCACCACCCTCACAGGAAAGAATTTTTCCTTATATCCAATCTAAACCGGCCCTGTTTAGGTTTTAACCCGTTACCCCTTGTCCTGTCACTACAACCCCTAATGAAGAGTCACTCCCCTGCACCCCTATAGGCCCCCTTCAGATACTGGAAGGCTGCTATGAGGTCTCCATGCAGCCTTCTCTTCTCCAGACTGAACAGCCCCAACTTCCTCAGCCTGTCTTCATACAGGAGGTGCTCCAGTCCCCTGATCATCCTCGTGGCCTCTTCTGGACTTGTTCCAACATTTCCATGTCCTTTTTATGTTGAGGACACCAGAACTGCACACAATACTCCAGGTGAGGTCTCACGAGAGCAGAGTAGAGGGGCAGGATCACCTCCTTCGACCTGCTGGTCACGCTCCTTTGGATGCAGCCCAGGATACGGTTGGCTTTCTGGGCTGCAAGCACACACTGAAGCCAGCTCATGTTCATTTTCTCATCAACCAACACCCCCAAGTCCTTCTCCGCAGGGCTGCTCTGAATCTCTTCTCTCCCCAGCCAGTAGCTGTGCCTGGGATTGCTCCGACCCAGGTGTAGGACCTTGCACTTGGCATGGTTAAACTTCACAAGGTCGGCATCAGCCCACCTCACAAGTGTGTCAAGGTCCCTCTGGATGGCATTCCTTCCCTCCAGCGTATCAACCGAACCACACAGCTTGGTGTCATCGGCAAACTTGCTGAGGGTGCACTCAATCCCACTGTCCATGTCAGCGACAAAGATGTTGAACAAGACCGGTCCCAACACTGATCCCTGAGGGACACCACTCATTACTGGTCTCCAGCCGGACATTGAACCATTGACCACAACTCTTAACTTCTCCATGAACCATCTGAATAGTCGCACAAAACGCAAGCAGAACAAACCTATCTGTAGCCTGCAATGAAAAGCAAGTCAGTCCTAGCAGATACATAGACATTTCTTCTCATCACAGTCTCAGATCTGGGCTAGTTTCTGTGCTAATGGTATTCTATTTCCAAATGTCAAATTCAGAAAGTGCCAGTCACTCCTACATCAACTCGATTGCAGTTTTCATGGAGTAACATGTAACCAAAATAATATAAATTGCATTAGAGATGGATGGCAGGGTTGGAATTGTAGAAATAGAGCTGATTAGGAGTACAGTAGTTATCTGATGGCTTTGCTTTGTGTTTGAATAAAACTGTTGACTGTTGCCCAACAGATCGCTATCTTCTTTGCTAAAAAGTGTCCGTTTAAAGGTCTCCAGATGGATGGTTTGGTAAAGTGAGACTAGTTTTCAGCTAGCAAAGACTGACACTTTTGTTCTCTGACCCATAGGGTTCTAACTATGACAAGCAAAGGTTTTTGGATGAAGCATCACAGAGCCTCGTGTAACTTCTCTGAGACAAGTGTAAATGATCCAGGCAATAACTTTTCTATCTTAAACGCCTTGTTAAATGTCTGAGCAGCCCTATTCAAAATCATGCAGAGGAAAGCGTTGCCTCTCTTTTTATAGTCACCAGTGACAAATTTCTTCTGAAGAAGCAGAATAGCAATTCTTGCTGATGTGGAATAATGATTTTCTCAAATTGGCTGAAAAGAGAGTGACAACATGTAAAGTCTCACAGTTTACAGAGTAATTTCCAGTGCTGTATTTTGGAACAAGAAGCTTCTAGGATA
The DNA here is from genome assembly GCF_028554395.1 of Pezoporus wallicus. Lineage (NCBI taxonomy): Eukaryota > Metazoa > Chordata > Aves > Psittaciformes > Psittacidae > Pezoporus > Pezoporus wallicus. Next base: position 430,391 of record NW_026640314.1, read on the forward strand.
CCCATTTTGCTAAAAGGAAACAAGCACCTATGCCTGTTGTGCCCATCCTGTTCAGCACTTGTCACTGAAAAAGCCAACACCAGAACCAGTCAGGGTTTTCACATCTAAAACGCAGATGGTTGGAAGGATGCCTCACTGGCATGCATCGTTGCTACAGGTATGTTCACACACACATTCCTGCAGGGAGAAAGATCTCATAGGCAACTGCTTTCATCAGTTTCTCTCAAATTATGAAGAGGTGGGTCAGTGCTGATTCAGAGAAAACTCCAGGAACAAACTCACCAACAGTTTCAAGTTGACAAGCAGGAGACACGGGGGATAGCTCCTCCTAACGTGTGTCCCCGTATTGCCATGCAGGCCATTCTTATATGGTCACTGGGAATACATACATATTTATGAGGCTACACATAAATTCCATCATTTTCCAGAAAGTTTCCCACATGCATACAGAGTATGCGATGGGGGTCTTTAAGGGTCGTTTACTTCTCCCAACAATCTTCATCACTTCTGGCAGTCGTTGAAGCACCAGCTTAATTAACATTACAGACATAGCAATCATCCTGTCCTTCTACTTATCAGTTAGTTTTACTGCTCCCATCCTGGACATCTGCTAGTCCAGGATACTCCCCATCCCCAGGTCCTGTTTTTCTATTTTGTTTTTCATACACTTTTTGTACTAAGGTCCTAAGGACCTAAAACTACATCAGCTACCTTCAAGCACCGCAGTTATTTTCCATTACAAAGCCATCAAACTTAAAGTTACTTAGAACTGATTACATCGTGCTTTTGTGCCTCCTTGTCTCAGTGCCCAGGACTAAGGTTTCCCTTACTAACAAATGGACTTGCTCAGTGCTTTTAGGGATACTTCCTTCAAAATATCCTCAAGTGCTGGCCTTCAGCTCTCACGTGTGCACCAAGATATTTCTTGTCAGTACAACAGGGAAGAGAGCTGAAAGATACAGGGCTTTGACCACAAAATATTCCCACGGATACACCGAGACCCAAGGCCCCAGCATATTTTCATACTGGTAAGTCTTCAGCATCTGTCTTTGGTGACTCTTCCCCTCCTCTTCAAACACTGAGGGGGTTAAATCTCTCAGGAAGCTAAATTAAAGCCTCTTGAAACCAAGCCTTCACTACTGAGCATGGTGGTGACTGAGGGACGTGAATCACTCCTCTGGCCCCAGGACTGCCTATGTGACACCTTCTGTCCTGCTCACGCCCCTGCTTTCACAGGGCTCCTCCTACTCTTTTTTCCTCCTCCTCCCTCAGACTTGCCCTCCATGAAGTTATCCTCCTTCCCATCAGAAAACAAACTGTTCCGGTTCATGCTCTCACTCATTACTTTGTGTTACTGATTCGCTTTAGGGGGTCATTACTACCTCTTAATTTTACAACCATACTGGTTAGAGAAGCTAGATGCAAAAACAGGTCACTTACATTATAAAACTAGCATTTTAGGAATTGTTTCAAACCAAAGTCCATTTGGCCAAACACATTTAGGTAAGATAAACTAATTTTGCCTAACATTTTCTAGGCAGGATTTCCATAAGAGCAACAGTATGAGATACTCAGGGTGCCAAGATCTGATGAATGACCAAAATAAGGGTGACTTAGAAATTACCTTTTCCACAGATGAAAGAAATTAATCAAATTGGACTTATCTCAAAAAACAAGCTCCTATTGGACACGTAACAAAAGCAAGGCTCTCCATATGAAGACAGTAACTGTCCTTGGTAGCCATGGAGTTTACCTGAATGAAATTTTAGGGAAAAAAGACTTTAAAGAATATGCATACGCTTATATTAAAATGATCTAGATCAGCTCCAGGCACCCATGACCTCTGGTGGGAGCTTTCATCTCCACGAATAGCAACAACCTAGCTGGGGGAAACTGTCTCCCAAAATAATCTTCCTTTATAACTCTCTATGGTTATGTATTTTACTCAAGCCCAGCCCCACTCCTGCCACATTCCTGATGCTCCCAGCCCCAGGAAGGGCTGGGGAAAGGCACCAGCCATACTGGGCCACACTAATGTGTGATGTCTTTTTGGCTGCTCATCTCTCCCTCTGAAGAGATGTAGCCAATAACATTCCACCAAAGCCACATGAAGACTGTGTTTCTACAGCTCATCGCACAAAAGCAGCAGCAGATCCAAAGCCTGGTGAAACAGGAGCACAGGGAGCTTTCCTGCAGACAAAAACTATGGAGTGAGTTCAGGCAGGGTCTCCACTGATATTTTTCCTGTTGGAGATGTGGAAAGAAACTGGCCTCATCCCTCCACGAGAGGACAGTCCCCAGCAGGGAAAGGAAGCCAGTGACACATCTAAGGAAACCAATAGCAGCTACAGTGAAGATCTCTAGAGCTGAACTTTGCTGTACACATAGATTTCATGTCCCCAGTCTATGGGGTGGCCAAAGGGTACATACGCAGCATTAACTCCATTGGATGCTGCCCCAGTGTGGCCAAGCCCCCAAACTGGTCTGTCAGCAGCTGTTGATCACTGGTCCCTGGGGAGGCTTTCAGACCAAATGTTACACTAAAAGACAGACATAGAAAAAAATCTATACTTGATGCAAGATGCTTAAATACAAACATTCATCAGTTACAACTCTTATGGCAGCTGAGGATCTAACCCTCTGCATGCAGAAGGGGCAAGTGTAGTCTTAAAACATTTGCAAAGCTTCCAGGCCATGACTGAAAGTTGTAAGTGTCACAACTGATGCAGAAATAACCTGAATCATATTTCACATCTCCTGAAATTTAACTATCATTTCCAGTTAACTGTTCACTAACTGAAGTTTCAGGATATTCTGGGTATATTTGCTCCACTCTTTATTGAATTCAGCATTCTTTTACTTTTTTGCATCATTTAAGATAGAGTTGTTTTTCATGTTTTCATGCAAATTTTATCCAGACAGTCCACAGGTTTAAGACATACGTTTTCTCAGAAAGATGTGTTTTCAGCTCTTCAATGACTGCCAGGGGGTTTGGCCTGCTGAGCACGTTCCCAGGACGCATGAGGAAAGAGTTAACACAGAGCCACTTGCCAACCTGGAGCACAGGAAATGATGGATCAGTGTCCTAAATCAGCATGCATGATAGCAATCACATAAACAATGTATGAGTGGGATGACAGATTATACCATTTACAGTGTGCGATTCCCCCCCCCCCCCCCCCCCCCCCAACTGAGGGTTAGCAGTAAAATGGACAAAAGTTAAAGCAGTGCGTTAGGTCTTCTTAAGGAGAATATTAAAATCTCAGATACAAAGAGTCACAGGTAGTAGAGACGCCATTAAGTGTTTTGAACTAAGAAATTATAAAGACAAAAAGGAACAAAGTTAATTAATATTTCTTCTGGGAAATCTCCTTTTTGTTAAATATCACCATTTGTTAATCACATCCAGGCAATTCCTAGGTTAATGGTACTTTCAATGTAGATTATTTGAAATTTAATTTGGAATTCATTCAAATTCCGTTCTTTTGTACCACTGAAAAGCCTTCATTCTTGAAAGGGCTGATCTTTAGATTAAATGTTTTCCTCTCTGGAGGGAAACCAACAGCCTATACATGCAAGAATGCAGTTAAAATACTGGCAGTGCAAACGGATTTCTCAGATACTTCTCTCTTTTTTTTCCATATTTCTAGAGTTTCCTTGGAAAATATGCTGTCTGACCTCCTGAGGGAGCAAAGCATCTTCTCCACAAATTTGGTTGGAGAGCTTGGAAGGAAAGCAGCCATTTGCTTCAGCGTCCGTGCTCTGTGGGCTGCTAATTTGAGTTTCTGTAAAATGGAACCAGCTTCAAGTGCCTCAAACAACTCCTGTCAAGCACTGACATTTCAGATAAGGAGAACTTTAGCTCCTATGCTGTCTTTCTCAGTGGCTTCAGCAGGCTGGTTCTTAGCCCTATGTTTTACAATATCACTGCATACTTACTCTAGCTTTTGTTTTCCATGCCAAGTGGCTAGAATTACTGGGAGGATTTCTGCACTGTGGGGAAGAAGATGGGTTTTTATGAGACAGTTGCAGCTCAGTAGAAGAAATGAAAAAGTGTGATTTTTACAGGTCTCGAGGTGGGGAATGGAGAGTCTTATGAGGGTAATTTAATGAGGCAAAGTCCCCTCAGGTATTTGAAACCCTCAAGAGGCTATTGAAAGAAGGAAATTAATTCCAGAATGTCTTGCCAGTCAGGTTATGGATAACAGGAGTGGGTCTTGCTAAGGGCTATGAGGGAGGGAGGAGCCTGGTGGTGTTCCCAGCTATGTGAAGTGGGCATGGCTGAGTGGTTGGTATCCAGTACCCTTGTTCGCTGCTGAAGCCTGAGAAATATAATGGCCTACAAAGCTACTTCTGTACTGAAGGTCAGGTCTGATGAAGATCAGCCCACTGATGCTCCAGCTCAGCTAAACCAGGGCACTGTTCCTGCCTGGTCCATATCCCCTGGCTCCTGGACTATGGGATGAGTGGGGATGCACAGAAATAGTACCAAAACCACAGGTTTCACATTTTTCATCATGGCTCGCTGAAGGACCTCAGTCAATATCTGCAAGCACTGGTGGAAGGAGTCAGCACGAGGACTGACAAAGATCACCCCAGACTCACATTGTCTTTTCTGAGAGATTCTGCTGGTACTGATCAGAGAAAGAAATGCACTCAGAGTCCTACAGCTCTTCACTGTCAGTAATGAAGTCACATCTGCTACCAAGTCCCCCCCATGACAAAAAAAGCCATCCCAAAGGACCATATCAAGTGCCTTCTCTCAGTTAACGTGAGGGGAACCGACATTTCATCACTTGTGTAATGAGCTTAATAACATCTAATGTTCACTTAATACGGTTCTTGGTGGTTGACCACGAAATAAAGCCAGGTTGATAGGGATTAGCGGCTTTAATGCCAAGGATAAGTGGGTTGAAAGATGGTCACTTTATTTTCCACTGAGTTCATTATTATTGCTATTATCTGTACTGCTGGTGCTCTTTCTACAGCAGCATCAGGAAGCCTTTGTTACTTACCAAGCTTCAGCTGACCTCAATTTTCCAAACATTTTTTTCTGTTCATCAGTCTTTGCTATTTTTTTAAGGCAAAAAAAATAAACAAACCCTCCCAAAGTAGGATTGTGTTACATGGAGGATGAACACATTCTTCTAATCCTCTACTTCAGTTTTGAAGAGACAATGTATGCTGTTTCTGTTGTTCCTCCCCTGATCCCATTAGGTTGACCATCAGCTCCAAATGGGATGCTGTGCACTGGCAGCATTTTCAAAGGTGCAGTGTTTGTATATATAAGCAAGGGGTTTGATAGAATGTGTCAATGAATGTTGTATGTTTTTTCTCACAATGTATGTTTTTTTCTGTTTTAAGCTGCTTGTAAACAAAAGCAATTTGAAAGGCAGTTTGCTTCTGCAGCTGGGATCATTTCATTGACTCTTTGGCATTGCAACCAACACTGTTTTTCCAGGATGGGTCTTAATACCTCATGCAATACCAACCACCAAGCTGCCATGGCACCACTTTTTACAAAATATTGCTGTGCAACCTTTACTAATGAACAGAAGCAGCCAGATTCCTCCCAGCTCCGAGGAAGGAAATTTTTCTCTACATCTGATGTCTTTCACTTCTGCTCTTAGTTATAAATATTCTAGTGCATGAGCTCAGATGAATAATGCTCATACTACAAATAACTAAAGCTGAGGAGCGCTGTATTTAAAGGTGAAGAATCATTTATTTCGGAATAGAAGGCACTTTCTTTTTATGCAGCATCTTTCAAATGTGAGCGAAGTCTTCTATGAAAGAATTGAAGTGATGGGGTTGTGGTTTTATTTTTAAACCTAGAAACTCAGGTACAGACTTCTACCCAGGCTAGGTTTCAAGACAACATTAAATACGTGGGGAAAAAAAGGGAGGTAAGGATCCCTGTAACTATGAACATAAATACATACCGTGTCAGCAAAACCTTTCTAATTGATCATTGTTTTCAAGCAACCTCATTGACACTGGGGATTTTTTGTCTTCTATGCATTTCCAGCATTAAGAAACTTCTGTGATTGCATAGCTCAAATCCACACAGGCAATCTGGTATTTTATTGTTCCTCTTTTGTGAGGCTGTGGTTAGTAATGACTTAAGTAATGCTTCATAATCCATTTGTAGTCTACTATGCCCTTGAAGACAACAGATAGGTTTGAGTCTTTTCTTTACAAAAGAACACATCAATTAATCTCTTCTTGGCAGAGTTGCACTGATTTAAACTCAAGAATAAGGAATTCAATAAACATAGGGAGGACTGGTTTTGAGGAACTGAACACTTGCAGGCACCTTTTAATTTTGAGAGTGCTGAAGTAAAAAGAAAAGCTAGATTTTGGGTTTATTCTCCCACAGAATAATTTTGAGAAGTATGCTAAGGAAGTTATGAGACGCATCGATGATAAACATCTCTGACATACAGAGGGATTTATTCATTATGGACAGTATGACATAGAAACCCACAAACTGATAGGATTATCACACAGATCTTGCCCATGGCCATATTCAGGATTGTCTTGTTACTGCAACTATTTAGCAGGAGCCTTTCCAACCCACCTTTTAAATTCCTCCCTGCCAAACCGCTGCAGGCCAAAACCAGTCATTTTGCATTTGGCTGCTACCTGTTACCATTCCTTTCTTTCCCAGATAGTAAATGCCTTAACCCCTGTGGTGCCTGCTCTATTTTTTTTCTTTGTTGTTCGTATTAAAATGGGTCATATTCAAAACTTCTGCGTTGTTCAATGGGGACCATAACAGTTGAAAAGCAAAAACCTTAACACCTTTAAATAGGCTACAACATGAGGGCTGCACCTTTGCTTGCAGTGTTTAACAAGACAAATACCACAGTTTTGCAGTTCCTCATGGAAATTCAAATGTCTTTAAAGGTGCCTTTTTTCTAGGCAAAGATATTGCCCAGTCACCAGCTCCATAAAACAATTGGCTCCTGGAGGCATGCTGTACCTTGGTGCTTCAGCAGAGAGGAGCAGTGCCTTTAAAAGGGAGGCCCATGTGGGAATAGGTCTGGCACTCCAGTAAAGAGCAGGAATAAAAACATCAAACAAGTTCTATCAGGAGAAGGCTGGATGTGTTAATTATAAGCCTACATAAACGTTTAAGATTATGCATGACTGTCAATACACAATGGACCATCCGTGTCATCAGCAGAAGGCTTGGACACCTATCAAGCATAGAAACTCACTTGTGTTTTCAGCTTGTGCAATATTTGTTCATTTTAAGTCAATATAAACCCTATCTAGCCCTCCTTAGGTTTGTCAGTCCCCAAATGACTTTCCTCACCCTGCAACCCCACTGCAACCGTGTGGATCATCATTGTAATGGCTTTGAAAGAAGGCCCAACAAGTCCAAAGACTTCTTCATTTGAAGTGCCATGGGCAAGCAATGTCTTACCAGTGCATCCTGTCGCTGGCAGCTTTGTCTGTCTCCTGAAAAATTAGCTCCAGAGCTGCAGCCCAGCTCACTGTCTACCCTGCGTTCCCCTGCAAAAAGGTAGGGCTTGTTGTCCAAGAGAGAACAGGTTGGCATGTAATTTAGGTCCAGATTTTGCTCAACAACACTTATGTTAAATGCTCTAGAGAGTACATTTGCAACACTAAATCTCTGATTACATTAAACCTGCATATCATGCATCTGTCGATTTAAGTAGTATTTTCCAGTTCATTTGGGTGAGCACGAAGGACGAGTTACCCCAAACTTTAGAGAGTGTTAGGTCATGAATAGGTACAAAACTTTTCAATCTATGAATTAAAACTAAAGCTTCTTTTCTGTTTGAATACATCAGCACTTTCTTCCTGTTACCACCTAAACCACGAGGCTTCAATCTTAACGGTTTTCTCACAAAGAACTGCCCAGCACCTCTGGCTGGATGTTTGTCCTTTCCACCACTTGTTTTGGCTGAAGAAAACCCTAACACCCTTTACTATATATCAAGCAGCTATTTCCAAAGCGGCTCAGAGCCTTGGCTCATCTCCTGTTGTCCCCCTTTTCCTATCATTGAGGATATTCATGCAACAGTGGTATAATCCTTTCTCTGAGAAAAGCTACTAGACTGTGCAAATAGACATACAAATACTCTCCCTAAACCAGTTATGTTGGACACATCATGTCCTAACTGCATCTCTCAAATGCTGGTACTCCAAGCACTGGAAAACATTTAGCTGCATGCCTTTCTCCGCAGTAAGACCTTTATGTGTTCGTTCTGATATATGTAACTTCTACTCCCTATTTGGTGAAAATGTTTGCATAATTTAAAAACAAACAAAAAAAGCTCTACTGACAAGATGGCAAACCTACTCTTTGGGTTTCCTCACTTCTGCAGTGGGTCACAGTACTGTACTTAACTACCTCTCAACTATTTTACTTTTTCTAAGCAGCATAAGTCATGATGCTTCCCTATGCTCGAGCAAACATCCCTTAATTCTTCCTCAGGTTTGTTTGTCCTTTTTCCTGAAGGGCACGCACTACCCTGGACTAGATGGGTCTTTTGTTGCAAGTGCTCGCTGCCCATAACAAATTCTCCAAGCTGGCAGCACTGCCATCCTCTGCTCAGTGTTACGTACATGCATCCCTCATGCCCTGCATGCAACCACTACTTTGTGACACACAGTGTAATCAAATCTTACTTTAAAAAGCATAAATATTAGTGCCTGCAGTGAATTAGTTTTTGACTATATAAAACCCATGTTCAAAACATCCCTTCTGTATACCACGCCCTTGAAAAAACTTCATTAACATCAAGATATAAAGCCATACTTTTTACATGCATACATAAATGTAGCACATATTTAGATAATAATATCTCATTTAACTTATTTCCCCTCCTGAACACCCCACCCCCCCTTGGTTTCTGAAGTAGAACAAATAGCATCAACTTGTCAATATATGATACAACAGCGACTCCTCTCACAAATACTTTTTATTCTTAGTGCTGCAAAATAATTTCAGTCTGGACACTATAAAAAATATTTGTAGTTCAAAGTAATTGATCATGCTTTTTTTCCAGATTCAGTACCTTTGAACGTGACTATGTGACAACATGTTGCTGAAAGCTTTACACGGCTAACAACTCTACTGCTTATTTATTATTATTACTTCAATGTCTTACACATTGAAACAGTGACTGTCACTAGCACGTTTGCCTTCATACAAAGGAAGTGATCTTAATAGAGTCATAGAGTCGTTTAGGTTGGAAAACAATGTTAGACCATCAAGTCCACCACCAAACCATGCCCCTGAACACATCTACACATCTGTTAAATACCTCCGGGGATGGTGACTCCATCACTTTCCTGGGTAGTCTGTTCCAGTGCTTGACAACCTTTTTAGTGAAGAAATATTTCCTAACAAGCAATCTAAACCTCACCTGATGCAACCGGAGTCTGTTTCCTCTCATCCTATTGCATGTTACTTTGGAGAAGATTAATACTCACCTCATTATCACCTCGTTGCAGAAAATGACTGTGGTTACATAAAGCTTAGTATTTTAACATTACCCTAAAAATAAGCTGCTGACTTACCACCATTTAAGCACACACATTTCAAAGCATTGAGACCAAGATCAATAAGGGCCTACAGTGCAAGCTTCAGATGCTCTCACTAGCCTTCATGCTGCTGATGGGACATGGCAAGTAGTCCATACAATGCTGAAGTACCTCAGCAATAAACACTATGAGCCTAGGCTCTGAGCTACACTGCTCATGCCCTTGCTTCATTTACATGCAGCTACTAAGGTTTGCCTTTACATCTTCTCATGCTCGCTTGATCCCAATTATAACAAATTTTAACACAAATTTAAACAATACGGTTCACACAAGTGAACCACACTGAAAAACAATGCAATCCAGAACTGGATGCTTAATGTTAAGCCAAGAACACACAATTTGAACAATGAAATATTTTAAAGGCAGGATTAAATTTTTATTGTATTTTTTATTCTTGCTGCTTAATCACACCCAAATGGAAAGCATTGTGCTTATTGAAACTACAGAACACGTATTTCAGACCAGCCTGTACATAAACACAACTGAGTGTAAGGTGAGCAGGTTATTTCAAACTTTTTTTTTTTTAAAGCCTTTTACGAGACAAGTACCCACCTGCTGGCTTTAGCCTGTTTTCTCTTCTGTTCCAAGAGCCATCCAGAATGAGGGCAGCTCTCCTTGACCACCAAGCTTTTCACTTTTCCTTGCCTTTCAGTTCTGATGGCTGGCTGCAAATACGTCAGGGTGGAAATCAAAGTTGTCAACATCTATACATTTCCTCAAACGGTCACTTAGGATGCTGCTGTTTGAAACCTTTACCTTGGAGGACTTGTGAGCCTACTTCCTCCTTTAGGACTTCATTGGTATCGATTGTGTACTGTGCAAGGCTTAAACACAGCTCTGCTTTCCTGTCAGGGCTCTGTTGTGTCTCCTGTTTCTCTCCAAAGAAAATAGTTAATTACAGTTTGCCAACAGTAACTGTTTGAGTACTGCAGATCCTCACTGGTTTAACCATATTTGAAATAGTGGATTTATAGGGTATGATAAAAACCATGAGAATCCACAGTTTTAAGTCCACTTTTATTTTCAAATTAATGCACAGCATAAATTAAAAGGGTGCATTAGGTAACTACAATACTTTATGCACTTTATGTTTCAGGTACTTACTAAAGTATCTCAAGAGGCACAGGCTCCTTTCACACAGCAATTATACATAAGGCTCACAAATTAGTTTGGTCAATGTACAGCCTGGCAGTTTAAGTTTAACATCTTGGAAAGTGCTTACCAGATCACAATCACATGGATATCAAAGTCCACAGCAGAACCTAAATCTTCCTTCTCTAGCAAAATGCATGACCTCTTCCACCCACCACCCTCTGCCTTTTCCTCTCCCCAGCTGTACCTTCTTTTTCCTCCCTGTCCCTCAAGCCATACCTGCAGAACACAGTATGCTACATAGCAGTGCCACAAATATTCTCCAGCATATTTGCTCTTCAAGGGAAGAGCTACAACAGTTTGCCATTAACAAGTGTGAAATGCATCTTCTCTCCAAGGCTTGCTCTATATTATCAGCTTCTTGCCTTACTGGCTATGTGGGGGATACAGCAATGTAATTCCCTGAAGATTAAACATAAGTGACCTTTAAAAGGAGTCAGCCCACCAAGCAGATATTCCTTATTATCTGAAGCCTTCATACCTACTTGACATTACTCGGCAAGGGGAAAACACCAAGAACTCCTTTTACCCTCAACTGCAGCAAATCCTCACCGCTATATTTCTGCCCTGACAAGGTCCTTCCTTTCTACAGGGAAGTGTGATTTGCTATGCCCTGACACAACTCTTCCCAGATCAGCACAGCTAATTTCCCCTCATGAATCAGCAGGAGGGCAAGAAGCAAATTTCACCAGCACTAGTATGGTTTAGTTAAGACCTGCAGTCATGCTAGGGGTATTTTGCCAGTCTGTTACATCACTGCACTAAGAAAGCCTTATGCAAAAGAAATCTTTGAGCTCCAGTTTCTTCCCCTCTCAGGCCCAACCATGGCTGAAGAGCAAAATCCACTACTTGCAAGAGATTAAAAGTCACGGAGGAAAGTGAGCATTCCTCTGCATTAAACACACATTTAATCCTGTACTTACTACTTATGAAGGTGAAAGAACATACTTCTTCTGATGGGATTAAATTTATTTTTTAAACACTCAAGCCTCAACTCAATTAACATACTTGAGTCAGAGGTGATCACTATGTGATTAGATTACATTTATTCAGTTTAATATTGATCTTCTGTAACTCCTCTCTCTCTGATCTATAAATGAAAGTATTCCTGTGACAATAAACTGCAGTGGAAGAAACTGTGGGATGGTGAAAAGACAGAAGGAAAGGTAAAATAATTTCCTGGCTATAAAGTTACAAAAATAATCACAGTTGAGGTTGGAAGGGATCTCCAGAGATCATCTGGTCCGAACCCCTTCCAGTTGCCCAGCACCATGTCCACATGGCTTTTGAGTATCTTCAAGGATGGAGACCCCATAACCTCTCTGGGCAACCTGTGCCAGTGCCTGGTTAACCTCACGGTGAAAAAGTGTTTCTTGATGTTCAGATAGAGCCTTCTGTGTTTCAGTTTGTGAAAGAAAAAACTAAAGGATGAGAGCTGATTGTTGTATCTATGTGCATTTCCACAAACTAAGACTACCCTTTCTCTGCCTCTTCCAATGAAGCAGCACCTGAAGAAACTGTTACAGTCAGTAACAATTTTGGGACATAACACTGGGAGCTGGGAGTCCGCATGGCAAAAGTGACAGCACTTGCTGCAACTAAGCTTATAGCCCACATACGAATTAAGGCACCACCATGTCACCCAGCTGTCAAAATGCAGACTATTAAACAGTTTCTGCTTGCCACAGGACTGCTCATACAACTCAGATATGCTGTTGTTATCAGATGAGTCTCCGATACTGTTAATGATGTTCCCACAGCTCCTACAAGATACTACAAAACACATCAAGGATTACAAGCAAGTCAACATTCAGTATTGAAACTTTTATTAAAAGCAGAAATGCATCATTTTACTACAGCTGAAAAATGTTCATGGGAGCGCTACAAGAGACCAAGTGATCGTGAAAGAGCATAGTTTCCAGAAATTAAAAAGGTAAGAACCATCAGGCAGGGTAAAAAACACCAATGCACAAGAAGGCAGTACTGCCTCACCACCCAGCTGAACTCAGAATAAGGCAACAATAATTCATCAATAGCCTAATGCTGTTTTTCCATAAAGTTCAGGACTTTATATGCTCATACCAGAAAATCTATATACATATATAATTGAGCAAGTAATTACTTTTGTGTTGGTTATATGAAGCCAAGTTTCAGCTCTTTTGTTCTACAGTTAATTAAGATGACGTTTCAGTACAATACCTCTAATATCTTAAATATAGGCTCATCTGCACCAAGCTATCTTCAGTAACATTAGCACAGTATTCCAAAGAAATAAAACCTGGTTAATTATCAAATATTATTTCCAGAGCACAGTAAGCACAATGGGCACATGTTTGAATTCCTAGCTGTCTGTTACACAAAGCAAGAAAATAGCCTTATTTGAATGGCATCTGCCCAGTTTTTGCAACTTCCACTTCCTTTCCAAAATAAAACAGAAAATAAACTTCCAAAATAAAACACAAAATAAACTTGCTTAGCAGTTCCAGTTTCCACTCGCAAGAATTCACTTAGCTCAATGCCCTGTTTCTACCAGGACCAGCTTTTCCTTCTCTGGCTTCAATTACAAGACAAATTCCCCACCGCACAATGCCATCAACCCACTTCAGCTACTGCGACTCCGCTCCTCATCCTGATGCTGACAGGCATACATGGCCTTGTACTGGTAACTTAGGCATCCCACAAAGCATTTTATACTGGTGACCCCAAATTCAGAGAAAAGACCACCACAACTTCCAGAAGTCCAAAAAACAAGACTCCAGAAGCCACTGCTCTGGATGGGCTCGCAGGGCACTTGACTCTACATGGATCCAGAGAAGCTTCTTGAACTCAGCTGCCCAGGCAGCAGATAAATATAAATATCCCAGGGTTTTCTGGAGTCAGCTCATGACTTCCAATACTTTATTTGTATTTCACTGGACTCTATGGTCTATTTATAAATTGTTTATCATACAGTTGCTAGAAGTCAGCAAGTCTACTTCTGTTTCTAGTAAAACAGTACAAGTTAATTCCATGAAAACACATGTGAAAAGCTTGTCCTGTTCATCTCTTTTAATAGCATTTTTAGATTACAGGTACAAGAGTTAGATATTTGCTTAAAACTTTACTGGCTCAGTATCAGATCTCTGGAAGCTAAAGTAAGCACATTCCTCAACTCTATCATGTCCAATGGCACCCTGAGACTAACCAGCTATGGGCTGTGCAGCTTGCCTTTGTATTTCCTGTGCTCTTAATTATTTTCCCATCACAAGGCAAACTAAAGTGGTCACCATTTAACATGCACACTGCCTCATCATCACTCCCAGCAGTGTGAAGACATACCTAAATCTTAAGGATATCCCAAACTAGAAAATACAAAAATGCATAACACCTCTTATACTTCTAAAAGGTCTCTTTTCAGATTCCGAATTCAAATTTCAGCAGCTATGTACAGAGTTCTAGCATGTACATACATGCAGGGAGCCTGGGCCATGCTCAGATCCGTTCAGTTGAAACCTTCGGAGTACTTGACAGCAAAACTTCTTTCCTGTTCTTTGACTTGCAGAACAATAAACAGGTTGGTATTATTTCCTTTGCTTCTGCCCCTTCAAATAACAGACTTGTACTACTTTGGAAATTTGTATAATTTACTCAGCATGCTCATTTGCCACTCTTTCAGTGAGGAAACAACTGTAATTGGAATAGACACTCTCAGGCATCAAAAAGCACCAAAAAACAAATCAGCAGTTAGGCAGTGTATCACTGCAGACACACGTCTAACAGGGAAACAGAACACGCCAAGAAGCCATTGGAAAATAAGTTGTAGCAATGCAGTTATACAGTTTGGCATTCAGACTCTATGTTAAATAGTACCACCAGGCCCTTTTCCATTTCCAATTCCTGTATCATCTTAATCAAACACTGCTCTTAAAAGGTTAGCCAAAACTCTTCATCTCCCATTCTAGGGCCCAAGCACTACTACATACCTCAAGCTTGCTTCAGAAGAGCAAGAAAGGTCCAAGGGACTATCAGATGACACACGTTTCAGTGCAAGAATAAAGCACAAAATCAGAAGCACTGAGCTCTTTTCTAGTCTCACCTGAGGGCCACATGATTTCCTGTATCACAGCAGAAGTGCCACCAAAAGGTCGCTATTCAAGTATTACTTGTAGGACAGGAAGTACAACATGCTGCAAACATGTGGCAAGGTCAAGTGAGGGCTACCAGGAAGCCAAGTACCACTCACCTTGCCTTCGCAACTGGTAAGCTTGACCACTGGAGAACTAAAGCAGGCAGAAAACTGGCTCCAGCTGAAAAGTGTTAAGAGAAAGCTAAGGAACTCCTCATTCCCACCACAGCTAGACTCAGGTTTGCTATCTGCCATCACATCCAGCCCAACTCAAGTGACTACAGGATCCTGCCCCCCTATTTTAGGCTGAATTTATACTGAAATATGGTAACACACAAACATGTTAGCCTTGCCCTGAAAGCGTAAACATATGCTCCAGTGTGTGGGTTTCCAGAACTGTAAGAATCTACACAGAGTTTTAACCATCAAATCTGAGCATCTAAGAAGCCTTTATAATACTGCCTCCCTATCCCACCCCCTCAAAAAAAGGCTATTTAGTACAAAAATTGGAAACTACAATTTGCATTACACATCCTGCTAGGCAGGAACCACCCCTAAACTAAATACAGTGGCACTTTAGCCCTGACAGTACAAGGTGTTTCCCTATAACTGCACTGATTAAACTGTTGCAGACACCAGACTTCCAAGTCCTTTTTAGCAGACATCATACTGCACAACGTAAAGCCGCAGGCAATTGGCCAAAAATGGTTAGCGAAAAGGATTCCTTAAACCTCCAGCATCCAAATATAGCCCTAGCTGGTCACATGGGCTGCCATACAGTAAGTGCTCCTCACTTTACCTACCCTTTGATTAAACAGTTTGAGCTAAAAAGCATGTACTTAGAATAGCATTTCAGTTTCCAGCCCAATTCCATGAACTGTATAATCTTGCTGTACCTTCCACATTCAGACTGGCAGAAAGGAAAAGTTGATTTAAGTTTCTAGTGAGCGCAAAGGGGATCATTAGCTACAAAAAGCTAACGGAACGCAATACCTACATGATGCGTAACATATATGTGTATACATATAAATATAAAAGCAGCGTATCTGCTATAAAATGAAGCTGCCATGAAAGGCTCACTTGCTAACAAACTTCACTGCACATACTGATTTTTGAGTGCACCTCCACGCCTTACTCCACCTGACCTCTAGCAATTCCTGGTGTTCACATTACTCTCCTGATGAAAGCCAATCAGCTGATTATGTCCACTCCATAAGAACTCCATAGTTTAGCTTACACATTAAGAAACGCCACAAAAATCCCAGAGAGCGCCATGCTGGCTATTGTACTGTTGCCAGATTCCAAGTTACACACACACACAAAAAAGTTGGGTTTAGCCCTTCCTTTCTCAGTCCTTAAAGCCACTCATTACATCACAGAATGATCTGTGTTGGAAGGGACCTTAAACACCATACACCTCCAACCTCCCTGCCATGGACAGGGACACCTTCCACTAGATGACGTTGCTCAAAGCCCAGTCCAGCTTGTCCATGTTGAGTAGGGTGCAGGTAACAATTAAGGTTATACAATAAAGCCCTGCAACTGCACTTATACATACAGGTGTCACTTCTCCTTCCAAAGCCTCCCCTTGCATCAGTAAGGACAGGGCCCTGTGGTAATCACAAACCTTGTGATTTGTGAAGATGAAGAGGTGTGAGTTTAAGTCATACCTATTACTCAATAGAGGCTAGGGGTCTGGGGGTCCTGAGAACAGCTCAATGCCACAAGGCCCAAACATTGCATTAGTACACTTACTGGACTGTGTTACAGTGCTCTACAGCACAGCTTTCTGCTTAAGAGCACGAAGTCTTTTATCCAGCTCCAGCCCCTAGTTAAGCTACTACTGTTACACACTTAAGCCAAAGCACAGCCAGGAGCAGCGCTGAGCACATTCACATACCCACCGCTGATTCAGTTGCACCGAGCACCAGTTAGTTTCACATTTATGCCGACAGCCAGGCCGGCCTGGCTGCACCGACATAACCCCGGGTACCCAGATGTTGCGCTATTTATAGCCTGGAAAAGAAAAGAAGAAAACCCAGAAACAACCCCAACAGAACTTCATAGCGGGAGGCCACGACAGCAAAGCCTTTATTCCGAGGGTGCAGAGCCCGGGCCCGCCGTCCCGTGACGTGTCCACCTGAGGCTCCCGGGGCCGCAGCCACCGGAGACAAAGTTCTGTAGTGCACTGACTGCTATCGTACACAGAGTCGGAGTGTCACAGAACTTTGCTTCCGGAGGCTCCAATCCTCCTCCGGTACCGGCACCGCTATGGCCGTCTGCCAGCACAAGTTTCCCTTGCCTGGGAAGGGAAGGCGCACACGATTAAGAGGTGGGGGAAGGAGTCCCCCTGGTCCTCCTCCGCGGCTCGGCGGAACACCCGCTGCCCGCGGAAGCGGTGGAAGGAGATGGAGGGATTTCTGCTTCCAAAAGCCGCCGGACCGGAGCTAACGGGCCGCCCCAAGCGAGTCGCGGCCGAGCGGCTGGCCGGAATGCTGCCCATAGGCACCAGCGGGCGCCGCCGCCTCCCGCTGTCAGCCCCACCGTCGCGGCCCTGAGGCGGCCCCGGCCGCGTCCGGCATCCCCCCGCCGCCCCTCACGGAAGGGACGCGAGCGGCGGCGCTCGCCGCCCCTCCAGCCCTCCCCTTTAGAACCCGCCGCCACCGAGCGCAACAGGTCCGGCGCGGCGCGGTGCAGTCCGGTCCGGTCGGGTCGGGTCCAGCCCGGCGCCCCCCGCGGGGGCCTGGTCCGGCGGCGGAGGCAGCGGTGGCCGTGGCGGCGGCCGGTCGCGCGCCCCACCGCGCCGCTCCATCTTGACTTTTGCCGACGTGGAAATTTTGGGTTCGGGGACGAGCCGCGCTCTTATTGGCCGGCGGCGGGCGGGGTCGGAGGTCACGGCTGCTGCCGCCGCTCCGCGCCAAGCCGCCTCTCTCGCAAGGCGGCCCCGCCCCGCCGCCCGGCACGCCCGCACAAGGGGCGGGGCCAGCGCCGCGCCGGGGGGACCCGGTGGTTGCTGCGCGGCGGCGGCGGCGGCGCTGAGGGGGGCAGCGGTCGGGATGTGGTGCGCTGGTGGCTGCAGCCTGCCGCGCTGGGGTGAGCCTCGTTACCGCCTCCGCTGGGGAGGGCGGAGGCTCGCAGGCCGGTTCCTGCCCTCGGCCGGAGGTGCGGAGCCCCCGGTACCCGGCGCCACCTGTGCGCTCCCGGCGCGGCCCCTGCGGAGGAGTAACTGGGTATAACGAGAGGTGGAGGTGGTGCCTCGGAGCTGCGGGGAGCGGCCGCTTGCCGCGGTGCTCCGCTCCCCATAGTGCTGCAGGGTGCCCGGCTTCCACCTGGGCTGGGATGGGTGTGAGCAGGAGGAGGTCTCGGTGTTTGTGGGGCACGCTTCGGGTTTGGAGGGCTTTGAAGAGAACGCAATAGCTCTTGCCGAAAAGGGTGTGCTGCTTCTCCCTGAAAGGAAAGCTGAGGGGGATCTGTTGACCCCAAAGGGTTTTCTGCTCTCTGCTCAAGGTGTGAAGACTTTGCTAGTTCTGTGTGGATCTCAAAGTATGTTACAGTGCAAAACCGGCTAAATAAGGGTTTAAGAATAATTCTTGCAGTTGTTTTTAATCTCTTACATCAAATTAAAGTCGTTAAACCTATTGCTTAGCTGTTCACTGGGCTCATGATAAACTGCAAACCAAGTCTGTGGCTGGAAGAGCTGGTCCAGGTTTCTGTTTGCAGTCATGAAGGCCTTAGCCATAAAAATGCTCTTGGACATGGTGCACCTGAGTACTCCCAGAGGAACCATTCATTCACCTGGCTGAGCTGTCTGTGTGTTCACAGCAGGAGGCACATGCCTTGTCCTGTGATGGCATCGCCGCCCAGAGGAACACCAGTACTCACATGGTCCTTGTCATACAATCATAAAGTGGTTTTGGTTGGAAGGGACCTTAAAGGTCATCTGGTTCCTGCAGGATCACAGCAATACCTGTTCATCCAAACCTATGGCTGCCATTTCAATATCTGAAAGGGAAATAAACTGGAAAAAAATGCTGTGAATTTTATTTTTTTTTTAGTTTATGTAATTTTTAATTTTTATTTACACCTACTGTGAAACATAGTGTTTGAGGAAGAAACATAGTGTTTTCAGAAGAATCTCTTACCTTTAAATTTTTTCTCCTATTCTTCAGCTGTTCTGACTGCAGAACCAGTGGCAGGTCTTTCCTGAGCCTTTCTGTTCTGTTTATGAAGCATGTTCATCCCTCCCTGTCTGCACCTTCACTGTGCTGCTCAGTCTTCAGCCCTATCCCCTTTTGCTGCAGTTTCCATGTGTAGCAGTTATTTCCATCTTCCAGTTCCCCCTGTATCCTGGCTCCCCCCCTCAGCACACACCCCCTGTGCTAGGCCACGGAGCTGGCCTTAGCTATGCTGCTGCTGCTCGGCTCTCTGTAGGGGAATATTGATTTTACAGTGTGTGTGCTCTGAACAAAAATCGATGTTGCAGTAGATTGAGCTGAGCGTGCAGCAGTGTAATGGAGCCCAGCCTGCTAATGCAACATGCAGGGGTCCTCGTTCAGAGATTGAGGTCAGCCAGAAAATGGAAATGTGTTTTCTGATTTTACTGTCTGTTTCAGATTTAATGTGGGTGTTTATGTTCTTGTGTTTAACAGGGCACACAGTCACTTTAGAGTTATAGCCATCAGAATGTCACATACTGCAGGCAACATACACAAAAAAAGCATGCCTCACACGTACAATCAAAATTATTTTGAGCTTAATAACCCCTCTTTTCCCATTATTCATTGTATGTCTATCAGAAAACAGTTGTGAGGAAACATTTTTGTTTCTGCATATAGAAAATCATTTTCTGTTGTTCATTGCAAACTTGGGTTCTGATTATGCAATGACACATGCAGTGCTTTAATGAACTCCAATACAGCGGCATGTATTGAGGATCATCAAATGAGCATAAGTGAAAAGAATGAGAGAAATAACAAATGTATGACACAAAACCAGAGTAAAAACTCCCATTGATTTTAATGGAGCTGGGATTTCAGCCAGAATGTTCGCCATGATACATTATCTGCTTTTTAAACTGTTGCATCATGCCTTAAAATTTAGCAAAAGTGCTTCTTGAAATGACATGTGAAACCACTGCATTCTCAGGCTCAGAGTCAAGATCAGTGTAAGTTAGTCTATTATTCACAGCTCTGGAGAGGCTTGGTATGGCTTTATCTTCACGATTTTAGCTTCTGCTTTTGTCAGAGGCTATTTCTCATCTACTAAAAACTCTGCAGCAGTGAGTTTTTGGGCAGAAGAATGAGCATTATGTTTGTGAATGTTACTATACTTTGAGCTGGATAACACACATTTAGACATGCTACAGGGGCTCTCATGTTCAGACAAAAAGGAAAAGGTATTTATTCATCCATCATTTGCATTATTCGTTGGAGACTTGGATTTGGCAGTGGTGGCTGGAGAGGCACACAGGACTGGAGTGGTAATGTCGTCTCTCAGTTACAGCTCAGGTTTGGGACATGACTCATGCAGAAGGCTTCCAAATGTAAAATACTGCTACCTACAGATGTGCATTATACTGGGGTTTCTCAAAAGTCACTTGATTTTCTTCAGTCACTGACCACTGATTTCCAATATGCTACTATGTTTCAGTGTTTTGAAGATGTTTTTGTTTTAGTATTATATCAGCTGCTGGGAACCTATGCACTGCCCACTCTTAAAAGCATACCTCAAGATGTGCAGTATGTCCTAATGTATTTTAGGTATGGCTTTTGAAAATAGTACTGTAGTAACATAAAATGTAAACTATATTAAAATATAAATATATATACCTATATAAAATATAACTATATTTATTATAACGATAATAAAATTATGATATTATTTTATATAATTCTCAAATGTTTTTCCCAGTGTAAGTATGATAAACTGTAGTAAAAGTGTTGTTCCAGTTTTAATTATAAGGTAAAACTTGTAGCTGAAGATTAATGAATAATAATTAGGTTTGCATTTTACTTTAAGAATCCATCTGCTTTGGGAGCACGCTTCCAATTAAGAAGGTGGTTACAATGCAAGATAGGCAAAAGCACATGGTACAGAGGACCAAGCTGTGACTTTTTGTGAAGTAAGAATGAGCAATATTACACAGAATGTTATCTTTAACTTAAAAGGTGGAACAGTTTTATGACAGAGTGATAGAACTTACTTGTATGAACAGAAGACTCTGTTTTCCAAGAGTCCTCCTCTGTCACCTTAATGATATAGTAAATTGGGGTGTTTTTTTGTAGTTTTGTTTCTGTTTTCTGTGTGTGTTGGTTTTTATTTGCTTGATTTTTGGTTTGTTTTGTTTCCATTGTGAAACAATCAGGATATTATAAGAATTACAATTTAAATCTAATTTGAAACTGGAGTTATGCAGGATGGAAAATTAATTATCTCATTAGCTGGAGAACTGTTATGGTATTCACACAATAAGTAAAGGCAGTCATAAGCATCAATCAATATTATAGAACATTTTAAAACAAATATAAACAATTTATGTTATGACAGTTTGTAGCACTGCTTATTGATAAAAGAAAAATTATATGTATGAACTCAGTGGCATATCATTCTAATTCTTAGTTGGTTATTATTTGTGATTGCTCTTGATTAAATATGATTTGTGTTGGTGTAATTCTGTACTTCATTATTATAATAAATGTGCATTAAAACTGCATTATAATGCTCTAATTATGAAATTGCCATTAAGTTAAGGTTATGAGCATCATAATGCAGTGTTTTATCAAATTGTTATCTTTTCTAATGCTTAAATTTCCTTGTGTCTTAGAATCATAAAATTAATTGCTAAAGTTAATAAATAATGATAGTCTAAGGAAGCCAGTGGTAAGTCAGAAAAGAATCCAGGTTTCCTGAATTCCTACTGACTCTCTAAAAAATAGATAAAGTTGGTAACTCTTTCTGTAATTGCAGAGATAAGTTTTTGATACAATTTTGGTAGAATCTGAAAATGACAAAATAAGACCAAGTGTCAAATGAAAACTGCAAGATGCAAGGACATAATATAACAAACTTTTATTCAGGTCCAGTGGAAATCTTTTTACTGACTTGAATAAAACTTTAATCAATTCATAAAATGTTCTGGAATTGTGTATGAATAGCTCCGTTAGTTAAGTAATAATCCTCATGACATCTTCTAGTTTAGAAATTTGCCAAATCAAACCCTAGGTGTCTCCTAAAAAACCCCACAGACATTCAGGAGGACTCCGTAAGTTATAGATCCCAAATGGAGTGACTCTGTCATCTGCATTTGTAAGAAGATATGAACGGATCTGCCAGGCGATCAGTGCTGGGTTAGTGTAAGAGTATCTGCAAAACATTAGTATTTTGGAAAACAATAGAAATTTTAAAATGTCCTTTTGTTGTGCATTAAAATGGAATTAGGACCTTCCTGAAAAAATGCTGAAAAAGACAAATGAGGCTAATCCCTTTTTCCCTGTCCGAAGCTGTTACGCTTTGCATTGCTGGCCCAAAAAAGAGGCTAACATGCTGAATCAATGGGATTTGAACCTGTCTTGCCTGTATCTTCCAGGGAGTTCCTGAGCACTTAACAGCCATCTATTTTGAGGAAAAGAAGGGAACGTTTCTATTTAATTCTCCCCCCCCCCCCCCCCCCCCCCCCCCCAAAAAAAAAAAAAAAAAATTCAGTTCTGAATCTGAGAAGCCTTCTTACTGGAACAAATACTTTCCCACAAAAAGGTTCTGTTTTAACAAGTCAGCGTTTTTGGATACAAACAAATACATTGTGGGAAATTCCCACCAAGCGTTGCTTTGTTGTTCTTCAGAAAAATTCATGTAAGAGAGAATTACTGGAATGGCATTTACAAAGGGATACGCATACTATCCTCTGTGGAGTCCAAGCAGAGTGACATGGTGTTATCTAGGACAAAGACTTGAAGGAATTTAACCTTTCATCTTTAGGGCAGTAGAAATCCCTGATCCTAGAAAATCAGCCAGAGATAAATAAACAACCAAATTCTGTACCATCCACTACAAGCCATGATTTAATCAGTTTGTAGTAAATTTAATGGGAATTGTGCTGAAGCTCGCCAACAGACTCTGGAGGACAGGAGCCGAGATGTAGCAACCAAGAGGTTATTGATGTAACAGACCCAACTTTCTTGACCAATATGTCCTAGAAATGGAAACCGAGGGTGACATTGCTCAAATTGGTGAGCAGCTACTTACGTAAGTAGTCTCACTGAATTCAAACCTGTCCTAAAAAGGCACTTAGCAATCTTCTAGCTGCAGCAATGCAAGAAGAAGACAAATAACCAGAGTAAGAACTATGTGCACTCATTGCACCTCCTGGGAATTTCTGAAGAATTTCTGAAGAAGATTCCACTGTTTCCTTATTCTAAAGAAGAAGAAGTATCCTTGTCCTGTCCAAATATTGAAGAGATGAAATGAAGTTTGGCACCTTAGGTTCAGAGCATTAACAATTACTTAGACTTTCACCTCTGCTCAGGTCTGATTTATGGCTTTCATCTTGTAGGACACAATTGAAATCACCATTTGCTAGCTCCACAGGAAGAGTCTTCAGGCCAAATCCTTATGGCAGCCCACTGCTCCTCTGGCTTTCTGCACCACCGGGAAACATCAGTGAATGCCAAAGTTTTGCAACTGCAAAGGAAACAAAGGGAAATGGATATTCATATCTACCATTACTTTTGTAATTGGTTGTACAGGGAAAAAACAATCTTACCAGGAAATCCTCACAAGTCTGAATCACATCTATAAGCCTTGTTTGCTTGCCAGTTCTTCTGATGAACCACAGGAAATATACTCCAACTCCAGCACAGACTGTTCAGAGGAGAAAAGACAGGCTCATTAGCACAGTCACCTACAGGCAGTAGGCACACACAGAATGTTCAGCCTTTGGATGGGATAGCGCAGATGCAACCAAATGGGATTGCCTGACACGACTGGATTACGTATTCTTATTTATGTTGATCCTATAACCCTGGCTGTGGTTCCTTATCAATGCACGCGTGACCTTGCTAGAGCAGGCTGTTAAATTCCAAGCTCATATGCCTGAGAAACCTGGATAACACAGGTTCCCCTGCATGCAGCTTTCCAAAGAACTGTACTTCTGGCTGGAGGATAAGTAGCTCTTCAGTAAAAACACTAATTGCTGCAGTGATCAGTTAATAGTCATTGAAAGAGGGGTGCAATTGCTGCACCAGACTTACTAGGCATAGTAAACCACAATTAAAGCATGCCTTTTTGGAAAAATGTATGATTTTGTCAAAGCTAGCTGTACAACACACAGTGAAATGTATTAAAATCAATAATCCGATTCAATAAACTGAACAGTATATTTTAAACTAAATACATCAGAAAGTAAATAAGGTATATTCCACTGGACTGAAGGTTTCTGTTTCTGCCAGCTAAATTCCCTGTCATTAAATGGAGAACTTCACTAGATTTATCAGTTTCTTGTCTATAAAATGTTTGGTAAATTTATATATGCCTCACTCATCTGCTGTCAAGTAAAGGTATTAGAAGTTGTCTGATTAAACGAATTTTTGTCCTTGTCATTGAAATCCACAGGAAGATTTCTGTGAGCTTCATCAAGCAAAGGAGGAAACCTTTGTAAAAGTTTCCTTTTGAAACCGATTACCTGTACTGTAAGCTAAGTGTTGCTCTCTAGATCCCACCATGGCACTCTCCTAATTTTGCAAGTTGAGGAGTAGCCTGTCAAAATTCTAAAACACCAGGGAGTCCTAATCACAAGCAGCTTGTTCCAGCCAGAATCGTATTTCCTATGTTGCAGGACAGCAGTGCTTCATTTGCACCTCACAGAAATGGTCTTTTCCTCCCTGATTTCTCAGCTGAATGCAACAGGACACTTCCTCTGGCCCTTAGCAACAGCCCTTAGCAAGGGCTGACGGAGAAGAGCAAGGAGCAAAGCCAGGACTAGCAAAGAACTATTGATTCGTGAATGAAAGAGAACATTTTCTGAAATAAAAATTCAGCTGGTCACAATAACTCTAGGATGAGTCTGAGTTTAGTGGCTAGAAGTAAAAAAGGCAACTTAAACTGACATTGATCTCGCTGTCATTCCAAGGGTAATATTTTCATTATGATAAAATGTTCTTTAACAATCTCTCCAGTGAATTGGGCACAAATATGCTTTTATTCTGCATTGGTCCTGCCTATCTTCCTGTTCCACCTATTTTTATACTATTAAAAAATATTTGTTTAGGCAATGCAAACAAAATCCTCTCCTCTCCCATATGTTTAAGTTCCCTTACCACCATTTATGCTATAATGTAGTACAAGACCAGCGAGACAGCTGAGACTTTTGTTTCAAATCAGGTTTTTTGTCTCCTTTTCGGTCTTCACTCAGAAAAGCAATCATAAAACTTGCCCAAAATGTTAGTAGGCATGTAGGATGTGGATACAAGTTCTGCAGCACCCCTTCCCAACACACAGGCAGAGGAGCATACATACATACATACATACAGAAACGCAAACACACTTATGTAGGTGGACAGACAAGTGTGTTATGTCCACAGAAATATTTTTGTGTTTGCTAATATAGAATAATTAACATAAAGTTGCCTATATATATATGTATATATATGTATCTATATATGTAACTTCTTCAGACGTTTTTAAACCTTGGTCCCTAAAAGTCAATAGATAAAAAGGTGCAATTACAAATAACCCTATGGATTCCCATCTTGCATAAATTTTCTTCATCAGGCAATAATTTGTCTCAGTAACATTTTTCATAGCAGGGAAATACTTTGTGTGCCTTTCAACACTGCTCCAACAATGTATAGCAGTATTGCATGACAAGATGTACTAGTAGCAGATAGACAGCTATTACTTGTTATTTTAAAGCATCAACAGTACATTCATGGGCTGCACAAAAGACAGAGTCTCTGACTGAAGTCCTGTAGAGTGCCTGTGAAGATTTATGTGATTTTTTTCTGCAGCTTGTGATGTGGCAGAATGACCAGTTTATGGTGTGGGTGGAACTTTGTTCAACACATGAAAATGCCTCCACTCTCCAGATTATGTTCTTCCGTGGTAGGCAGTAATGGTTTCTTGCCTTCCATATGGCCACCATGTGCCAGCAGACACCAAATTGGTATGCGGGTTAAATGTAAAATAACCACAAGAGCTCCCAAGCCAATAATTACAAAGCTCCTTTTGATATGGTTAGTGTATCATTATCTGTACTGTGCAATAATAAAACAGAGCTCTTGTTGTCCCTCCCTTCTCCTTCAGTAGCTGGGGAGCTTAGTGCAAAACTACCACACACAATTGATGTTCATGAAATGCTTTTAGGAACTGTCATAGCAGCAGCAAAAAGCACACCAAGTTCTTAGTTCTAATTAGACATTAGCTTGAATAAAATGATGTAGGGAAGAAGAAAAATGAAAAAGCCTTATTCTGTGCATTCACTGAAGGCACGTATCTTATGTCCTGCTCTGAGTTGCCCAGTCTCTGGGGTAGATCAGCTGGTTTGGAGAGCTTCTCAGACATTTAAGAAGGCCCTCTGTCCATTTAAAGCCTAAATTATCCATTTTTAGCAGTCAGCACTTGGGTGTACAAGGAACACATGGCTCTGTAAACACTGCTAGTTTCCCACTTCTATTCAGGTGCAGTTCAAGGCTTGGATGTGAGGTATTTTATGATTTTGGCCTTGCCACAAGTATCTCAAAGCTAGTCCCTGTGCTTTTACCCAAGAGCTGAGATAAGCTGGGATTCAGAAGCTAATGCCTTCTGGATAAGCCTAGCTAAAGGCTTAGGACAGGTTGCTCTCAGTAAAGGGCTCATGGCTACTGCTTTGCTTTGGTACAAAGATCCCAATGATCCCAAGCTTTTTTCAAGGGTTTTTTATAGATTTGAGATTTTTA
This sequence comes from Pezoporus wallicus, assembly GCF_028554395.1. Lineage (NCBI taxonomy): Eukaryota > Metazoa > Chordata > Aves > Psittaciformes > Psittacidae > Pezoporus > Pezoporus wallicus. Next base: position 457,157 of record NW_026640314.1, read on the forward strand.
GAAGGTGAATTTACTGGGAGGGGGTTGTTGAACAGAGAGTGCTTACACAGGCTTTTCTCTTAGACTTGGTAAATTAGGATTATCACTGGTCATGGTATTTCGTGTGTGATTATGACTGACCTGCTGTGTTAAATGGAAACAAATAGGACTTCTCACTCATTTGTCTTCTGAACACGCAGTTCAGAACATTCTAGCTGTCTGATCCAGGATGGGCTTCCTACTCATCTTTTTGCAACATCTATAAAGCAATAGGTGAGCACAAATATGTCTTTATCTGAAAATACACAAACATGCCCAATAATCAGGAATAGAGAAGCTGGTACACATATAAAATCCAGTTAGAAAGTAACTCACACAAATATGATTTTCAGTTTTGTCACCCATTTATCATTTGTAACAACTGACAGTGTTTCTGATGAGCTTTTATCATCTTCCTTACAGTGAATGAAGTATGTTATTATTGTAGTGTCTTCATTATACACTAGTAGTCTGTCTAGGGTACACAAAGAAAGGCTGTGCATATATATGAATGTGTACAAGGGCAGGGCTCTAAGGGATCTGTTGTTAATGCTCTGTAACAGGTCATCAGTGTTTCACTGCATTTGGTGTTACTTTCTGGTGGAAGACTTACACCTGAGGGAAGTGAAAGACATCTCAATGGCAGCTTCTCCAGCTGTGATTTCCCACCTAGGCTGCACATTGCCTGCTCTGTACAACCAGCAGTGTAGCACTTCATTGAGAACCATGTCACATGTGAAGAGAGGCTGCAGCTCCTTCTCATGTTTTGTATGAACAATTCCAGCTCAGCTTTAATCTTTATTAAGACTGTCAGGGATCCCTTGCACAAAAATGTCTTTCTGGTTTACACTGGTAATTTGCACTTAATTGCCATTGTGCTTGTAACTAAAATGCTGGCCATATTATTTCTATACTTTTTTTTTTTCCCAATCTGCTATAAACTAGTCACTGGTTTCCTGACACAGACAGCTCCCATAGGTATCAAACACCCTCTAAGTACTAGATTTTTGCACTGGCTCCCTTATTTGGCTGACAGACATGCAAAATCACACACTGGCAAACTGCTCCAAACCAGGTTGGCAGAGACTGAAAGCTGTTACTATCTGGAGTCTGTCCAGAGATAGATGGGAATTACAGTAAATTTGGAGTCTCAGTGAAGTTCCTGGCTGACCAGCATCTACATCACAAAGCCACCACTATACCCTTTGCTTGGCAGTAATTAGTACTTTGTTAACCATCTCCATAAGGAAACTGTTAGCAAAAAGCACAGGAAAGACCAGAGAGAGAATAATAGGGCAAACAGTTGACTATCCAGAGTAGCTATGTGCAAATTTAAGTAATATGTTGAATAAACAGGAAAACTCAAAGTCTTCATATGCACAAACCCATGACGTAATAGGTGCCGTGAAGTCCTGATGGAACATACCAGGGAACTGGAATGGGGAAGCAGTTACAGCCTTTTTCCAGCATAGCCAGGACAAGGCCTTTAGACATGTACACTTACTATCCACTTCAGAGAGAGATAAGAAGCTGGCTTCTTGACTGCTTTTGGGTGGAAATGAACAAAGAGAAGAACAATATGGATGTCTTGTTGGAAGTCTTTCAGAGAAAATTAAATTATGAGAAAGAAGAAATATGTGAGGCTCTTTGCTTGAGCAACTCACAGGTATGTTCAAGAGCCAGCCTCACCCCTACAAGGCGCTTCAAATAGCGTAGTATCTACTGAAAAGCAGTAGATGAGGACACAGGTAGTTGTCAGGGTCATGGAATATACAGAGGGCAGGTTTCTTCTTAGGAGAGGGGGTGAGGAGGGAGGATATTTGGGAACATATCTAAACTGGATTTGATTAGGCTAATAATGAGGGGATTCTTGAGAAAGTGGAAGGTAGTCTTGGTGAAAGCAAGTATGAAATGACAGACCACTATTAAGGGTGAACTAGAAAAGTTTGCAAGCTGGGATGGGGTCCTCTTGAGAAGGTAATTGAAAGGATAAAAGAGTAGGGGATCACGGCCAGATACTGAAAAAAAAACACATATTGAAGGTTCTACAATAAGGTGTTCAAATACAAAGGAAAGAGAAAGCACAATTACAGATTGATGTGATGCTCTAAGGCATTCTTTAGGCACCTGGAAATCAAAGCCTTATAGAAGTCCTGGAAAAACCAGGACACCTCTCTATGACTGCCTGTATAATATAGGAGGATAAAGCAAGACCTTTGGGCACACCAGGAGTTACAAGTAGCAGGAGGCAACCAGAAAATGTTACCAGAACATAAGATGACAAAGGAAGTATATAACAAAAGGAACAAATAACAGAGCGCAAAAGAGGCCAAAATATTAAAAACCTTTGTTGTTTCAGTCTTCAGTAAAGAAGTTAGTTGTGACCAATACTCAATAAAAATAGTTTAAACAAAATAATAGGAAGCAGGCCAGAGCAGAGAGAGAACAGTTAGAAATGTTTATCTAAATCAGTGATATTCAAGGCCTGACCACGTTCACCCAGAAGTACTGAAGGAACTAGTCACAGTAATGTCTGAGCCGTTAGCAGTTACCTGGGAGTACATACAGGGTGGACCTGAGGGACAAGTGGGGAATAAATATGATGTAATAAATACGTCTAATAACTGTCTGTTGAAAAGGAATAATGAGATATAGGACAGTCAGCCTACCTTTGACACCAAGAAAGACTCCAACAACTCAGTATACTTGCAAACATTTGGAGGATAAGGTGTCAAAAAGTAAAACCAAATCGCACCAAATCAAATTGATTTTCTTCTTTCCCCAGATAACTCTCATTCCTAGCATTCCATAGGCTGTATCTTTATTTTAGCATTATTTTACCCTTTGTGGCATTCTTATGAACAAGTTGAAGGCTAACTGAAAATGTTATCTGGTTAAGTGCAAGAAAAACTGGTATCTAAAAGGGTGTACACAAAAAATTGCAGACACTCAGTTATGATATACACAGTGGATCATTTAAATGGGATCTCATTGGAAGATCTTGTCTATCTGGTATCTGCTTGGTACAAGTGATAGGGGGGGTGGAAAGAGAACAAACCTGTAAAATCTGCAGTGAGGAATTGGGAGGGGAGAGCTTCCAGGTGCTTTGGATATCAGGATGTGAATTCAAACTGCTTTTCACTCCAAATGAAACATATGAGGTGGAGTTCAGTAAAAACATATCTAAAGCATTAACACTTGGGAAGGGGAAATCAACTGAACATTTACACAATAGGAAACAATTGCATTATTTTCAGTAATACTGCAGGAAAAAAAAGAAAGAAACTCAAAGTTATGGTGGATTTCAAACTCAATGAATTAAGGTGATGCTGTTGCAAAAAATGCTAGTCATACTTTGGAAATATATTCAGAGCAAGACCATGTATAAGAAGTCGGAGTTAGGAAGTTATAGCAAAAGTCCTGTTTCTAGGTCTGGGCACACTTAAAAAAATATGCAAACTAGAGAGAATCCAGAAGGAATTGATAAATTTGGTAAGAATATATGAAGAAATGTAGCAGAGACTGCCTTCTTCTAGAGAGGAATGACAAGGGGCACGACAGCAAGCTGCCAGTACATAAGCTTGTCACAAAGGAGGGGGGCTGTTGTTTTGCAAGACAAAAAGAAAGGAGTTTCATTGGCAGCAAAGAGGATTCAGATCTGATAGTGAGGACAAAATTCTAGCTCCAGAGCCACTTGAGCAAACTCCTTAGAAAAGGCTGTGGAGTCCTTCCTCCCTCCCTGGAAAAGGACTGTATTTTGAACATACAGCAGTAAAACATCTACAATAAAACAATGCAGCATAAAACAAATTTTCTTTCAGAACCAGGCATCCCAGCCTCCTTTCCCCTGACAAATTGGAGATTACTGGTAGCCTGCTTCACATGTTTACACAGCACTATAATTATCATTACCTACAGACTCATTGGGTTCTGATTTGTCCTCCACTGAATGATTGGTATCCTAGTAACAATTTCTTTGATTTTTTTTTTCTATCAGATATTTTTATCTTTGCATCATTTGTCAAACTGCACACAGCAGCAAAAGCTGAGGGTCTTTCATGCTGTGTAAAGTCTATGTCCTATCATGACAGATAGCCTTTGTGATGCTCATCAGAAGCTCTTGGATCATACAACTTGCTATGCCAGTTCAGAGCAGTCATTTCATCCAGTTTTCCTTCTCTGCAGTGGCTGTTGCCTTCACAGTATGCTCTTAATGAACAAAGAAATCAGAGAACAAGAAAGATTGCTTCAAATCAATTTTGCTCCCTCCCCAAATCAGTTTTGCTCCCTCTCCCTGTACTCAATACAGTTTGGCCAGACCAAACAACATGAGTCTTAATTAGAAAATTATCACTAGGCAAAGGACATGATGATTTCTTCCCAAACATACAACCACCATGATCTAGCAAAAGCCGCTATTTCCAAGGTCCATGACTTCCTAAAGCCACCTTTCTCTTCAGGAAAGAGAAGCCCTAACCCTGAAGTGTCCCTATATCCCCCTTGTATCCTACTTTGTAGCAGTTTTTATGTTACGAATTTGCTTCTGGAGCTTTGTCTTGAGAGGCTGTGACCAGGGCTGTCACATGTCCTTCTTTGATAGAGGCCAGTGATTATACCAGCCTCCATTATAATTTCATTGCAGTGACTGATACCTTCTCTATTAATAGTCTGCGTGGGAGTTAAGGTCAGTTGGAATCTCTCCCTGACTGAAGGGGAAGGAGGCTACATGAGTGCAGGAATTGCTGGAATGAGAGGTGATGGACAAGACCTAATAGACGAGACAGGGTGCAAGATGAGTTGAAATGCTCAAGCTCTTAGTTTTGCTGTGTTTTCCAGCTCCTACATTCTCTTTTGAGCGATTGTTGTTTTTTTTTTCTCCCCCCAGAACACCCTGCCACCTCCAATTTTTGAGTCATAACATTACTGCATGGCTAAGGAGATCAAACAGGGAGGTCTGCGGGCTGGACATTGAGCACAAGCATCTTTGAAAAGGAGTGGAACAAGTTGTTTTGTCATTGACAGCTGACTATGGACCCTTGCCCTCACCTGCAGTTTCTCCTTGTCTTCATGTTCTTTTATTATTTCCTAGAGAAGAGCTTATTGCTTCAGCACCAGATCTGCTTCCCTGTTACTTTGCCCAGGCATGAGTAGACAAATTCAGGATCTTCACTGACTGCCACGAATGAAGAGACTAGTACAAACAGTCATCTTTGTCCTTTCTTGATGGCCCCCACAGAGAGAAAATCCTGCTTACAACCTGTGCTCTCTGTGGTGGCACTGTTAACCCATCCTGAGCTCCTCCTCAATGTCTTATATCTGGTTTTGATTAGTACAGAATCTCCAGGATTAAATTCCTCCCATACCCTGGCTAGAGGTTTATGAATCCTCATGTGAACACGAGCTGTTGTCAGATAGAGTATGTCAGATGGGTATGCTGAGGAGCCAGATGACTGCGTCATTAAAAGCGCATGTTTGCTAGGTTATAGGTAGAGCTAGTTTCTGCCTATGGAAGCTCCTTAAATATACTCTTATCATAGATGATTTGAAAAGATATTTAGGGCCAACACTATTAACACATGGATAAATTATAACCTATCACAAGAATGTCTAACCACAAACATGGTTGCCCAAAATATCTAGACGATTCCTCTTTTCTGTGGACAATATCAAAACAGAGAAATCAAGAATTTGATGGAAAAGACACAAGTTTCAGTCCTGAATACTGCCACATTTCAGAGATCTCATATTTATTGCTTGACAATGTGTTGCGAGTAAGACACTGAAAGTAAACTGTCCAGACTTTTCCAGGAGTCATCTCTGTTGTGCTGTCTCTCAGATTTTCTACCATTTCATATGGCAGCTTGTTAACAGAGATTGAGCATTGGCACTTGCATCACCTCTACTTTAAATATAATCTTTTTTAGTACAGGACCAGATAAGTATGAGTGCAAGAAAGACATCAAGAAAAGACTTAAAAGAAATGGAAGCTATCCAGATGGCAAAGAAAGAGAAAGTGATGGGGAAAAAATAATCCTATCCTGCCCACATCAGGTCTTAGAAACTTGCCACTTCAGCAGTAACTTCTGAGTAGTTCTATCATCATCAGTGTCATCATTATTCATTTGTCTGTGATAAAACCATGGCAAAGGATTGCAGTACCAGAAGAAAGATGCCGTTAAACTCAGTAGTCTTGCTGTGCATTTATTTAGCTATTGTACACAAAAGGTAAGATAATCCCTGCTCACAAAGCTGTGTTTCTTTCAGAGCAGAATCCTAAAACTAGGACAGTGCAGTGGACTGGGTCACCTGTTAATGTGCTCCACAGCTGGGACCATGCACGTGATGCTTAGAAACATCCAGTCTCAGAGCTGATACATCCCAGTGCAGATGCAGTTGTGCTCCCATCCACAGTTACTTTGTTGGATGAGATGAGGAGGGCAAGGAAAACAAAGCAAAACAGAAGCTATAAAATCAACTTGATAGAGTTCTTGAGAACCCCTGCCTCTACTGTGGTCAAAAAAGAAAAGGCAGGTAACCTTGTCTCAACAAAGTTGGAGTGTGGTTATAGTGCTGCTGTGGTGAAGGAAAATGACTTGTTTGTATAGATGTGCTGCACCAGGTTATTATGTTTAGTTAGCTTATCTTGTACATTGTTGTAGGTAAAGAAACTTGCTTATTTATTTTTTGTTTTGTTGTGGGGTTTTTGTATCAGAAAATGGTAACCTGCTTTATCAAACTGCAGAATATGAAAGCCATATGCCTTACATACTCTTTTGACTGTTACTGTGTTTCCCTGCACTTAAACATTATCATTTTTCTTTAATCAAGACAAAAGCATTTCCTAATCTTACTTTTGGCCCCTAAACAAAGAAAAACAAAGTTTGGCTCAGACAATGGGGGATTTATCAATTGTTAGAGCCAGATAATCAATAATTTTCAAAGGGAAGATGTTGATGTCTGGACAGTTGCCGATCACCACTCTGGGAAAGAGGAAGTTTGTAGGCAATCTTTGAGGGGTGGAGTGCACATCTGTCTTTGTGCTAAGGACAACTGGTGAACAATGATTAAATCCAGTACTTCTATTTTGTCATTAGTATTTAAAAGCAAAGCAAAACAAAAATCTGCTCAGTGGTGAAACTCCCATAAGCCTTATTTGGATCAGGGCTTCACCCATGGTGTATCACAAGAATGAATTGCCTCTTAATCTGTTGTTTCCTGCAAGCTGCTTAGACAAAAGGGCATTATTCCTTTAACGTGTCTTCTTAACACAAGGAATATCAGAGACTGAAACTTGCAATAGGGGAATGAAAACAGGAGAGAAACTTGACTTCCAATTAGATGTAAGAAGAGTCACAGTTTTGTGGCAATGAAATAATCCTACTGAATGGAGATATTGCTGATGCCTGGGTGTCTTTGTTTCAACAGAGGAAGAAGCTGAAAAAGAGCAAAGAATTATTGATAAATTGCCCAAGCAATGTCCACTTCAAGTTCAACTGTTGGTCATGGAACACTGATCCCTATTATCTCTAGTGCTCAGAAAGCAAATGTACTTAGCAATCTGATGCAAGTTTTGCTTTGATTGAGTTACACCAGAAGCCTAGTGCCTGCAAAGCTGTGGCCAAGAGAGAAACCAAAGGTGCAAAAATATATCAGGTTCCCAGTTCTTCTCTAACTGTGCAGTTTCATCTGATCACAGGAGAATGAAAATTTTTACATGACATGGCGTCATGAGAGAAGGATGTAATTTAAGCTGTGTAACAGAGGCATTCCCTGTCAGTAAATGGCTATGTGCATTTTTGCCTGGGCACCACCAAGGAAGAGACATGACCGTCTAAAAAAGAAGCCAAAAGGGGTAATGGGGTCAGGCAAACTTCAACTCCCAGAAAAATCTTGGAAGTATTTATAAGCATCTAGAGTAAACAGTGAAATAAATAATAGCTGCTACTGATTTGTTAAGGACAAAATAAACCAATGCAATTGAATGTTTTGGTACGTAGTAGACCATGTGAATTGGGAGAAGGAATAGCTGCCATATGTCATGACTTCAGTAAAAAAATTGACACTCTAAATGAGCAAGCCAAGTTAATATAAAGAAATGAACCTACCAAAGGGTAGGGACACAATTAGCCAGAAAACTATTGAGGAAGTGTTTGTTAGATATTCAAAGGTTCTGTCTGAAGGTACTTTTCCTCATTTTTATTTGTAAGGTGGGAGAATGTGCATGCATTAATATTGCAGATGCAAACCTGGAAGATTGGAAGGAAAAGAACTGAAAAGGATCTTGGCAAATTGAAGGAATGATCTAGAAATAAGATGCAATCCAATAAAAAGAAGATTTTACTGTTAGGGAAAGGTGATTAACTGCACAAAGAAAGAATAAGGGGTAACTGGGTCAGGAAGAGTTTTGCAGAAAAGGAACTGGGGCTTGTTGCAGATCACAAATTGAATAAGAGTCAACGTGGTCACACTGTTACGAAAAAGGCAAAATATCACCATGGAAGAGAGTTATTCTCTGTAGGACATTCAAAGTAATCTTCCATTCTACTCAGCATTAATAAAAGCCTTAGCTGGAGGCCTGTGTCCAGTTCCAGGAAATTAATCTTCAAAAATTGGTATAGACCAGTAAGGAAGAGTTTGGTTTAGGGGTCCTAGAGCTGGGGATGCTTCATCTAGAGGAAAGAAAAATGAGGAACAAGATAGGTCTTGAAGTATTTTACAAAAGACTACAAAAAGATGATCTATTTCCCATTTAGGACAGAGCAAAGCATAAGCAGAGGGTTAAAATGAAGGAAAAATTAAGCTAAACATGAGAAAAACACTTTTCCTAACTTCAATTCTAGCTGAGTACTGATCTCTACCATTGGAAGCCTTTTAATACTCAGTTATTCAAACCACTGTGGCATAGGTACATTAGATGCTCTTTTAGAACACAGTTAAGAACTAGATTATTTTCACAGGTCCCTACAAGCCTCATTGCCTGTGGTGCTGTGTTAGTTTGGAAAGGCCCGAGTTGTTGAGCCCGTATATATTATCAATAAATTGTACCAAAATTCAAATATTTTATACCCATATGAAAACTGTGTGTTCCACATCTGTTTCTGTAATAGCTGCTGTAATAAATTTTACCTTCTAGTTAAGTGATGGCAAACATTTCCCTTTGCCACACAAAGCAGCATTTTGTCATTATTATTTTCCAAGGCTCCATTTAGGGTGGTCTTTTCTGAAACAGGCTCACTTTCTTACACCTGCAGATGCATTCATTTTTCTAATGACTTTGAAGAAACGCCATTGAAACCCATTTAGTTTTGGCATGACAGAAAAAGCTAGAGAGCTTTGCTTGCTACTTTAAGAAGGCAGTGATTCATTTTCTGAGGATAAATATACCAGTAATACCAAAGTAGGCAGTGGAGAAAAGAACCTTTTGATTATCTAAGCCATCTTTTGCTAAGGCAGGGCTGTTCTTTACAGAGCATTTTATAGCAGTTTTTAATGATTGCTGCATATAATGGTTGCATATGGCTGGAGGGTAACATTAGCTTGACACGCAGGGTGATATGAGCAGCCCTTTTATGTTTTATGGGTGCCTGTCATGCTGTTGCTCTTATATAGTTCTTTGAACACAGTATATAAAGTACACATGCCAAGAAGAATCTATGTAGTCATTCCAAGGGAAGGGCAGGAAGGAAATACCTGCCTGTTAGATACATCAGATGAAAATCACTTCATTAATAGCGTGTTCAAAGGCTAAAGGGGAAGGATGTTTGCAGCCAGCTATCTCCAAACTCTTAAAAAGCAACTCATACAAATGCATCAGCATAATTGGAAGTGAGGATCCTTCTCTGCCAGCACTCCAGATGATGTGTCTGTCTCGCTTCCCACATCAGTTTCAGAGGCAGGTCTGTCCAGAGCTAATCCTGATTTGCCTCAGTGGGGAGGAAGAATCCAGATTTGCCTCACTGGGACCATTCTTCTCTTTTAGCTCTTGAAGACCTAGTGATGGTGTATCAGCACCTAGGAGCTACTCAGAAGTGTGAGAGTGTAAGGTCCTATCAGCCGTTAGTTTGTTTCATGTTTCATAACCTGCAATGGAAGAAAAGGAGCACTTCACAGCACAAGAGACATTTTTCTTTATGTACCTGTACACACAGATACTGGGCCGTTTTCAGCCCATTACAGCTGTCTATCACAGTCACCACCACTGCGGTGGCAGCCGAGTTCAAGGGAGCAGCGGATGATGCAGACTCCAGGTACTCCTGCCAGACTTGGCTTCCCTGCCCAGGCTGGCTGAACATCGTCCTATGTTGCCTTTTGCCAGGTTACAATCACCAGCCTACCTGATGTGCTTTCTACAAGAGCTACAGGTCCTTCCTGCTGTGACAGCAGTGAGGAATGACATGGATGTCACACAGCAGCAGCTGCAGCCTGGGCAGCTCCCTTCGCCACTGCCACTTGCTACACCTTGTCTTGTGCTGCACCTTCCCCACAGCACTACTACTGCCTCTGAAACTGAACTGGGGAACTCCGCTGGGTTTAAAATAACCTTTTCTTTTGCTGAGTTATTTTTAACTCGGATCAGTTCCCTGATCCAGGTCACCATGTAGCTGCACAAATAGCCGTGCCAGGATGTGCCAGTGTAATCGTGGGATGGAAATAAATGGCTGGAGGAGGGAGGAAGGGAGGGAAGGGAGAAAGCCTGATTGTGGGGAGAAGCTACTAGGAGCCTTTCCAGAGCTTCTGAGCAGGCTCGGTGTGTGTCCTTAGCCAGGATCTTTCCGGCCAGAGTGGGGACAGGAAAGCCAGCATCCAAGGTGCAGGATTTTGTATTACTGGTTTGTGTCTTGGAAAAACTGGATGACAGAGTCTCTAAAGCCATCAGGAAGTGGGACAAAGTACCTTGTCACTGGCTTTATCAGCTGACTTGCTTATGTGGTGTGTATAGGCTTCAGAGAGAGCTGGTTAATATGCGAGTTGACAGTCTGATATCGTGAACTTTACAGAGTATGGTTATAACTTATATCCTCTGTAGTATCTAATATCAGCTGCTAGAAGTTGCAATTCATGTTTAAGTGTATAAAGTAAACAGTTTAGATTAGGTGAAAATGGAATCACCCCACAGGCTGATTAAGTATGAGCTGACCACAGGAGAGCTCGCTCTTCAGGTTTTCAGGCTGAAACAAGGCTGCTATGGGTAGTTGCCTGGATAGTCCAGAGCAGGGCTCGTGAGCCAGCCCAGGTGGCAAGTGGAAGATTCTGAAACTGCGTTAGTAATAAATAAGAATCAGGAAGTATGATGCAAAGTAAAAGAGGGAGAGAAACAGAGGGAAGTCAGCTGCTCCTGCAGGCATGGGAGCTAGTGCAAGCCAGGTCATCAGCCCTCAGAGCTGGTAGAGCAGCAGAGAAATCACTGCTCGGAAGAGGAGAGACCAAGCCAAAACACAGCAGCAAGAGGAGTGACTTGTTCCCAGCCAGCCTTCCTCAGACCCAAGGGTAGCCCTTGGAAATCAGAATGCTGCTGGAAGGCACCACCCCCAGTCCTGACGCAGAGATTCCTCGAGACTTCCAAGTAAGCTGGAATAAGCAAGTGCCATGACATCCAGTTCTTACACTTCAGCTGGAATCGTGCTGCATGCCTAATCTACCTACAGCCTTTTGTTTCTAATCTAATAACCAAAACTCTTACCTGAATTCCTGCTGAATAAACTATTGCCACTTTCTGCCATTAAGGCTGTCTGGTGCTGCAAAGTGAGACAAAACAAAGGTGCTGCTATAGAAGTGCTAGAGTCAAATAAAGTGATGTCACCACAAGAGGACTGCATCCCAAGGCATGTTCAGGGCCAGGCACTTCTCATGGCATGCTATATTTTGGAAAGAAGTTCCTGCTGCCAAGCATATCCTTTGCCCCACCCCATTTCTTTCTACTGCAGAAAACTTAAATACCATCCATAATTGCAGGCAAATCCCTAAACTGTCAAGAAGCAAAGGCTGAAAAATATGACCTAAACAGAAACTGGAAATTGGAACTTTTTTTGGATGAGGTCTTACTGGAAACTTGTCTTCTTAGAAATGGGTTTGTGGCAGCATTGTAAATAAACCTTGTAAATTCCTCACCTTTCTGAAAGGTGGCTAGCAGGGAAGCAATAAATTTTCTGTTTATGACATATTTTAAAGCAAGATTTTAGAAGTTTAACTTTTCAGTTGAAATTGTGTTTCCAGGTGCTCATAAGGGAGCTTCATCTGAACCCTTAAATAGGATTTGGAGGCATAGGAGGTATCCTTCAGCCAGGTCTCAGAAGCCCACAGTAATGCATCTCTGAGAGTTTCACTGCTCAAGGGTGGCAGAATGAACCCTTAGCAACCTCAGCCATGTTCCCAACTTTTTCTGCTCCAGAAGCTGTTTCTGCATATCAGGAGGCTGTGATCAGCACGATGGCAGTTGACACAGTGGGGACCATATTGCTAATCTCCCCATTTTGCAGCATACATGTGTTCTGCGAAGCATTTTCTGCTCTGAATCAGGATGTTTGGGACTTCAGATCAAATGTTCTTACTGAGAAAGTCAGCCAGCTAATCTCCATGCCAGGAAATGAAGCCATCTGATGTCCCGAGGTGAAGCTATGGGAGGGTGCATGAGTCCAGAACAACGTGAAATCTGTTTTCTAAATAAATCCTCATTGATTCAGAGTCTTTGAGCAGCACGGGTAGAGCATGTTCTACCACAGTCAGTATTGCCTTCTTTTTATTTCCAGGCCTTATCCAGGGGACAAATGCAGAATCTGCTATTTACTGGTATGATTTTACAGAAATTTATCTTTCTAAAGCAGTTTGCAAAAAATCCTGAGTTCATCTGAAGGCAAGAGAATAACACTTTATACTGGCAAGTTGCAGTTTGCTGTTCTATCTGTGGATCCTGTGCATTGCAATACTGGAAATAAAGAACCTGAAGACTGAGAGAAGCTCTGTATTGATTGCTTAGCTTGAAGGATAAACTGCTGTTGGCAGTGACATTAACCTCAAACAAATGAAGACTCTCAGCTACATAAGTCTGTTACCATTTTATTTGTCTTGTGAGCACAATAGGTCTCTATCCTCCGATCTTTTAGGGAATGAGGGAAGTTCAAAAGTGAAACCCCTTGCCTCTGAATTTTGAAGACATTTCTACTGCCTTGAAGCTCGCTTCTGAAAAGAGTACCTCTGTAAGATAAGGACGTGCTGGCACAGACAACTTGTGCTTCCCAAAAACTATACAATTTCCAAATGGAGAGGTGTGAGGAGAATATTTATAGGACTTTGTGTGTGAATGTGCGGTGTCAGTAAAATTTGATACAAAGCTGTCTCTCCCTTTGATGAAGGGAGCTTTTCTTTTATGAAATTTCTAAGCTGTTTTGCAAATGATTCAGGCAGTATGTACCAGTATGTATGAGGCCGTTGCTTATAATGGTTTTATTTAGAAGCAAACCATCATTAAGCTGCTTCTGATTTAACTGCAGCCACTGAAGACTTCAGTTTCTCATCTAAGTCTATCATCGAGAATCCTGGTTACTGTCCAGAGGTACTTCTATTCCTCCACTGGCAACAGAAGGCCCCATATGATTATCTTAGTGTGAAGACACATAACATGAGTTGATCAAATCTGATTGCGGCTGGTGCCAAAAGAGAAAGAAGATCCTGATCCCTAGTCTCAGTTCTGCCGCTGACTCCAGTTCCCATGTCAGCTTACCTTGTGCCTGCTCTGGCATCCATCCAGCAGACTCCTTTGTAGTCCTGCTCAACTCAGGAGGCCAGGAGAAAACTAAAGGCATCAGAAAGCTGTTCACAGCTCTCCACAGGTCTCATAAGCTGCACTGGTCCAGTGGAGAGCCCAATGAGTTGCAGAGCCAGTTCTGTGACATTACAACACCATGATGAGATGGTAAAGATACCTAAGAGCAGTGAGGTCACCTGCTTCTGGTATTTCATAGGAAGCTTGGACAATTTTGGAGGAATTTGCGCAATTTAAAGAAGCAGGATGTAGATACCATATCATGTGGAGCTGCTTGGAGCCCAATAAGGAATTTTTGTGCACAGGAGACAATTGATCAGGGTAAAGATGCTGAGGAAAGATGCTGAAGTCCCAAGCCACATTTCTGTCAGTTTGTGTAAGGGCTCAGAAGGCAGTGGGTCTGCATATATGGCTTGCACTAGCACAGAGACCGAAAGAACTAACTGTGAACAAAGTTGAGTATATACTAGGGACTTCTGGTGATACCCGAATACTGTCTTTGCAACTAAGAGATCCAGTTATTACTAGTGAAACAGCAAACCTTCTGCTTAATTGGGCTGTCTCCACTACCAAAGCCAAACCTGCAGGACAGCGGGGAAAAGGCAATGAGGGGCACCAAAGTGAAGTCAGGTCACCTCTGCCTCACTCCATACGCAGCTCATAGGATTGTGTTCAGTGCCTGCGTGAGTACCAGCAGCACCATTCTGGGGCCTTAAACCATCTTTATCTTGAGAAATTGGGAGGATTTATGGACTCTATCTGGAAAGAAAGACCTCTGTCTTTTTTGCCTTTGAGGTTTACACTCTTTCTTCCCCTTATCACTAAGAGTTTTGCCAGAGCAGAGAATGAATTTCGCCACCAAAACACTAGACAGCTGTGTAAAAGAAGAAGGATTTTTCCAAGGAGGAAGCTCAAATGTTTCTGCCCAAGGCAGTTCAGGATCAAAAGGAGGACACATTGATTTCTCAAATAAAAGCATTTTCAGATGAGAGTCCCTTACTTTTTGGAGTTTTTTAGAAAATGCTTTGCAGATGGCACATCTCTCCGCAGTGTGACTTCTTCTTCCAGACAGAGTTCAGAGGCAATGCAGCTTGAAGATTTATGTTCCAGCTTAGTAAATGAATATATTACAGTGACTACCTCCTAGGTAAATAACAGCAGTTTCCTTATGAAAGGATCAAAGGAAGTGCTAACAAAACCCTGCCACTGGCACAATACAAAGCACCCATTTATCAACTATCTGCAATTATTTACACAAGAAGGTCCCGCAGAGCCCAAGGAGGCACACGGTGCCAGCTCTGACCCATGGCCACATAGAGCTGGAGCTGAGGGGCAGTGAGAGGAGCACAACCTCTGTGTCCTGTGGACACAAACCTACATGCAGGTGTTGGTGCTGTTCTGGGGATTCTGCTCAATGAAAAGGTCTGTTTCAAGTGCACTACTCCATACAGATCAATAGCAAAACATGTGGATTTGGCGAAACATAACAGAGGAGCACACCTTCCAGAAATTCAGGCAAAATCCCTACATCCTAACTACAGCTTCCAGATGTATCTTGGAGCACCTAAAATTTATTACTAAGATGAAAATCATATTCATTTACTGTGCTCTGTCCTGTCTTTTCTGGCTGTGTTCTCACCATGATTTATGTACAGAACTTGTGCTCAGTTAAATGAATGAAAGCTATGTATGTGAAAAGATGAGATACACAATTCTTGAAGTTAACCATGATCAAGTCCTGTCTAGTGTAAAACTAAGCTTGTTTTAATAAGAGCTGTTAAATAATAATAAATTGTGTCAAAGTTATATGTTTACCCTAACAACTATCTTATGAAAAGGCACTTCGTAATTTTCATTATTTGTGCATGCTTATTAAATGAATACAAATAACACATACAAACACATATGCAGTGATCAGGGCAGTTCAATGAATGCCAGTGTGGCATAAGGAGACATTTAACAGCAACAAGTTGTAGATGGCATGACTTGAAACGTACCTTGTCTCATTTTGGGATGCTGGTTCAGTAGTAATGCAACGTGAAGAGGGCTGCCTGCTGAACCAGCAGTAAGATCTTCCCTGCATAGAAATGAGGGGTTTCACTCTAGGTCTTCTCTCAAAATGCTGACTTCCTATTGTGCATTTCTGTGAAACAGGGTCACAGTCTCGAGGGCAGTTTGACATTCATGTGTACGCACTTCAGACTGCTCCAGCAGGAGTAAATGCCAGTGCTTTTGGGAAAGGATGTGGTTTTCATTTCAGTGTGAAAACCCTTATCAATGTGCTAACATGTGTGAAGCCTCAGGAGACTGTTTGGCAGGAGAATTATATAGAAAAAAATTACAGTACAGCCTCATGAGAAAGGAAATCCGTGGCAGGTGGGTTAAGTACAAATATCTGAACAGTACATTGCTATATGATTAAAAAAACTCTAACAGTACTGTCTTGGTGCACAGAAGTGGTAAGGACCCAATTCCAAGCCTAGTGTAGTTAGGAGCAAGGTGCCCACCGAGTTAATGAATTCTGAATCAAGAACACTTTTGGAATAAAAGAGGGGCTGTAACTGGATAAGCCAGAAAAAAATGTGTTGGCAGAAAATTCTTTTCACCATCAGTAATGAATTTGTTGACAGATATTGTGTTGAACTGCACACGGACATTGCCTGTACATGAATGATTTAACCAAAAAATTACTACATACACCCTTTCAGAAGACTATACGACGAAAATAAATATCATGGTGAGAACAAAGCACCTCTGAGCTCCACAATTCCTCATGTCTCAAAGGAGACTTAACGCTAAGAAAACTTACAGCTGAAAATTTCATGGCTATGCTCTCGTAGATTTAGTGTTAACCAAGAATAACAAAAGCGCTGTTGTACCTAGAAGAACAGCTTTAAGTAGCAAAGCAAAATAATTAAGGGCTAGTTTCTCCACCATGTAAGGCGGTTGCAAAGTCAAAGACAGGCTAATTCTGCAGGCTGGATTTTTTATTTTCATTTAAACTACAGCTACCAATGAAGGGGAAGGGTTTCAGCAAAAGAGAAAATAATTTGAGATTATATTTACAAAAACTATTTGAAATTTACAGAAAAAAAGTAATTTTGAAAAATTACCTAGGGGTTGTAACTATACACGGTTGTTCTTATAGGAGCGCACAGTTGGGAAGCGGCCGGCCTAACCTGTTTCTCCTGAATGCAAATTCTTCAGTGACGCAGTGGAACGGGGTTGTATAATGTCCGTGCTGGAAGGGGATGGGCAGCAACAACCTCACAGTTTGCATGCTGAAGGAACAGAAGTCTGGCAACTGTGTAAGCACAGTTAAAACCCCTGACTGATCAAATGCCCCTTTCATAGCTAAGGCAGGGAGCAAAGTGCAGAGATCGGGAAAGACAAAAGTTGTAGTCGCAGCAGTGAGGTAACTCTACAGCTATGGGGAAATGGGATGGACTCATTTTACCGGTGTCTGAGTCTGCTGGGTGTGCTATTTCTGTGGACAAAACACAGTGGAAGGACAGGACAAAACAAGACAGTATGTCACTTTTCCGATGTTGCTGCCTCTGCTTGATGGTTTCATCTTTTCTTATTTAACTTGTGAAGTGTAGAAAAGTGGTCCCTCTTGCACCACTTTTAAAATTTTGTTAACCCATCTTCTATGACATCTGACAGACACCTGGTTTCAGAAGAGTTTGTTCTTCCAGTCATAGTCTGTTGAGGTGGATTTGAGCTGATGTGCAGCATCTTAGACTCCCGCTTTCTGCTTCTGTATAGTGAGCTTGGAGAGCCAGACCTGAAATCAAGCACATCTCTCTTTCTATAATCTTCTATGATCTATGATCATCTGCTTTCCTATGATCCTTGTGCAAATCAGTGATTGCCCCCCCAATAAATGTGTATTTGTTTATCATTATGAATGCAAACACCACAATTCAGGGACCCCTTGTGATAAAACCTATAATCTCTGAGGACATTTAGTTTATCATAATAAACCAGATCCTTTTCAGTCAACCATGCCTGACAATGCTGAAGTTGGTTTTAGCTGCTTGTTATTTCCATAAATCTACCATTTAGGTTCTAAATTGTGGGTTCTGTCCCAGCAGCCTCAATGAAAATCAGTAAAAGTTTTCCTTCTACAGTTGAAATAAAACTTACCACAATAGCATTCAGTTTTGTAACTTTGTAGTCAATTGTCATCATTCCTACTCATAGTGATTAGACATTCCTAGCCTATATGTATGATCAAGGATGTTTCAGAATAATGTATGTAAATCGAGTTTTATTGATCATTGAACATCTGCTGGCACTTAAGTATGTGGACACATGAGCATGAACATAAGCTTTGCAAGTTTGTATTTTTTATGCCTAAAAAATTAGAATTTATAATAAGGTAGAGCATATTATGTTTTCTTCATCACATTCATAAAGTGATGTAAGCAAGGGCTTGGATTACAAGACTGCAAAGACTTGGGGTTTGTGATTTATGGAAGAAAAAAATCATTACTTTTCCCTTACAACTGACACCATTTAATTGCATTTTGCCTGCTGTGGTAGAGGGGATGTGCAAAGTAAAAAATGCTATAAAATACTGTTTTCTTACAGTGCATCCATTGTCAAAGGTGACGAGCAAATGGCTTTGTCCAGCTTTCTGATCATACAGTTTTGATCCATCTTTCCAACACTAACTGAGAACACGACTGTGCTGATGCAGACGCTTTTTATAGTATATGCACTTCACACACAAATGTCGCAGATACTCAAACCGTTCTGTCTGAATACTGCTTGAGCAAGGATTTGTGAGGGGAAAAGGTTAGTACTGGAAAGAAATAAAACAACAGGATGTGCATCCTTTATGGGTGGGGGTTCTGCACAGGGGGTGGGTGCTGAAAAATTATGTTCTTGAATGAAAATGTGTCTCATAGAAACAGAAAGCAGCTCAAAAGAAAGAGCCTTTGTCTAATTTCCCAGAGTTATCAAGCCTCTTTCATGTGGCCCAACCTGATAAAATTCTCTGTTTCCAAAATCAAACATGAGCTAAACCAAACACACTATCAGCATGTCCAGGCATGGAAGCAGTAATGTTCTGCTCTCTGAGTTTACAGACCTCCTCTACTGGCATAGGTCCGACCAGCTCCAGGTTTGAGCAAAGGGACTCCTGAACCACATATTAATCACAGGTTTTGCTAGGTAAGGATTACTTGGAGAAGTCAAAGTGTACTGGAAGATGTGACTGCAAGGGCTCATAGGGGCTTGAGGTATCTGAAGTGAAGAAAGAACATATTTATGTTCAAGACAGACTGTAAGAAATGGTGACCTATAATGCTTATCCCACTTAGCTAGCTAAACCAGACTGTAAAACACTTCAGTAAGATCATCTTTCATGAATAACAACTAACAATCCTCCATCCTTACTTTTTAGGATGCAAAATAACTGTGAAAACCAACAACATGCTGTTGCCCCTTTTTTTAATGAGACATTCACCCTTTAGTTGCCATCATGACGATGATGATAAATTCCCAGGATAATTCTCCCTCACAGCTTTTCTTTCCTGCCCCCACATGTTTCCAGTGCTGAATCACTGCTGCTCAGGAGCAAGGATTTAAATACTATAGACCAAACTGAAGAGGTTAAACACAGCATCTTGACTCCTGCACAGTGAGCTGCTATGCCTGGGTTAAGGAGTGTGTCACTTAATGGTCTCACTAGAGGGCAGCCGATAAAACCTCTAGTAATAAACTTGCAGGAGTTTTACGTATCTTTTTTTTTTTTTTTTATCCTCTGGAGTGTGATGGATATAAAATTCCCCCCTCCCCGAAATTGCTTTCTCTGAACTCTTTCCCTGGTGCTTTGCATTTGGTTCGTCCATGTAGAGCTGTAGGGTAGGATCCACTTCATCTCTGTGGAACTCCACAGGTGGTAATAAATTGCAGTCTTCAGCGCCTCAAGGCCCTCTCACCTCTGGTTTCATAAATGATTCCCAGTACCTGTCCTATCCTGTAGCACCAAAAGAGAAGTATGCTATAGGCTTTCCAGAGAAACACAAGAACAAGACCTCAAGAGCTTCCAAGTTAAATACATTCTCTGAATTCCATACATTCGTCATGTAGTTTTTATTAGGAAAAAAATTCACTTACAAGATTTTGTGTGGTTCTGAGCTGAGATACACTTTCTATTCCTGTAGAAATGTCTTTATTTACTTGCTCATGTATCATACTGCTATGCAAAAAAAAAAGAAAAACCATGTGTTTTCTCTAATCTTCATGCACCAAGAGCAATGTCTATCAGAAACTGTCCTTTAAAGCATAAACTGTTTCAGAAATAAATATCACTTAATGTTAATAAAGCGCATTCCTCTGGCTGTGGCTGCTAAACACTCTGCTTGGTGCAGGAGTTCGTATTTTAAGTAATTCTGACTTCCCTAAGGCAACTAAATGTATCAGGGCCTACTGTAATGTCCTAAATCCAATCCTGTTTTACGTTTATGTATTCAAACCCCCCATTTTCTTCAAAAGAAAAGACAAAAAATGCTAAGCTGGAATTTCATAGGTGAAGGTTCCTCAGAAAAATCTTGTTGATGAAATTGAATTTACTGTAGAAGTTTCCATTTCACATCAGCACAGTGAACAGCTTTTGTTTTTCAGTACCAATATAGCTGAGTGAGCAATTAAAAACAAATTTTCTGCTTATTGTGCTTGCACAACAGCTGCACTTAGTTTGCAGTTTCACCAGATATATTAATTACCCAAACATAGTTAACATTTTTTGTTCATGAGGGTAGTAACTTGAGTCTTTGTTTCTTAATGCTCAGTCCTCTTTGCTGTGTGTGTATGTGCATGTGTGTGTGTTGCACACACAGTTCCTACTAAACTGATTTTGCCCATAATTACAAAGTTCCTATAATATTGCCTCTGCTCCCTGCTTGGGTGATCCTATCTCATCCATCAGGAGAACAGGTTGAAGATACTATCAAGCAGTAGTTTATGGAGCAGAAACAAATAATACATGATCAGAAAATGTTACACTGCTTTACTCCTTCTCCACACCCCACAGACTTTTGTCTGACCACCCCCTTAGACCCTGAAATGGTAAAATAAGTTGCTTGGGAGAGGAGTTTGATTCAGTTCTTAATCACTACACTCACACAGAATAATTGAATGCACATGCAGGGTCTGGTTTTGAGGGTTACAGCCAGGCCCTTATCTGATTCACCTGAAGGTCTTCTTGGTAGGGAATTGGCAATGAATTTCAAAAGCCTCCTTCCTGCCTTGCTTTAAGCAGTTTTCCACCCCGAGGCAGGGTTGAGTCAGAGGCAGTTTCGAGTGTTCATGAGCTACGTAGTGGATACTTTTGGCACATTTAAAAGATCTTGAAAAGCTGAGGTCAGTAACTTGCCGGGGTTTTTATATGTTTATAAACATTAAAATTTTTATTAGCTGTAGTACTCATCTGGTATATGGGAGACTATTGTGTGTTTATTAGAACCTAAGGAACTGGTGCTTTGTGTTTAGTTGCTTTTGTTCTTAAAAAGACAAGGATAATGCAGAGCTTACCAAAGTCTCTACCATGGCTCCAACTGTGATTGCAGCAGTCACCCAGCGGGGTGCCACTATGGAGGTTTAAAACCCCAGCAGTCTGCCTGGCTCCATCCCTCAGCTGCCCAACAGTGTGGATGCAGCTCATGACTTGTTTCCAGGACCAGCTGCAGCTACAAATCTGGGGATTTTTTCACAAATCCTTTTTGCCGTGGTAATCTTGCTCTGTACGACTGTAGCAGGAACAGTTGTCTTAGGTCATGCCCAATCCCTCCCTCTCCCCTTCTCCTGACCTTGCTTTGCTAAAGCATGAAAGTTCTATGGGGAATGGTGCCCTATGCCAAAGGAATCCTCCCCAGTGTCTGGGGGCCCCTTTCACACAGCTGGGACAGGGAGTTTGCGTGGCCAGCAGCTCAAAAGCTGTCTGACCTATTTCCCTTACATATGAAAAATGGTTTCATATAAACAGACCAGAACTCAAGCTGAAATTTCCACGTACATTCAGCCTGTTCAGGTGCTAACTTCCTGTTGGGAAGGTTGGGTACCTACTACATTCATGGCAGTGCTCAGGCTTGGGCTCAGCCTTGCGGAGCCTCAGGTCTGACACCACCTATGTACTCTCTGTACATCCAGGGAGCAGCCTTCCTGTAGTAGTTTCCCCAGGGACTCTGCTGATTTTGGGTGCAGACCATTGTGCCACATGCAGACCTAGATTTGGGCTTCCACGTGACTTGGTGCTCAGGAAGAGTTTGTCCATGCATGCTCTGTCAGAGCAAGTCGGTGACCAGAATAGGAAATAAACCACAGTAGCCTTGACTGCACAGCTCCACATCTGGAAACACTGAGACGTCCTCAGAAGAGGGGCCTTGCTCGCTTGGCTGGAGTGTGAGGTGACACTACCTCCCAGGTTCACGGCAGAAGAAGGAATGGCTCTCTGCTAAGCATGTTTCATTAACTCAGAACACATGCCTACATTTATTTAAACCATATGGATGCATTATATATCTTTATTACGTTTCATATGACTGAGGCCACCACAAACGCTTGCTATGCATCCTCACATATTTTAGTTTCCTGAAGCAATTTTCTCTTATGTTTCAGTTAAGTACAAGCTCCACAAAACACGTTTTTAATTACAAACGTGGGTTGCCTTATGCAGTATGATGTGTTCCCTCTGCGCACTCAGTTAAACGTCTGTTGTGAAACAGTCATCCATATAGTGGTATTTTATCTATAAACTGTCTGAAATATAAGCCTCTATAATTAAACATTGATTACAGCTTAGATTCTGCAAAGAAAATGCTCAGTTTTGGGAACAATGTTTTCCATTCCTTGTAGGTGCTCCATAACATGCTAATGACCTATTAGTTTAATTGGGAATACTCACATGCTTTCAGTTAAGCTTGTGCTGAAGTAATTTGCTATGTCATGGTAAACATACCTTCTCATAGCAGTGAAGTAGGCAGTAAAAATCTCAGTGATTAGGCTCCATTCCATCTTTATGTCTATGAAAGAGCCTGCTGGCTCCTACCAACCACAATAAAACCTGGATTGACACTCCCAGTTCACTGGTGCAGAAATCTTTGAATCCCTAAAAAAACACGTTTGTACCAAGTTCACTTTCATATTGGCTTTAAACAAGTAATACACAGACAAAAGGGTATGCTATTTGTTACTAGTTAATTTATTACAGCTTTTCAAACCACTGTTTTCAATAATGGTCTGTATTACTTTCCAAATATCTGCACTGGGAAAATACTGACAGGGTGAGAATGCAGAATGCACTTATAATAATAAGAAGAGTAACAATCAAATTCAGAAACATGCTGTTGTTTTCAGGGGTGTCTAAAAACTTTTCCTTTTTGTCAGTCTGCCACAAATGCTCACTTACAATTAAGATAGATAGAGGGTGGCTCAGTGGTTAATAAGCCCATTAGCCGGTAATTCTTGAACAGACAGTAAGGCAAGATATAAACTGATAAAGAATTAAGTTGTGGAAGGACTAAAGGCAATGCAGTGAAGCCTCCCCATCACTTCTCACCATACTAAGTAATCTCCATCACAAAGTGACTGCTCTGATTGGATTGATTTTACCTCTAGCAGAATTGATGATACAAGGTGCAAAGAAGTAAAGAATTTGGCCCAAGAGACTTTTAAAAGCCTGCCAGCCTAAAGCAATGTGGGAATCATCCTGTGTTTGTGACTACATCTTCACAGATCACTTAATTATACTCCGACATGAATAGAGCTGCTGTCTTAAATGCTGTCTATAACAAAACAAATGTTTATCACTGCTGCACACTTTAAAGCAATGCCAGATTATTGTTCATTTATTAGTGTTAGAGTATCATCACTAGGTTACAGTGCTGTGAATGTGCCTGATGAGCACAGCAAACTTAATCTATGGAGCTGCCTCCCTCAGGTGCCTAAATTAAGTACCAAGGGTGGAGGTTCCTGAGATTTTTCAGTGGAGAGGGCAGGTGAAACAGTACATTTAAGCTATATTTCTGCCCTCATTCAACTTGGTAGACAATTAAATCCATCAATTAAACAGAGACTAGCCTTTTGACATTAGTGTCCCCTCTGGCTGAGGAAGGTCCCCCTTAAGCCCATCCTAAACAGCTCACAGTTTAAAAGTGAAACTAGGCGCGGGTAGAGTTGAACATCAAACTGGACCTGTCTGTTGCCAAGGTGGATTTTAGACTTAAAAGTAGATCTAGATACTGTGTCATCCTGATGGATGCTCCTATCCGCTAGCCAGGTTAGTTATTGCTGTCAAATTTGAGTTACAAAGCCGATGTCCTAGTCTGGTCACACTTTGCTCTTTTCCTTACCTAATCTCCTGCTCACATCCTCATCCAGAGAGGGACCAGGAAGAGGCTGAGGTGATGGCTTTTGAAGGGTCCGCAAGATTCAACCAACATTGTCATTTCCACAGCAGAGATCTGGCACATCATGCACAGCATCCTTACATCAAGAAGCAAGACATGCCAGAGACTGAATACAAGGCACTGTGTAAGTTGACCAGGCACCTGCAGTACTCAGCTCTGCCAAACTGAGAGAAATCGTGACTACAGCTGCTGCCCTCACACCATCACTCACAGCATCTCCCTCCAAGGGACCCTCTTGGCCTTGGTGGCCCCACATCAGTGATGGCCATGCCTAAGGGGAGGGCTGGCCAAGGGTTATGTCTCTCACCCCATGGTGCTATGGGGCTCCCCCCCACAGCCACAGGGTTGTCTGATGAGAAAGGAAGTGTCAAATGGCTATAAAAATGGACTGCAGATGTCACACTCTGTTTTCAGTGTTTCGAGATGTGCAAGCTATCTGCAGGTGTGTGCCCTCTAGAGAGCACGTAACCGTCTCATTTCCTGTTCCTGTGCTCCAGTTGCAGAGCAGGTGGGTGCATCCCTGAAAACCTCTGGTGCAGCACAGGTTGTGCCCAAATCTCCAGACTTGCCTGGAAACCCCACGTTTTCAAGTAAGTCTGCTATGCTTCTCTCAAGGTTGGGGTGTCAGCCTAGAGGACAGTGACTGCATTGAGGTGACACACATTTGCATTGCAGTGATTGAACATCATATTGCAGCTTGTATGCTGGAGCAGTCAAAGCTCAGGGGTGACTGGATTTCAGGAATGAAATGGAGTAGTGTTTGACGTCCTTTTGCCCCACACAGGAGATGTTGCAGCAGATCTAGGCAGGGTGTTTCTACTGGCAGCATTTTATAGTGCAGCTTTTCTATTCAAGCAGTGGCTTACCTGGACAGTTAGCACTTCTCTGCTAACCTGTAACCAGCTGATTTTGTGAGGGCAAACTCTGGTAAAGCCAGGGTAGTTATCCTATGCTTACAAAACAATAACACAACAGGACCAGTGTTTGTCTTTAGGACCCCCCACAAGCTATTTTTACCTGGTAGGACTTGGTCACTGTAGGGTACATTAAGTTAGAATCACAAAAATAGGTGGACTTGGGTTCTGGGTATTACCTGTTTCTTATCATAAAGAAATAGCTCATGGCTTTGCCAAGAAACCAGTGCTCTTTAGGCAGTTCTCACATCCCACAGAAAACTAGACAAACCAGCCTGGAGTGAAGCTAGGTGGACAACACAGTCATTGAAGCTAGAAGTAAGAGGCTTCAATGGTTTTGGTTCCTCTGCCATACAGGAAACAAAGCTTTGCATACCTATACTTCACTCAAGTGTTTCAGGATTATTTTTGTCTCCAGAGTTAGACCCCAAGATAAGAAGCCGATGGATTTATGTGCTCTGAAGCATGTAGCTGTATTTTAATGCTTGATTAAAACCTACAAGAACTCTAGTGACACCAGCAACTAAATAAGGCTATTTATTTATAAATAATTCACAAAACATTATTTAAAGTGGTCCTGATTTTCAGGATTACGGGGGGGGAGAAGAGTACACAGATGCCTTTTAATGTATGCAAGGCAGATACCTGGAAGTGAGGTAGCAGAAGTCACAAGTTAGATGGAATACTAATACAGAAAGCAGAAAAACGTATTTTTGAGAATCATTCAGTTTTTCAATGAGGGTTGTAATAAATGAACAGAAAATGGAACAAACACTGCTTCTTGCAAGTCATCTCTCCTAGGGCTTCCCCACCTTCTGTACAGCAATAAAGCCGTCAGCATTTAAGATACTTATTTTGTGAACAGACTGATTTTTCAGGGTTTTGATTTGTACATTTTGGTTTCCCTTGCAAAGCAATCTAAAGAAACTCACCAGGTGGAAGACCAAAATTTCTTAGGACTCGATGCAGGAGACTTCAATGTTGCATTTGTAGTGCTGATACAGACAGTCAGAGGTTTTGTGGGATCCCAGCCTGTCACTTCTGGTTTGCTCTTGCCTCTTTAGAGTTTAACGATACTATGGATCTTGCCTGCAATTCGTTTGCTGTGTTCTCCTGTATTAGAAACAAGGGTGGTTTGTCCAGCAGGGAGCCTGCGGCAACACAGGGCTCCCTCCCTTCCTCTGCTTACACATCACGTACGGCCTCTCTAAGCCTCCCTGGAATGACATTGGTGCTAAAAGCAATCTGTTCTGCTCTGAACCATAAGCAACACTTTGAAATTCATCTAAAATCTGCCTCCTTCCTCTCTTTTTAAACTATTTTATGTCTTTATGTTATGTATTTTAAACATTATTTTATGATGTTTCCTTCCAACTTCATTTCTTGATTTCAATCATCTGCTACTTGAAGTAACAACTCTCCATGAAAAGGAAACATAATCATGTTTCACTCTGGTTTCTCATGTCCTGTAGAGTTTTCCAGCTATTTCTAGCAGAAGTAACAAGTTTTGCAGGATCCTAGCAGGATCCATAGCAGCCATAAAACCCAAGGGGTAATATTTCTCAAAGCCACACTGATGCTAAGAAAATGCAAGGGCACAGGAGAGCTTTCCAATGTGCTGTTTATGATAGATCAAGATGTTAGATGTCCAAAGCCTTGATCGTGTTTTCTAGACATAGTTTCTGCTAGAGAGAGCAGCATGCCCATTTCCCCTCCATGTGCATATGATTGGGCTGGCATCTCTGGCATTCTGCAGAGTCCAAACCTGCAATTAAGGGATTTACTCCACATTAGCAGAGAAGAACAAAGCTTTCAAGTATGCAGCCTACCTGAGAGTCTCCTGAGTCTGTGTGATCAGGAAAGGTTGAGCGTGAGCCTGTGCCAAGTGATAAAAATCATTGGATCCAAATCCAACATCTACCATTGCTGTTGGATGGGAATTTATGTGAACTGGTGAAAGATGTGACATTCATGGGGGTTACAGTATCTCAACAGGTCTCAGAAAAGTGGAAAATGCTGGGTACAGAATGGAGCTTTGAGCAACCTGGTCCAGTGGAAGGTGTCCCTGTCCATGGCAGGGGGGTTGGAACTGGATGATCTTGAAGTTCCTTCCAACACAAACCATTCTCTGTGGCAACTATAAACTGTTGAACCTCAAACTGTCATAATACTAGAGTTCAGTGATATATAGACTGACATTTCTGCATCTGAAAGAAATATAAATGAACTACTGCTATTGCTGAGCTGTCACTGCTATTCCTTCCTTACCAGGCAAATACATGGCTTTACAGAAATGGTAGATTTGTGCTGAAAACAAAGGAAAATTTTGAGAACTAGAGAGAAAGAATGATAAGACAAAAGAAGGAAAATATAAAGCAAAAAATGTAGCTTTACAGCAAAATCATTGCAGTACCATAGCAGCTAAATACGGAAGAATAAGGTAAACCACCATAGATTGGTTTGGGTTTTGTTTTTTTATTTTCGATTTCCTTGCACCTACATACATATTTATGTGAACAAAGTAAGTACAAAGAAGCATTCCCATTCTGAGCCGATAGTGTTGTGCATCCATTTTGCCTAGGTCTGAATGAATCCACATATTTAGGGGCAAAAAATAGCAAGAACAGAGTCTAAATACAATGAGGTGATAGGTATCATGTACAGTGGTGTTTAGTGGTACATATAGATTGCATTCTATAGAATCCAGAGAGAAAAAATTAAAAAAGGAAAGAAAAACAGGATACATAAAAGGTTGAAACTGGTGAAAAGTGGAAACCAATGAGGCTCAAGGCTTAATTTCCTATAAGAAATACTTTCAAGAAAAGTGTGATCTCATGGTGGACAATTCACACACAAAAGGTATGAAAGAATTTGGATAAATTATTCATTATCCAAAGCTCTAATTAGAACATACCCACAGGTGAGTTTAAGGGTTGAGGGGAGCTGTTTTAGCTTATGTAAGCAGATTTATCTCCCTCCTGAAATGCTGTAGTAGATTGCCAAAGCAAAAACCTGGCACCTCAAGACTTGTCTCAAACTGGGTTTTTTAGGACATTTACCTCAACAGTTTTGAGGGTATCTGGATGTGCTGAAAAATGTGCAGATGAGAGTTCTTCCCATAACAAAGAAATAGGTCATCGCATAGATTGGGTTGCCAGGTGCAGGTCTGTATTTCTTAATGACCAATTATGGCATTAAAATAACTTTCTAGATGTACACCTCAAAAAAATAAATAAAATCACACTTACTGATTGCCGTTCTTCAGAGCCTGCCAGGAGAACTGGATGCCTCAGGATGCATTCAGGTATCACTGATTCAGTATTGGCACATAAAATCCATCTGTCCAGAGACTCCAGAGAGAAGAGAAATTTATCATCCAGTCCTGCATTATGAAGATCATATTCCAAAAAAACATTGCTAGACTAATATTTAATTGATAGCCTTATCTGGCAGCAGAGTTATAACAGACTCTGAGTCAATCAGTTACCATGAGATTTGGTTCCCTCTTCTGTTAATGCCTGGAGTTTGTTTTTTTTTGCAGAGGGGGGTTTGTATTTGGGACCATGAATCTGATACTTTTTGCTATTATACCTGCACATGGAGAATCACATGCTCAAATGTTCCAAAAAGAGGTGTTAAGTACTTTCATTTACTTGATTGGTATATGCAAGTAAAATAGTTGCAATCAGACTCTTATCTGCTCTTCAAAAAGTGATGTAAATTCCAGCAGAAAACAACAACAGAACATTTCCAGACAAAAAAAAATGGGATTTGGAAACTTATGAATTTCCTTTCTGCCATGTTTCTGTCACGATTATTTTAAGGAATATGGATATGCTGGCAGATGATACGTTGTCAGTACCCATGAATAATGATGGGTTAACAGAAACATAATGCGTGGCATAGCCTTATTCCTGGCAGGGTGTGCCGGAACAGTGGCTCTGACCCATGGTGGAGCAGGACAGAGAAGTCTTGAACCTCACTCACTCATAGGGAGGTATTTGGTAGTGAAGCTATAGAACCAAAGGCTAGGCCTGATGGTGGCAATCTTATTCCTGTGCTTTTACCTACCTTAGTTACTAAGCTCAAAAGTGTTATTTGAGCTTGACTGGTTTCATATTCAACCCAGGTCATAAGGCTGCAGGTGAAAAGGAAGGATTTACGGCATTAGCGAAGGAAATACCGACAGTGAGCCTCCTCCAGGAGTGACATAACGCTTTGAGAAGCTTTGGAAAGAGACTTTCAACCTGTGACCTGTGCAGTCAGGTTTTAAAATTTAACATTATGGTACTCTTTTTCCAGGACAAAGATTTCAGCCATGAGAACTTCTGCACTCCGTGAGCTGAATCCCTTGAGCGGCGGCCTTGCCACGATACTAGGAAGGTTAAAGAAATAGTACTTCTCCTCATAAACAAGGGACAGCAGCTCCATTTTCCCTCAAAAGCAGCTTTGTACATCAGGCCTTCCATGAAGAATAATCTATATACCTGCTTAACTATAAGAATAAGCATTCTCCTCCAAATCTATGCCTTAAGTCTCTTCTTCCTTTATCATGCAAGTGAGCTACCCCCGCCCTTTACCGTACAAGCCATGAAAAGATGATGATATATTCTCTTTTTCTCTCATTGCATATGCCTATGTTTGTATAGTGATTACCTTTGCAGCTAGCAGATGCACTTATTTTAGGGTTCTCAACAGAAAACCAGGATCATCTTGTATCTGCATCTTTCTGATGCAATCAGATGTGAGAGGTTTTCTTTAGGTTACTGAAGGAGAAAGTATTTCTCTGATGCCTTCTACATTAATGTTTTTTGAATAATTGATTCCCTTCTGGGGAAAAGAAGCAGAGCATTTTCCCCTCCATGCTGATCCCTGATGAAGCAAGATGCAAGATCTGATGGACAAAACCCCTTTTTAGGTCTGCATGACAATGGCTGATCCCTTAAATTAATTAATTTCTAGTAACAAATAGCAGCCCCTCAGGCACAACATTTATTGGAAGAAACCAATGTTTTATTTTGCTTTGTGGAAGATGTGCAGAAGCCACCTAGGAAGAAAAAAACTAAGACACTGATAAAAGATTTTGAAAGGTATGCATAATTTAAGGATTACAGTAATTGACATGCCTCCTATTCTTAGATTCCTTTCAAGCCAGGGGTGTGTTCAGTAGATTTGGCTCTTAAATGATAATATGTGTGAATTAGCTATTCATTCCTGTATCTAAATCTTTGCAAATCATAATGCTTTTATGGAAAGCTATCTTCCATTTTCTAATTGCTGAGCTCAAGGGGGTTTTTGCTTCTGGAGATTACACTGGTAAATTTTAAATGGTGGTTTCATTTTGCCTATCCAACAGCAAAATTACAGATGAAATTTCAGAATAGATTTTGGAAACATTTTCTTCTTGGCTTGCGTTCTCCTAGTTCTGCACTCCCAGACATGAAAACATCCCTTCATAAGGCGTAGAAAGCAAGATCCCTGCCCCAAGAAGAAGATAATTTAATCCAAATATAGAGGATGAGAACAAAAAGATCAAGTGAAGAGGTGGTTGCAGATAGAGCTGGAGGGCACACTGGGCGAAGTCTAAGTGGAAAGAAGAGAGTTTTGAAAGCAAAGAAGGAATTATCTTGATTAAAGGGTGGCTGATCCAAGTGCAAAATGTTGCTTAAGAGTACATAGGACTCAAGGAGAGGAGACAAAACAAAGAGCATTAGGAGAGAATTTAATGAGGGCTATGCCTCATGCCTATGAAAAGAGGTTTGCAAATGTAATTTGCACCAATAAAAAGCATGTGCTGGCAAAAGATAATCTTTTCTTCATGAATACATCATTTCAGCAAGTGATGAACAAGCAGCTTTATATATAAATATGTATTTACACATACATAAAAACCTTTTTGTCAAAAAAAGATCAAGAAGACAAGAGACAAACCTACTACAGTGCTAAGGACCCAAGAAATTTCCTGAACAGACCTGTCCAAAATTATGCCAGAGGACAGTGGAGTGGACTGGAGACAGTTAGGACACCTGGGACTAGCAGAAAAGCTTTTCCTTGTGTGCAGAAATGTGGGGAGCCAAAGAACAAGGCAGCTTTTAAAAGACAGGGATTTACTTGAATCCAACATATAAAAGAAAGTGAACCAAGGGTGGGGTGAAGTACTTGATCAACAGAGGGGCAAGAGAGAAAAGGAATTGGTCTATGGTGCCTGTGATGCAAACCCTTGTGTGTATCAAGTTCAGACTGCTGTCAAATGAATATGGGCTCTGGGGATTTAATTTATGCTGAAAAAGTCTTCTGATGCTGAACACTGCATGGTTTCAGGTAAGAAAAGACCTACACATAGTGAAAGAAGTCCATCTGCTCTTCCATTTGAAGAATATGTGATGATTGCAGCCCACTTGTGTTTACAAAACACTGGCACTAACTTTCATGCCGGGTGTGGTGCTTTGTTTAATTTTTGGTGTGCTCTGATTACATTAATCCCTGCCCTTCCAAAATTCACCTTTTCCAGCTCTCCTGCTTCACCTCCTTTTCAGTAAAAATAATGTAAATTCCTTTATTTAGCTTCTGTTGATACTTAGAACAGTGCCATTTCTTCGAACAACAATAACTCACCAGTAAATAGTACTGGCTAATTTTGTAGCCAGTAATTTTGTAATGGATTGTATAGATTTGTATTATACTTTTATCTGCCAGTGCCGATCAAGAACTGCAGCAGTCAGACAGCTCAGGAATAGTGATTATTGTAAAATTAGAAATAAGACCAAGTGTTTTGGTCTAGATGCTGTAGTAACCTAAATTCCAAAGCTAATCCCTGTCTCAAGTAGTTTGTACTATAGATTATACCCATGACAGCAATCATGGAACAGGAGATTATGACTTATCTTCACGAAGCCACTTCTCTTTACAAATGACTCTTTCTGGAACGCTACCATCAAATAAGAACATTATTTATTTATGCAGCTCCCAAAAGTATGTTAAGCATTTGAGTGCAGGAGCAGGCAGGATGCAGAAGGGAGGCATTTTTTAGCCTGACAGAACCAAGACACATCAACTGTTAATTTTCCCTTTTTTGTTGGCAGCTGGCATAGCACAGAACAGTGTTCCTTATCTCCTGACAGGGAAGATTGGCAGGTACAGCTAGATAGTGTTTCAAAGGTACAGAGCATGATCCAGTGAGCCAATTCAAACATATTAGCAACTTCTTCCAGAGGGGATTTTCCAGTGTTTTATTTGAAAGAAACTCAAATCCAGTGCATCCTCTTTAATGCAAGAAAAAAGCTCAGAAATTACATTCATAAATCTTGCCCTGTAAACCTGTCCACCAAAGCTGGGTTTTTTTTACTGGCAGACCATTAAGACATTACCTCGACAGGAGTTTATGAATCTATCTGTAAATAAAAATGGAGTTACAGACATTTCATTTTGAAATTGTACCACACAGTGCCTTAAGTAATTGTGCTTAACTGTTCTGTGACTTCATTTGTTCCTATTAATGCAGAAGCATGTCAGAGCTTTCAGAAAGTTAATCACTGACGCTAAGACATAGATGTTATACAGTGCAGTGCATCATTTCCCTCTTTGTGCTGAGTGTGAATTACTGTGCTAGAAGAAACTTGAATAATGCCCCAGATCCCTCACACCTTCAAGAACAGATGTATATCGGTTTGAGTAGAAATACAATGCATTAAATCATTTGTATGTGTCATCTCAATGATGAATTTGACCCATTCACCCTTTACAAATTCCAAAGACACAAAATACAGGTGGGCCAGGGATGCTGCATGTAACTTGCCTGAGCAGGGATAGACTGATCCTCACCACTCCAAACCCCCACCTGGCATGCTCCTGGGCTGTGCTCGTACTCAGGGCACAGCCTTAACAGGGCTGAGATTTTCCAAATCCCTTCTGACTTTAGATGTCTTCAATTTGGGGTCTTTATCTAAGCCTCAACATCCAAATCCCAGAGATGGCTTAGGCAAGGGCTAGGCAGCAGAGGCCAAAACTTGCCCCCAGAAATCATGCATCTGAGCTCTGGGGATTCCTGACTTGCCTGTGTCCTCCTCTGGCAGTGCCAGAGATGCCTGGACAGTGTGGGCTGGAGATCCTGCCCTGCCCCAGCTTGCAGGCTTACAGGCAGCCAAAAGCTTCCAAATCTGACCCAGCTCATCCATGTACATAGACTCATAGGGACAAGGCTGAGCCAGAGCAGGAGCTTTCAACTCTCTTTAGAATACAGCCTAAATAACCAAAGATTTCCCTTCTTGGCCAAAGAGGTTCAATTCCCCATCTTTTATAGCCATAAGTGTAGGAGGCTGCTGGCTGGGATGGGTGGTTTGTTCACCCAGCTTCTCTGAATGAAGCTGTGCCTCCAGGCAGCACAACAGGCGCAGCTCCCACAATGGTAGTGGATTAATCCTTCCTCCCTGCTGAGCGCCCCTACCACGAGGTGACAGCATCTGGGTCTCCCATAATCCTGTAGTTTCTTTCTGCCAGCATGGTGGTCACGAAGATGCTCTCCAAGGGATAGGAGATGAAACATCTTCTGTGGGAAAAGGTCTGAAATTCATGGGTGCTCAGACTGAACGTTTTAACCAAGCAGATCATGAAATGAAAGCCCCCTGCTGTTACTAAAATGGAAAAAAAAAAAAGGCAGTCCTTACAGTTCCCTGACGAAACATCAACTATGGAGATGGTTTCAGGCTCAGGGTGCCGAGTGGATGGCAGTGCATGACACAGCTCTATCAAGAAATTTTACACCTGAAATCCTCATTGGCAGCTTGGAGCACAGGGGGAAAGGCAAGATCCCTAATTTAGAGTGGATCCTGGTCCTAAGATTATGGGTAAAGTGAGTAAGAAATAGAAGTGAGAGGACATCACTCCTGGGGCATGGTGCAAAAGGGATGCTTGCACCTAGGTTTTGCTGCCCATGGAAGAAGAAAAGAGGAGACTTCTTAGCATTCTGTGACAGGAGTTAGCACTTCAGACTTCCTCAAATGCTCCATATGTAGAGAAAGCTCTGTATAAACTACATCCAGCAGGGTTCTTTGCCAGATTCCTCTGTAAAAGCTGGCGTAATCTAGGACTGCAACTCCCAGCAGTCTCCAAGTTATTTTTTTCCCTCTGGCAGCTGGAAGAAAAGGAGAGGTCAACCCCCAGCCCCACACTAGCTTCTATGGGAAAAATTAACTCTATCCCAGCCAAAACCAGCGCACATTCTTAAAGGTCAGGACCAGCTCAGAATAGGTTCAATGTAGTGCATTTTGTTTTAAAGCTGCAAAAAGGATCTGACATCCCCAGAGTAGCATTTTGGATGTGTAAGTATTGAATATAGTGAAAGAATAGGCAGGTGACATAGGGGGATCATGAAGACCTCTGTTAATTAATTGCTCGGAGATCTCTTGCAGTGAAAGGCAGCAGCTCAAACATGTCTAATTTATTTTTGACAGCTGTTTGCATATGCAAAGTCACAGAAAATATTAAAGTCATATGAGAGATAATGAAAGCACAAAGGCCTAATATGATTTTCTTTGAGGTTGCCATGAATTGCTTATGAAGCCAGCGATGTCCCACCTGATAGAGAGCAGCAGATGTTTGCTGTATCTTGTTGGCACACACAGATGTGGTTCTGCTCATCAGGTACATTTAAAATTTAGAGGGACCTGGCACTCTCCCCAGGGATTTAGCAGGAAGTGTTTGCGGGTCCTTCATCTCTAATCTAAACAATAAAAATGTATTTAAAATGTAAGAAAATATAGTTATGGTTGAAATAAACAAAATCATGGCAAGTATTTAATGCTGAATTAAGGTAGAAGCTAACCAAATATCTTACTTTTCCTGACCGAAAAGTTACTATTTTCTACCTGCTAGAAGATGTTGTTCTAGATACCAGATCTCACCACTCCATGCTCTGATAATTGTAATTTCGGTCACGGTTGCTTAAAGATGTCAGATGACCTGTCTCCCAGTAAAGATATGGTATTGGGTAGCAGCAGAAAGGGCCATTTTACTCAAAATTAACTATTTTACAAGATATAGCACAAGGTATCGCATCCTGCAGTGGGCAGCACTGAAGTGTCATCTATGGTTTGAACTCTGGGCTCTGCTGCATTGCAGGAGCTCCCCGCAGTGCTGTGCCAGTGCTGATCCCTGTCCTGGGGTCTCCCTGCTGTCCCCAGGGAAGTGCCTACGCTCAGGGCTGGGGCTGTCCCAGGCTGTCCTGCTCCCTGGCTTGGGTAGTGGGGCAGGTTCTGCCTGCAGGGTCCTCCCCTGCTGCCCCTGCAGAGCTCTCAGGATCCCATACCCCAGGGAGCACTCAGCCCCCATGGCGCCCTGGTCATTACTGCACATTGACTATGAAATTTTATTGTACTATTTAGTTTTGCAAAGAATAAAAAGTAATTGCATCTGGCAAAATGCCAGTGCATTATCCTGGCCTTGTTTATGTGTGTGTATGAATGTTCGCTTGCTCAATTTTCTGAATTACAGGGAGGAAAAAAAAGAGCAACAATTAGCAGCAGTTCTTCGTTAGGTCAAGAACCAATTAGCCTGTTTCTAGAAAAGCCATTACTATGACAAAAGGATGCATAAAGGCAAACTGAGCTGGCTTTGTCCTGAGGAGCTGCACAGAACTGGGGAAATCTACAGAAGGAAAGGCTGACTGTGGATGCTCAGGCCTGGCCTCAGCTCCAGCAAGGCTGATGTGGCTGGTGCCAAGAGAGGCTGGGGAGCTGGGACTTTGATTCTTCCCTCCCTGTCCAGGGCGGTGTTAAGCCTGGGGCCCTTCTAACTACCCCACCAGCACTCCTCCTGCTTGTCTGGCTCATGAATGCCAAACAGACTACTGAAAAATGTAGCCCTCGCACAAATATTCCCAAACCAGCAGCGTGGCAAATGCCTGTAAACAGTGCTATAGCCCAGTGCGCTGCTTAGCCATTGCTCAGGAAACACTGAGTACCTAACAAATTCAAACAAGATGCTCACAGGGTGATGTATTTTGAGAGGGATGTGTGTGCAGTCCATTAGATGTTAAGATCAGGGACTCTCTTGCGCTAAGTTAGAGAAAAGCCTGATTCTCTTTCCCTCTGCTGTCCTCAGCTTGTCCTGTGTACCTTGGCTATACCAAAACTGCAACCCTGTCACATAAAAGTCCTCCCACTCTCTTCTTGGTAGTCACCACATCCATTACCAGTGAAGTGTAACCTGACCAATAAAGGCACATAGAAAGCAGTCACATCTACTATCAAAAGTTCAGATTTGAGTATATCCCAAGATACTTATTTCTGCAGCCACTTGATGGCAGTTTGCAACCTTCTGGGTTGTTTCTCTCAAAGTCTCTTATTCCTTACAGCCTATACAGGGACCACCATGGGGCACAGCCTGTCATATACGTTATTTATTACATTTGTACAGAGCCCAGTATAGCGGAGCCTGTGTGATGGCAGCCTTTTGTTCCTGAACAAAATGGTAAATAAAATGTTACAGCGTCTTGGAAATCAATTGGGAAACAGCATCGTTATGCTACTGCAGAAACAGCCAGAAAGGTGTGGAAACAGGCAGGAGGGTGGATCTGAAGTGTGGATTCACTCACTTGAAGGTTTGGACTGAGAAAAGTCTGTAGGAGTATGGCTGTCATGACAAAAGCAAACAATGCGGGTATTTTACTGTTTCTCATAACACAGATCGTATGATATAAGGGACGATTAGTAACATTATCAGACAGCAGATTGCCCCAGGCAGCATCTGAGGACATTGTGGACATCTAAAGTGCAAATGGGTTCAAATGGGAGTTTGATTAATTCATAGGAAATAGACCCAGGGACATCTGATAAACATGATGGCCCAGATGCAGCCTCTGGCAAGCGAAGACCCTGTGCTGTGCAATGCCAGAAGCTGGAAGGGCTCAGCAGAGGAAGGATCCTGTCATGCTCCTTACGGTCTTTCCATCAGTGCTGGAAATAAGTAGATGTAATGAATGATGTAATTCCTGTTTGTAGGCTGCAGCTATCTAAATACTAAATAACAGTAGCTGAAAGTTCACTTTTTGTTAAAAACAGCAGTAAGAATGTGAAGTAGACCTTTCTTCTGTCTGAGCTCTGGAGGAACACTTTCTGGCACACCCTGCCATAGGAAGCTTCATATAGACCTGAGAGCTGTGACACTCAGGCAGTTGTTATGAGCAAAACCTCTGAAATCCACCACCTCTTGGAAGTAATGATGAAGGTCTTCAGACCCTCCTCTGTGCCATGTAACTGTTTCTTGCACCACCAAAGAAATCTTTCCCTTCCTTTTGCGTGTGAATTTTCACATAAATTCTACGTTGTTTCTTAGACAGATGGAGTGCTTGAGTCAGTCCTTCTATCATTTTCTTTAACAGCAAAATGGGATTTGCTTTTTTCAGGAAGAGGGAGGAATAATTCTGATAGCTTTTCCATGAGATCTCCTGTATTGCTGATTAAAAGAATCAGAATCACACCTGATAAAAGACAGCAAATCTTCCAGTTCCAGACCAAGAAGTGTATTTCTGGCTCTAGCTGTGAGGACAGTTGTTTAAAATTTACCTATTGCATAAAATAAATAATCTGTATAATACCATATACAAATGCAGTTTACAAATAGACACATTTGGGCAAGTGTCTTCACTCCTCATTTGTCCAGGGCATATGGACTGGTGTGATGATGAACTCAGCATATGCACATTCAGGACTTCTGGTTAGGCTAAATGTTTGCCTGATTCAGCATAGCATGTTTTAATAATGTAATTCAATTCTTTCTCATTTTTAATGTTATTTCAGCCCGTTAACATAATTTGGTGGGCTATTATAGTTGTTACAGCTGCTAGTTTTGCCCTTAATACTGATTTCACTTATGACCTCAGCCAGAACTAGATTTAAAGTTTGAGATGATGTAAGTGAATAAGGATTATTAGATTTATTCATATGGCAATTTAAGTAAGAACTGCCTGGCTCAGAATAAACGGCAAATGAAAAATGCATGTGATTTATATACCTGTCCATTTTAAAGATTTATATATAGAGTGGGATGGTTAAGAAAGAGACAGACTGGGTTATATGAAATATGTAATTTCTGTAATGCAATATTGGAAGCAAGCTGATAAACAGCACCAGCATAACAATGATTGCCCAAACAGCTTTTATTACAGTATTACTGTACAGCTGGAATGCAGTCATGTAAACACAAGCAGCAGGCCTCTGACCATTCCCTTTCCTTGACAATTGGTAGATAGTGTTGTGTTCCCATGAAAAGCATCTTCCCCTCTCAGGAACTGCCGTACCATCTCCTGTAAGCAGGCTGTGCTTTGTCTACCCCTCTCATTTAGGAGGTCAGCTTCCCTCCGAGTCTCTGCTTTCCTGCAGATGTGTGTTCAAGCACTTCCAAGGCTGCATGCCAGGATTACTGATTTTCTTCCATTAAACTCTCTCATTTCAGAAATTCATACTGATTTCTGAGACTTGTCAGAAGCAGCTGTGTCTCTCCCTCCAGACCTGAGAAGGTCCAGACACATCATCACAGAAACAACAGGACCAGCAAAAAATCCTTCAGCTCTCCTATTACATACCAGCAAGAACAAGCCCTTCCTTTGCTCTTCATCAGGCTTTAAGAGCAGAAGAATGCACTTCTCTTCATGGGTTTTACAGCTGGAAAAGCTGATATAATTATTTAGTCTCTCTACCTGCATAACACAACCTACAGACCTCCCTTCAGTAGTTCCAGTCATCTTTAGTTCAGCATGGATAAAATCCTAAAACTCACCATTAATACAGTAACACAAAATCCTAAAACTCACCATTAATACAGTAACACAGGGGAACAGTGCTTTAACATGCCTCGTATCAGAGTATTATTACAACCTCTTGTGTCTCCTAAGGTGCTACCTGATCACAACAGAATAAACCAGCAATAGTATTTGTGGTTATTGTGGCATTTTTGTGCATACAGATGTCAAGATCTGGAGACTACATGGGAAACAGACACGCAGTGTATACAGGGATACTGGGCTATGCCATTCTACATGAATTAATACACTTTTTATGAGAAAGTTTAATAAATGTGTTCTAAACCAGGGGGTCTTCCATAATGTAATTTCAGAAGCCGAATTGACCCAGAAAATTTTAATCTAAATCTCAATCTGATTTGTGTAAAGTAATTTAATTTCCTCCCTGGTAGTTATATGGATTTTATCAATTACACCAATTAAATTGTCAAGCAGATTTATTGACCAGTCATCTACAGGTCGCTTTCTTTGATGTACTATTCTGGTATCATCAACTGGTCATGCTTGTCTAGCCTTGGGTTGTAGTGTCATTACGTGCAGCTGAGTGCTCAAAAAAAGAAGGTTCTAATAAATGAGCGGTGTGAACCAAATTTTGAAATGCGGATGTAAAGCTCCTTATTTTGAGTTCCAGACACAAAATTACAGGTAATGGCAGATGCAATTGATTTAGATGTTTAGCCATCCTGCATGGAAAACACACATTTGATGTCTGACCTCAGAGTTGGGCCTTAGCTAGAAATCTCCATGCTAATAGCTATTATCTGAATGTAATCATTCTTGCAAAAATGCGCATCAGTTAATTCTAAATCTAAAAACTGAGGCATAAAATTAAAGGTTGGGTTTGGATTTGGCAACATTACATTGGATTTTCTCGATTGCCGGGGTTCTAAACAAGTGGCAAGTCTTCCTGAAATAACCTCATTTTCCATCTTGAATAATCTCATTATTAAAATAAATACTAATTTGTCAGAACAGATTACTGGAACCAGACATCTTGCTTCCATTGAGTGAGTCACAGCACAACTCTGATTTCTTCATAGCCTTTTCCTAATTTCCTTCTACAAGTTTGCCAAAAAAAGAGAATAATACTGGAAAAAGTGTCAACGAGTTACAGCCTTTGTAGTCAAGGCAAACCCAGAAGTATGCAGTTGCTAAAGAAAGGGGTTGCTGTGGAGCAGATTGAAAAGCCTAAAGAAAAAAGCAATGCAAGTAATGAACTTGATGCGCACTGGAGTGTTTTGGTCCCCATATGGTTACTGCAGCTAGACAAGGCACAATGGCATTCAGCTTCCTCTCCTGTTAGGGGCTCAGAGAATATGCACCATAGCCCGTAGCATGTTTGGTCGCCTAGAATATTCTTTTAGAACTAAGGGTTTTTAGAAATACTGGGCACCCAGCATGAATAAGAGAAGACAGAGCTATCTACCAACAATATAGTGGTGCTGGTTGCAGGGAACCACAAATACAGTGGTTGGTATTATCTGTTACAACTAAACCTAAGATTTTTCTTTTCACCATTGACCTAGGAAGTCTGAATTTTGGTTCATGTCACAATGTCTTAAAGTATTTTGAGAGGTTGTAGAAAGCAATATATGGCATGAGAAGGTAAAAAGAACTGTCATGGAAGACAAAGACCTTGTGGAAAGAAAACAACTTGTTGAAGCACTGAAGAGCCACTTGGACTATTTCAGAAATAGCTGGCTATGTGTGTAATCCCAGTATTTTTGGTAAGCATGACTGTGAATATGTACTTCAGCCAATAGCTCTGTATCACTCTAGCGAATGATGTCATGAAAGATATGTCATGATGAATATGAAAGATAAATAACAGCCAGCTATGTCAGTGCCAAATACAGACCAAATACGCCTCCTTAGCTGCATGATGGTTCAGGACCGTTTCTCTGTTACGCTTACTCTTTCCCATTCCCATTCAGCCACCAGTCTGCTCTCCAATATAGAGTAGCTGGTTTACTCATGAATCACCTGAAGGAGATGCTGATGGATGGAAGTGTGCAGGGCAGTAAGAAGTCACACTTGTGCCTAAATAGAAGAAGGCTGTTATAGCACATATATACTGCATGATTTCCTCCACTTTACCATCTGCTTCACATATCTGGAGCAGTACAATGCTGAAGAAGTAGAGTGTGCATTTGGTCCTGCACTGCGGCACAATGCAGATGCAATATTATGGAATTACTAATTGTTTTCATTCCATCTAGAAATTCTTCTATATTTCAGTGTCATGGTTGAAACCCAGCCAGACAGCTTGTTCACTCACTCCCACCCTTCTTGCCCTTCTCCTACTCCCAGAAGTACGGAGAAGAGAATCAAAAGAATGCAACTCCCATGGGTTGAGATAAGATCAGTTTAGTAACTAAGGTATAACACAAATCACTACTGCTACCACCAGTAATAATAATGATAAAGGAAATGACAAGGGAAGAGAATACAGCACCTCACCACCAGCCGACCGATAATTTGCCCCGCCCCAGCCCAACCAAACACCGACCCATACCTCCTCCAACCCCGCAGTTCCTAGCCCCTCCGGCTCACTCCCAGTTACATCCTGGGCATGACGTGCTGTGGTATGGAATACCTCTTTGGTCAGTTTGGGTCAGGTGTCCTGTCTCTGCTTCCTCCCGGCTTCCCCTCCTCCCTGGCAGAGCATGAGACTCACAAAGTCCTTGGTCAGGATAAACATTACTTAGCAACAACTGAAAACATCGGTGTTATCAGCGCTGTTCCCAGGCTGAAAGTCAAAACACAACGCTGCACCAGCTACCAAGAAGGAGAAAAATTGACTGCTACTGCTGAACCCAGGACGTTCAGGTTGCAGAAACTTAAAGTTGCAGACAGGCAGTAACTACAACTCCCTTCTTCCTGAGTCAGGCATCTCACCTTGAGTAAGGCAACAGTGTCTTTACTAGTTAGTTTTGTGATGCTTTCCCATCAGAGTTCAGGGGCAGAGAGCCAATGTACACACACCAATATGCAAGGAATAACTGAGCTCTTGTAGGGCAGAAATCCAGGCGCTGCATCAGGGACAACAGAATAAAAAGTGTCATTAACCTACCTGGAGGGTACCCTGCCAGAAAAAGAATACTTTTTTATTATGAAGGTGACACTGTAACACTCTGAGTCTTAGGGAATATTGGTTTTTAGCTACAGCAATTGAATAGTCTGTGACTTTTGGCCTTCAGTGCTTCACCTAGCTGTAATTACCCAGGGCTGTGATTTAAGGAGATAGTATCTCACTCCTTTCTCCCATCTAAGAGGAGATGTATTTTAAACATAATACATGTGTTTAAAAGAACATATGTATTATTTAAAATGGAGTCAAGAACCTACTGGTATCATCTGAACGACTCAAGGAGCAGACATAGCAGAGAAGAAAGAGCCATTATTAAATGAACTCTTTCATCAGACAGGTCTGCATCTGACACTGGGAGAGGGGAAGCAAGATCAGGTCCTTATCTTGGCATGAGACCCTATTACTGAAAAAGACTGACAGATCTCATTCAGTCCTGAACAAAGTGATGTGAGGGACATGAACTGGCAGCAATTCATATCTCCTGCTCTGTCGGCTCCTTTAGGCTATGAACATTGGTGATGCAACCTTGTGGCCTGTAGAGCCAGCAGCATCTTTGCGGGTTACACAGCAGGTGTCTCTACTCCACGGACCCATGAGGGACAGTTTCTTTTTTCACTGCTTCCTGCGAAGAGCTGTGTTGTTCAGACATTTAAAAACATGCCCTACAAGGTGACAAAGAAAAAGGTCTGTGTTCAAAATGGTGTCAAGTTTTCATTTATATTTCTTTTCTTTAAAGTCTTTAGAGAAGGATTTTTAGACATGCTCAAGATAGTGGTGGTTCTGATATAATTATGGGATTAAAAATCAATTTTGTAGTCAGGAATAACTTCTACTCCATTAATTCTGTGGGTTCAACACACACCAAGACAGAAGAGAATGATTCAGCCAACAAAGCATTTGCACACAAATGCAGGTACCAGCCACTGTCACTAGCAGACACTTTGCACTTCATAGGCTCTTAGAATATTGTTGGTTTTGCTATTGTAATCATCCTTGTTGGCATTTTAGCAGTAGAAACCATATTAAAGATTTTAAAACAAATACAAGCTGCAGGATCCCAGCAGGTATAAGGGATTTTAGTTTTTATTTAGGCATGCATAGCTGGTGCCTTCCAACATGCTCAGCATTTGGAGGAACTGGTGCAGAGGATGTTTTGCAAAAGGTTTTCAGTCT
The DNA here is from genome assembly GCF_028554395.1 of Pezoporus wallicus. NCBI lineage: Eukaryota > Metazoa > Chordata > Aves > Psittaciformes > Psittacidae > Pezoporus > Pezoporus wallicus. Next base: position 500,325 of record NW_026640314.1, read on the forward strand.
GGCAATGGTGAATTATTTTGTGTAACTCATCCCAACCATAAAGGATGCCATGGGAGAAGAACTGATACTGATAACATCAACAAAACAGAAGAAAAGAGATGTTACCCAAATGGTGTTGAGGTAAACACAGCATTAGCAATGCTTCTGTTTACAACCAGCTTCCAAGAGAAAAGGCAGTATGATGCACATAAATCTTCAATATACGTTTGGTCTAATCAAGGTGAAGATCCAACCATTGCAAAGGTGGCAGCTGCTGTACTAATCTAGATGTGACATTTTCTACCTTTTCCACCCTTTCTCTGGAAGCATCCCAAAGACAGACAGGTTGGGTACATGGCATTGTTGGCCCATAGCAATCTAGTATGAGAGATCCATGAATCATAGATTTAAGACATCAAAACTGAAAAAGAGACAGAAACACATCTAGAAACCTTTAAAATGTTTTGAAGATATAGTTATAAAAAATTGTAAGCACCAATAGGCACTGAAGTGAGTTTCAGAAATTGCTCAGGCAACTGCAATAACATCAATGCAGCTTGAGTAGGAAACCTCTGAGCTGAAATCTTTTTTTCTAGGTGTAACAAAATATTTTCTGACAGGTGTGGACTTCTAAATGCCTGAGAATCAATCTTTTGACCTGGCATAGCATCCACTAAAAAGAAACTCATGCATGCCAGTTGAAATCTCGAGCCTAAGTTAAACTCCTAAAATTGCTAAATCATTTAAGAACAAGGTAAGTTTCAGAGCTAGTTCTCTGAACTCTTTGCGTTCCAGCAAATCCACCTGACTCAAAACATATTTGACATTAAGCTGTGAACTCCATTGCTGGCTGGATGCTACCTTTCTAAACACTGCAGCTGCAAAATACAATGCCATCTCCCCTTTCACCTTGCACTACCTTGCCTTTCTATCCTCAGTTACTACAGTTCAGTGGCAAATTGCTCCTGGCATACCTCTGTGTCAATAAGGGAAAAGAAACCACATATAAGAGAGATTTGTTTCTTCCTAGGTTTTTGATGTACAGCAAACACATCTTGAAAGCAGCAAGTATTCCGTCTTCCCTGTTTTCCTGCACTTTGGTACTTAGTGGCCAACAGTAGCACAGTGCTCCAGGCTATCAGGATTATCAAGGTATTGACTGCCTCCGAAAAGTCAGGACCTTTTATCACATCACATTATGTCTCCTTGGATCCCACAGATGCCGCTAGGGTGGAAGTGACAGCTTCAACTAAAAAACAAATGGTAATTTAGTCCTTCCTACCGATAAGTGCTAATTGGCTGTAGTAAGCAATGGCTTTTGTCCTCTTCCCTTCCTCTTCCTGATTCCCAAATAAAACCAACTCCTTCCTGCCACCTCTATCAAAATATTTTATTTTTTGCATTTCAATATATTTCTCTCTGCTTGAGATTGTTCACAGAACTTCCTGCTGGGTTTTTTTCTAATCTCCTTTTCCTTGGCTCTCAGCTGGTGTCCCTGCTGGGCTTTTTGCTGCTGTCTTTTGGCTTTGGGTGTTGGGCTCTTTCTTCATATATATGGAAGGATCAATCACTTCGCATTTATCACCCTTTCCAGGAAGAAGACAAGTGTTTCACAACTGTTATTCCCACTAGCCCTGTGCTCTGTCTCTGTATGTGTGTGCCTTCTGGCACATGCCATTGTGACTGTGTTGGTAGGAGGAACTCCTGGTGAGCCGTGGCCTCAGCTGGTCCCCAAGCTACTGTCTGAAGAAGGAAGAAAGCATTAAGACACAGACTCAAAAAAAGCATGTAGGTGCCTAACACCCATCTGTACAGGGTCACTACCAGTTGTCCTTGTACTGAGATCTACTGCTGTAATGAAAAGGTGCCCACAGAAGAGCAAGGGGTGGATTTTCCTGGGCTAAGGCTACTGGGAGAGGGCAAATGGCCTTCTTGTGGAGGATGGAGAGGGAGCTGAATCCTATCCAGGCACACCTTACAGAAGGCAATGATGGACTTTGGGGGTCTGCTATGTTTTGAACTGTATGTCAAGGAGAGAACGAGACCTTCCTGGTTTTAAAGGAGCTGACATTTGTTTTCTTTTCTCCAGATGGTGGAAAGAAATACATGAGGTAGGTAGGCAAGGATATAAATCAAAAGAGAAAACCCGGGACCATCACTTTTCTGTGGGAGCCTGCTGTGCAAGCAAGAGGCGGGCAGTTTGGGTAAGGGTTTGGAGAAGGAGAGTTGGCAGCTTGAGTAAGTTGTCAGGATGAATCCAGGACATAGGCCGCAAAAAAAAAGGAAGCAGGTTGCAGCTTCACATCACTTCTTGTTGCACACTTAGATAGTTGAATCTGTGAATGGGTGGCTCAATAGCCAGGGGACAAAGCTTGTTACTTTTTCAATATCTTGAACATTAAGATCTTTCTGTGTTGAGACATAATTGACTTCCCCTCACTGAGTATATATATATATGTGTGTATATATCCTTTGTAAGGGAATATTCTGGGAGACAAAACATGAAAGCATGTAAGCATTACAGACCTGTTTAGGAGGATTTAATGAGCTGCTCTCATATGATCTGTGTCCAGCTCTATAAATTCTGGCCTCAGCAACACTAATGCAGCTATTTCAGAGCCCTGCCAAAGGATTTGTAGTAAGAGCTTACTAAGATACATGATCCATCCAGGTATTTATGCTATGATTTCATTGGTAGAGTATCTGTGCCTGACAAAAAGGAGAACTGTTTTGAGCCATGTGATAAAAGTGTGATGTGTAGAAAAATGGCTCCCAGATGTGTATTCAGCTCGTGCCATTTGATTCAAAATATGCCAGGTCTGGACACTGCAGACTCATTCTCTTTTCTCCTTTCTGCCCCCACAAACACATTTAATGAATTCAGTTTTTTCAAAGCACACAGCAAAAATTTGACCAAAATTAACAAAGGAGATTTTTTTTCTTTTTATTTATTTGTTTTCTAACTAACACCACTAGGACTGATAACTGAAGCCCCTTAGAAGGATTTGCAAGAGAGTGTTCAAAACCAGTACCAGTTGTAGGATGTCTTATGGTGCAAGAAGTATGAAAGTAAAATTAGAACAGGGCATCTGTTAGGAAAGTAATAAAAATGTTACTACTTGGTCACACCCAGGGTGACAAACTAATGGGATGGTGAGAAAACAGACACGTAATAAAGGAGGAAAATGATTAGTCTAAAACTAAGTGTCAAATTCTTGACATTGTCATTGTGACTGACAATACCTGCCTGCTCCAAATAAGGGTCCAAACTTAACACTTGCATCAGCTACTGCAAGGATTTCTACTCCATCACTTGGCCTCCATCATAAACTCTCTGGTGCTAAAGAGCTTGTCCCTTCTTTTTAATACTGGCATGAAGCACAAAGGCATGCTGAGGAGCAGTGCACCCATCTAACATGGCAGAATCAATACCAAGTAATTGAGTAACATATTTATTAAACCTGATGTTAATGCTTCTCTGAGAGAAGATTATATATGAATTGCTTACCTTGATTAAAATTATGTTTCACAAGAAGTAGGTTTATAAATGGAAATAATTAGAAATGATGCATGAAATGTCACATGCAAGAAATTTTGCTGATGTGCTATAAAACAAAGCGAATTATTGTCAGAATTCAGCAATAAGAAAAAAACAAACAGCTACTCACTAGATTCACTGAATGTAAGACTAGCAGAGTACTTGAAACTATTGAGAGACTTCTCTGGCAAAATGACTACAGATGCATTTAGGAGCTGAAAACAGCTGAGAAGTAAACTAAGCTCACTTGCAGCTCAGTACACTGATATGCACTCTTTGTTCCCTAGGAATTCAGACCAGTGGTAAAAACACTGTGGTGCTGACCCAGGCTGCATGCCCGATTTTTCCTTGGGTGGAGATGTGGGGGACCATATGCAATAGGGACCAAGTCATCTTTCTAGTTGAGCTACTTGTGAGGAACTCTGAGAAGTTACTGCATTGCAAATTGAGGTAAGAAAGGAGGAGGCCTTCATTTTTACATCATAACTTTTTTCACAGGCTCAGATCAAGCTCTTAGTTGGACCTAGGGAAGTTAGTTGTCTCTTTCCCCAATCAATGAGCTGCCAGAGCAGGGCAAACTGTTATAAACTGTCATGTTTGATGTTATGCTGAACTTAAGAGGTTTGTGGAGACCTCATGTTTAATGGGTTCATGCTAAAAGAAGCATTCACACTACAATATCATCCATGTAGTGGTTTTTGCATTGAATTATTAGTAAATATGCTCAGTAACAACACTGTTAGCCCGGGGAGCAAAGAACTCATCTACACAAAGCGGATAAGCAGGCGCTTCCTTATTGCAGCACTGGGTGCTAAGTGGGATTTCCACTAATCAAGCACACTCCATGCCAATTTCATTGTTGCATTTATACACAAAAATCACAAGGTAATACACTCCCAGTCACAATGATTGGTTAGTAATTTGCATAACATTATAATATCTGCTGTGTCATTGTCTTCTGTTAATACGCTTGAGCATTGAGGAAGGCTCTTCACCTGGGCAAGGGTCTTCTTGCATTATGGGTGTGTTTTGTAATATTATAATTAAGACAGTTCACTTCAGGACACCTTAACAGTAAGTTTTGTTGCCAAGTTGGCCGGCTAGATAACTATCTTGCCAGCTTGTCAAACAGCTCATCCTATATACAATAGGCCCTAGGTGCTCTGACTGTGATCTAGAGAGTAAGGACTAAGGCTAACATGATCCAGAGAACAAGGACTTCAAACAACGCAGTGTCAGATTTCAAGCAGCCCAGCAACCCATACATCATTAGTTAATAAACGCTAATATAACACTAACATAAAGGTTAACACCTTAAATCAAGATGTTTCTATAGCTAACTGCTTCACAAACACAAAATATAGAAAGATTCAGGAAAACTTAAGATAATCTACAACAATACTGACTTTGCAGATCAGGATGAGGGGCTGACTGCAGGCAGTGTCTGACATGCAAATCAGCCGCAGCATTGGCTGGGAGAGGGCACACGAACCCCCTGACACAGACAACTTTTCTGCTGGACACTGCTAACTGAGCACACCCTTATCCCTCATAGCTTGAGGGGAGGATTTTGAACACCTGAATACTGGGATCCAGACCTGAACAGCATCCTTAAATCTAACACCATAAAATCTCTTCTGAGGGAAGGTTATCTCCAATTTAAGGTAGCTGAGCCAGCCTGAGGGAGGTTTCAGTCCCTCTCTAGCAACCCATGTGCACTGCAAAGGGTCTTCAAGGACCACAAACTCCGTTCAGATGAAAAACTATTAGCCAAAAGCAAATGCAACAGCACAGAGCTTCTGTACCCTGTTAACCATTTAAATCCCACCATTTTTGTTAAAGTTAAAAACTAAGGGATTAAATGGGCCTGTTTAATGTACATTGTTGTAGTGGCCTACAGTGGCCAAGAAGAGAAGTTGAATGTGTGAAGCTGCAAGCCCAGTCCTCGGCCAGGCAGGAGAATCCCTGTGCTGTAATGTAACAGCTGTGCTTCAGGTAGCACAGGAGATGCACTGGGCATCATCACTGCAGAGTTAAAGGTAACATAACACTGATTTCTAGTCCTGAGATGAGTCCAAACATCCCCAAAGGTCTTTTCCCACAGCATTCAAAACATATGCTCCTTCTCCATCACTTGCAAGAAACTCTATGGGCTATATTCAACTGTCATATATCTTGTTGTCATTTGAAGACTTGATCTATAAGCTTAAAGTTATGTGCAAAGATTCGGATTGTGCTGCAACAACAACAAAATATAAACTAGAAAAGGATTGACACCAAAGAATATTACAGAATATAAGGACTTGTGCTGGATGTTGTCATGGCATTTGTGCCTTGAATCATGTGTAAATGTAGTTAGCTTAAGACACTGTTAATTTATTTCTGCAACAGCAAAATCAAAATTGTTGCTTTCAGTTCTACTTCCGCTTAAAAAGCCAGAGATCTTACCCCAGCATGGTAAAAAGAGCTGGCAATGGAAGACTGTATTTCCCATTCTTTTGGATTTCTGTCAGAAAAATGTTATTTTATTGGAATTCAAGAAACAAATTGCAGGAAAATGCTGGGAGTATTGTAACACATCCGTTACATAGTATCACACTAGGCACACAAGGGAAATGTCATGCATGATAACAGAGAAATGAGAAACTGCACTCGTTACACAGAGGTATCACCGAAGACACGACACTTTCAGGGTCTGACCGAACAGCCTTATCCCTTGTAAATGCCAAAACAAGTCTGAAACACCCAGATAAGCAGAAGTGATGAGAGGTGATAAAAGGCTTTTTCAGAAGGCAGAGAGAGAAAAAACTGTCAGAAAAGATCCTCTCTCTAGCATGAGAGAGCAAGTTCAGGTAGTGCTAAGTAGATGTGTTGTGGAAAATGCAGTTCCGTAGGTGCGAAAGCAAAGGCATTGAATAGATATTTAGACACCAGGTTGATTGTAAATAAAAACTGTACCGGTATTCATTTTATTTAATTGTATTTTATTTTATGATTCTAAGAACTGGGAGGGAGAAGAAAATTTCCTACCAGAGGCAGGTAGAGAAGAATGTCTTTGCATTTTCACACTACCCTGCTCCCTCCCCAACCTCCCCGCTCCCGCACTTTCCAACCCGAGCTGTATCTCCCGCTCGCGGCAGCCAATGAAGGCTATTTCTCGCCCCGGACGCGCACGAAGCTCCCCAGGACACAGGTGGGGCGCGGGTGTGCCGGATGTCCGCGTCCCCCTCCCGCATCCCCGTCCCGCCGCCTCCCCCGGGGGAAGGGCCGGTGCGGTGGCAGCGGGACGGGTTAGTGCCCGGTCCGTGTCCTGCCCCCCCGCCCGCACCCGCCATGGGCGGTGCTGCCTCCGGGCAGTCGCCGTTCGCGGCCGCTCCGCGCCTGCCCGCGCTGCGCTGGCAGCCGGACCTGCCCCGGCGGGTGCCAGCCCCGCCCGGGGGAGCCGCCCCTCGCCCCGCCGCGGCTGGAGGATGGGGCGGCGGCGGCCTCAGGCGGAGTCGGCTGCCCCATGGCGCAGGTAAGGGAAGCGGCCGCGGGGCGGCCCCGAGGGCGCGGGTAGCGGCAGCCTGGCAGAGCGGGGTGTGCGCGTCCCCGGGGCGGGCAGTGGAGATGCGGGGTGAGCTGTGGGGACGCTTTTCTGAGAGACACCGCCACAAACGAGAGAGGACGGGCACAGCCAGAAGCGTGCGGGGCTGACCCGAGCGCTGCCCGCTCCCGCGGTGAGCCCCCGTCCCGGGAGGGCAAAGCGAGCCCAGCGGCAGGTTGCACAGTACTGCCGTGCGGCCTTCTGCGAGGGGAGCGGCTGGTGGGGGCTCTGCAAGCGCCGGAGCGGGGTCAGCCCGTCGGAGCTCCCCGGCCTGGACACATGCGTTGCCCCAGCGCAGCTGCTCAAGGCAGGGCTGCAGGGCCGGCACTGGCGCCTCTGCTTGGTGTTTCCGCCGGAGTCGCTCGGTTTATTTCATGCGGGCACACAGGTAGCTCGAGAATGTCATGAGGCGGCAGAAATGCAGCTTCTCCACAGCGCATCGTGACAAGGAGCCAAACGGCACCCCTCACTTTGGGAAGGGCATGTCTATGTCGTATTCAGGTAACTACACTTGTCAGGAACATTTCTTACTTCTTAGGAGTCTTACTGTGCCAGGGCTAGCCTCCAGCCTCGTTTTTTCTGCTTCTGTTCTCATCGTGGCATCTTGAACAATAGGCCCAGGCAGTAAGTACCCAGCAGTGAGGGCTGACTTCCCTATTTCGGTCATGCAACAAGCGGTCCTTACTGCCTGTGCAAGCTGCCCGGCCCCTCATCCTGCGGAAGAGCTGTGTACGCCTGAAACTCGAAGATTAGCCAAGCCACTTAGCTGCAGGGGCTGCTCCTCTGAGTTAAGTCGGTAGTGGGCATAGAGTTTCGTGTGGTTTATGGTCTGAGAGTTGTGATACGCTGTGCGGATACAGGAGGTATGGTAGATGGTGGTTTTGTGGCTTTGATGTTCAGTACGTTTTGAAATACCAAGTTGACCTACCAACAGTTTTCAAGCTGGTTTTGAACCATTGTGAATAGCTGGTTCTTATTATGAGTTAATGAATCAGCACCAACTGATAATTGTATTTGTCTCCCATAGTCAGTTTTCTTTTTTTTTTTTCCTCTTTTTTTCTTTTTTTCCTCCTATGTTAGCTTGGTAATTTTTGTGAAGTACTTGCAAAATGAGTTGCAAAACCCTAACTGTAAGAGATCACTCCTTTCTGTGGAGAGAAGATGATTCATTTCTTTGCTAAAGTAGGTCTGGGCCTCTCTCAAGCACATTTTATTTAAGTGGAAGGATGATTGCAGCAAGATAAGGCAGTGTTCAGTTCTTGACCTAAAATGTAAATGTGAAAACCACCATGCCCCTTCCACCAGGCTTTTTTTGGACCTGAAGACAGGTCCATAACATGAAACACAGAGGAAAAAGTTGATCTTTGTGTTAAAGGTGACCTCTGTAGGTTTGAGTAAGCCTGCTTGTGCTGTCAAAAAGTTATTGTAGAGTATAATGGATTTCAAAGTGTCTTAGCTGATTTATAACCTTCATTTTGCCTTTTATAAAAATAGACCTGAGCTATTTTTAACATTTCTCTTATCCACGCTAGATCGGGCCGAGGAGTCTGTGTAAACAGATGAAAGTGATTGTTTTGTTCTGTTCGGTATTGTGTGGTGTTCTGAAAAGTTAGCAGCTGGATTCAGCCACCCCGGATTAATTTTATTCATTGGGCTCCAGTCCCTGCTGAGAACATCACTGGCAACACAATGTGAGCTGTTGATCCTAGTCCTTAGGGAGCTGGTATTTAAAACCACTCTGGGAGACAACTGCACATGAAAAAGAAACTTAATTCAGGGGCTGAAGCACGCTGTTGGAGTGTGCTCAACTGTACGGGGTTGTCTGGCCTATGTCTCTGTTTTGCGCTAACATGAGATGTGCTGTAGTGTTAGGACAGCCTGAGCACTTTGTCTTTGATGATGAGTAAAGCAAACAGGTGGGTTCCTGCATTCAGATTGCTGCCTGGCAGACAGGGATCAGCCCTAACCTTTATAGTCACTGTGTTCCTGTTGTCCAAAAAGCAGATTCGTGCTTGGCATTGATTCAGAGAAAACTCCAGGAACAAACTCGCCGGCAAAGTTTAAGTTGACAAGCAGGTATCCTTTTTGCGGCGCCGGGAGACACGGGGGATAGCTCCTCCTAACAAGTGTCACCGTATTGCTACACAAGCCGTCCTTATCTAGTCACTGGGCATATATACATATTCATGAGGCTACGCATGAGTTACATCATTTTCCAGAAAGTTTCCCACATGCATACACAAATGTGATGGGGGTCTTTAAGGGTCGTTTACTTCTCCCAACAATCTTCATCACTTCTGGCTGTCGTTGAAGCACCAGCTTAATTAACATTACAGACATAGCAATCATCCTGTCCTTCTACTTATCAGTTAGTTTAACTGCTCCCATCCTGGACATCTGCTAGTCCGGGATACTCCCCAGTAGATGTTTACATCATCTTAATGGGTTCATTAACACCAAAAACATAGCAGTCATCCTGGCCTACTTACCAGTTAGTTTAACTGTGCCCATCCTGGACATCTGCTAGTCCCAGATACTCCCCATCCCCAGGTCCCCTTTTTTCTATTTTGTTTTTCATACACTTTTTGTACTAAGGTCCTAAGGACCTGAAACTATGTCAGCTACCTTCAAGCACCGCAGTTATTTTCCGTTACAAAGCCATCAAACTTAACCTTACTTAGAACTGATTACATTTTGTGCTTTTGTGCCTCCTTGTCTCAGCATGCAGCAAACCAATTCCACATGCTCAGGAGAGATGTGTTTATTCAGGCCTGGGTGCTCTGTGGACTGTTTCACAAATCAAGCACATCAAGACCAGTTTTCTTGTTCCATTTGTACACCAAAGTTAGAAGGTGGTACAGATGCAGTGATTGCTTGCAATCTGCATATGCTATTTGCAGTGTCATTCCTTCTAATCACTATGCCTGCTCAGGGGAGGGGTCTTCACCTGGGCCATGGTCTTTTTGACCCATAGGTGTGATTTTTAATGTTGTAATGAAAGCAGTTCACTTTGAGACACTTTAAAAGTTGGTTTCACTGCCGAGTTGGTTAATTTAATGGTCATTTTGCCAAGCTGTCAAATAACTTATCCTTAGTACAAGCAATCCTGGATGTTCTCCTTTGATCTTTCAAACAGGACCAGGACCTGGTTTTCACTTATGAATACCTTATTGTTAAGGAAGGCCATCTTGCCCCATGGCCAAGATCCTAATACATACAGTAACTATGATTACCAACAGCAGATGTACAATATATTCCCAGCAAGCTATTTCATTCAGTCTGTTTCTGTAATCAAATGTAAATTTGCTGATGAAATGTAAATGCCACAATATTTTGTTGCCTTACAAATAACAATAGCAAAATATATTTCTTCTGAAATACATGTTTTAATGAAGAAAACAATTGTAAGATCTCAGAGTCTTGTTACCCATTTTCTTGGATGCATGTGTGTAACAGGGCTCAGCAGTAACTGTCCTGGGTTCAGCAGTAGCAGTCATTTTCATCCTTCTTTAGTACCTGGTGCAGTGCTCTGGTTTTGACTTCCAGCCTGGGAACAACACTGATAACACCGATGTTTTCAGTTGCTGCTCAGTAACGTTTACTCTGACCAAGGACTTTGTGAGTCTCATGCTCTGCCAAGGAGCAGGGGAAGCCGTGAGGAAGCAGAGACAGGACACCTGACCCAAACTAGCCAAAGAGGTATTCCATACCACAGCACGTCATGCTCACTATATAAACTGGGGCAGTTACCCAGAAGAGCTAGATCACTGCTTGGGTTGGGCTGGGTATTGGTTAGTGGGTGGTGAGCAGTTGAATTCTCTTCCCTTGTTATCTCCCTTATCATTATTACTGGTGGTAGCAGCGGTGGTTTGTGTTATACCTTAGTTACTGGACTGCTCTTATCTCAATCTGTGGAGTTACATTCTTTTGATTCTCCTCCCCATCCCTCTGGGAGCAGGGGGAGGAAGTGGGGAGAGTGAGCAAGCTGCTGCATGGTTCTGGGTTGCCGGCTGGGCTTAAACCACGACAGATCTTTGTGGCACCCAACATGGGGCACGAACGGTTGAGATAATGACAGATCTGACCAACGTGTGTATAATTGTATTTGCGATAAGCATTCATTGTTTCGGATTAATAGTCACTCGTCACAATGCCGATTTATTTGCTACCAAAATTGTTGCTCTTGATCTTGGAGTTCCAGCATGTCATACCTTACTTACACCTAGTATTTGCTGTGTTAGTGTTTATTGGCTGGGGGGCCTTTTCTAAGTTTCTTGTTTCACTGCACTTTATGGGAATGACTTGTAACACAATAGACTCATTGATCATGAAATTGATCTGGCTTGCCTTCCCAGTGTGGTCACCACCTCTGTACTTTGGGAGGTATATAATGGAAGTGTTTAGCAATTACACATCTTTTTTTTTTTTAACTCCTCGGGTAGTCAACCTATGAAGGAGATATTCCCTCACACCCTCTGCTCCCCCACCAGACTATTTACAGTGGGAGTAGATTCTGGAAGGGTTAAAGATCCTGAATATCTTTTCAATGCCATTGAAAGTTGCTGCAAATGCTCTCTATGTTTTGCCTAATGTGTGACCACCCTGAGAACACTCGATCTTGTCCAATCATGGAAGCTAACAGGATCCAGCTCGGGTCTTGTCTAGGGTTAAATAACGATATAGGAGGACCAACGAGAGATTTTCCCTGAGGCTGGACATCCATGAGTGGCAGGGTGTGTGGGATACTATGGGCAAGTATCTAGTCCAGTGGGTCCCTCCAGTGCTTTGAAAGTGTCGGAGATGGAAGGCAGCTGTATGGAGTACTGGACGACAAGTTGCAGAAACTGCTGACGGAGAGGGTGAATCGAGTCAGTTTGCCGAGGTGAAAGCCATCCAGCTGGCGCTGGACATTGCTGAACAAGAAAAGTGGCCAGTACTTTATCTCTATACTGACTCATGGGTGGTGGCAAATGCCCTGTGGGGGTCGTTGAAGCAATGGAAGCAGAGCAACTGGCAACGCAGAGGTAAACCCATCTGGGCTGCTGCACTGTGGAAAGATATTGCTGCCCACGTGCAGAACCTGAGGGCGAAGGTATGCCATGTAGATACCCATGTACCCAAGAGTTGGGCCACTGAGGAACACCAGAACAACCAACAAGTGGATAAAGCGGCTAAGATTGAAGTGGCTCAGATGGACTTAGATTGGCAACATAAAGGTGAATTATTTTTGGCCCGGTGGGCCCATGACACTTCAGGCCATCAGGGCAGAGATGCAACATATAGATGGGCTCGTGATCGAGGGGTGGACTTAACAATGGACACTATTGCCCAGGTTATTGTCCTGGGTTCAGCAGTAGCAGTCATGTTTTTTTTTCCTTTGTGTTAACTGGTGCAGTGCTGTGTTTTGACTTCTAGTTTGAGAACAGTGTTGGTGAAGCCGATGTTTTCGGTTGTTGCTAAGTGATGTTTACCCTGACCAAGGACTCTGTGAGGCTCATGCTCTGCCAGGGAGGAGGGGAAGCTGTGAGGAGGCAGAGACGGGGCGCCTGACCCGGGCTAGCCGGGGAGGTATTCCATACCACAGCACGTCATGCCCGGGGTGGGGGGTAACTGGGAGTTACCCGGAAAGACAGGAGCTTCCGGGTGGAACTCGTTTTCTTGGCCGGTGGTATCGTATTCTCTTCCCTTGTTATTTTCCCTTATCATTGTTTTAGCTGATAGTAGCGGTGGTGATTTGTTGCTGGACTGTTCTTGTCTCAACCCGTAGGAGTTGCACTCTCTCGATCCTCCTCCCCGTTCCTCCGGGAGCGGGGAAGGGGAGAGCCCCGGTGCAGGGGGGGGGGGGGGGGAGACGGACACGGACCTTGATTGTTGTCAGCTCGGCACCACTCACTGGGAGTGAGTGAACAAGTTACCTGACTGGGTTTAAACCACGACAGTTCTTCATGAGTGTGAAACATGTGCTGCAATTAAACAAGCCAAGCGCTTAAAGCCTCTTTGGTATGGAGGACGAATATGGGGAGGCCTGGCAGATTGACTTTATCACAATCCCACTGACCTGCCAAGGCAAGCGCCATGTGCTTACCATGGCGGAAGCAAACACCGGATGGCTGGAAACATACGCTGTGCCCCACGCCACTGCCCAGAACACCATCCTGGGCCTTGAGAAACAGATTTTGTGGCTACATGGCACCCCAGAGAGAATTGAGTCAGACAATGGGACTCATTTCTGGAACAACCTTATAGACACTTGGGCCAAAGAGCATGGCATTGAGTGGGTATATCACATCCCCTACCACGCACTACCCTCTGGGAAAATCGAACGGTACAATGGGCTGTTAAAAACTACACTGAGAGCAATGGGTGGGGGAACTTTCAAACATTGGGATACACACTTACCAAAAGCCACCTGGTTGGTCAACACCAGAGGATCTGCCAATAGGGCTGGCCCAGCCCGGTCAGAACTTTTACATACTGTAGAAGGGGATAAAGTTCTTGTGGCGCACATAAAGAATTTGTTGGGGAAGACAGTCTGGGTTATTCCTGCTTCATCTAAAGGCAAACCCACTCATGGGATTGCTTTAACTCAGGGGCCTGGATATACTTGGTGGGTAATGCGGGAAGATGGAGAAGTCCAGTGTGTACCTCAAGGGAATTTGATTTTTCTCCTTCTTAGTAGTTGGTGCAGTGCTGTGTTTTTGACTTCCAGCCTGGGAACAACACTGATAACACCAATGTTTTTAGTTGTTGCTCAGTAATGTTTACTCTGACCAAGGACTTTGTGAGTCTCATGCTCTGCCAGGGAGCAGGGGAAGCCGTGAGGAAGCAGAGACAGGACACCTGACCCAAACTAGCCAAAGAGGTATTCCATACCACAGCACGTCATGCCCAGTATATAAACTGGGGGCAGTTACCCAGAAGGGCTAGATCACTACTCGGTTGGGCTGGGTATCAGTCGGCGGGTAGTGGGCGGTTGTATTCTCTTCCCTTGTTATTTCCCTTATCATTATTATTACTGGTGGTAGCAGTAGAGGTTTGTGTTATACCTTGGTTACTGGACTGTTCTTATCTCAACCTGTGGAGTTACATTCTTTGCATTCTCCTCCCCATCCCACTGGGAGCAGGGAGAGGACGTGGGGAGAGTGAGCGAGCAGGTGTATGGTTCTGAGTTACTGGCTGGGCTTAAACCATGACACAGGACCAGGGATAAAAAATGTTTGTACCACAGCAGAGACCACATGTTAAGAAGTTTTTTGTTATGAATTCTATCTGTAATTCACTGTCCTACATTACTACAGAAGGTTGTAGCAGGTGATTGATAGAAGATGTGCTCCTATGGCTTGAGGGTATTAATTTAGTGCCTTTTGTGCTGTTCTGGCCTGGGGCAGCTACAGAACCAAAGCTTGTAGGTTTGGTTCTCATGGATGTTTAAGACTCAGGCTATGGTACCAGGGCTCCTGCCCAGGTACTGTGAGTTACATCTTTAGAGGGAAAAAGGCTAAAAACTTTAGCTTTGAATAGCCAGGAAAACATGCATCAGTTCATGCAAGGAGATGGAATCATTTCTGTAGTAAACAAAGCTGATTGAGGTCCTACCATTTGCAGACTGCCCCTGACCAAGACACTGTGTGACTGTAGATTTTGGAGTTTTAAGCACAGAAAAAGTAAAAAACCCCTCGAAAACAACCAAAACCCAAACTAAAAAAAAAAAACAAACCCCAAACCCATGCAGCTGACACTGGATATAGGTCTTATATTGGTGGGGAAAAGAGAATCCATCCCACTGGCACATAACCTGGGATGTAGTCCAAACTCTGCTAACTGCATTTTCCTTAGGCTTCTCCCCATAACCTGTCCCAACACTTTTAAAATCAGTTACGTTTGGCCATAGGTCCATTATGCACAATGAACAAGATACATTTTCCAAAGCACCTTAAAAACTGTGTGGGGAAACGGGAGGCCTCAAGATGTTGCATCAGTGCTGTGTATAAGGCAATAGTATTCACAGATACAGAAGAAGTCTCAAGAAGTTTGTGGGACAGCAACGTCTTAGCAAAAGATCTTGCAAGAGTTCAGAACTGCCCTACTTGATTTAGTGGTTTTCTTTTCTCTTTCTCTCTGGATATCACTATTTCTGTGCATGCATATATTTGTGTGCATATATATGTAGACTTTTGAAGAAGGGAGTATAAAAACTGGGTGGATTCCTTATCTTTTGTGGAATATATATATGGGGAATTATTTAGACTAGCAGGAAGTAACTCTTCAGGTTTTTTATCTGTGGCCTGAATCTTACAGTTCTCACTTCCCAAAATCTCACTTTGTCACTTTCCAAATCATGTAAGCCCCCAAGCACTGATGTCTGTGCAGCAGAAGAGGGAGTGCCTGAATGGGGCAGCAGTTGCTGTGCTGGGTCATTGCATGTACATAGGACATGACCCAGATTGGTGTGGGACAGAAAAGGAAGGCCCAAGTAGGTTTGTTATATCTGGATATATTATAGCCTTTATGAAAGATTTTGAAGCCCTTTAAAGAGCTGAATGCCTGTGCTCGATTAAAGAACTCTAATTAATAATTAACAGCATAGCACTGGGGATGTTTGTGAATTGCAGAAGTTAAGGAAGAAGATGCACACTGGATAATTTGTATTGTTTGCACTGTAGTCTCTGTGTTCATGTTTAGAAAAGCAGTTTGGGTCAGGTTATGTAAAACCTCATACATGTATAGTTCTTTGAACACTGTGAGGGTTTCCCAGTATCAAAGCAGTAGAGGGGTGAATCCTGGTCATTTTGGTATCATTTGAAGTACTTACACAGTGAGAATAGTTTGATTTACAGAGTCTTTCTCTTGGTGAGTGTCAGAAGCTTGGTAAAATGAAGGTACATAGAAACCAGGCAGGCTTTTTCCTGAAGGCTTTTCTCTACTCCATGTGAGAGCAGTCCCAGTGAAGCTGTGTGCTTACCTTACAGAACACACTTCAAGTTATTCTTTCTTTTTTCTTTTGAACTCATTGAGCAAAAGGACATGGCAATATTGCTGTGGAGGGACATCTGAAAATAGATAACTGGTCTGGGTACCTGCTCGTGGCTGGCTCTTGCCCACTAGCCGGAATTCAGCTAGGTTAAAGAAGAAGGTGTGTGAAGGATCATGTGGTGTTTCAGAGACAGGTGGGGTAAGAGAGGAGCCTGAGACATTTGAGGTATTTACTGTCCTGAGGGACTGTGATTTCAGTTTTTGTTATGGTGTGCTGCAGGAGGCACAGGGGTTTGAAAAAGCAAAGTCAAACAAGTGGCCAGGAAGGGTGTAGAGGGAATCGGTGATGTGTGGCTGACCTCCACCTGTAGTTTCTTGCTCCCTGGAGAGGCGGGAATTTGTTCCTGCTGTAGGGTGTGCATGGGAATTGTATGTGAGAGGTGATGAGTGGTATCAGGCATAAAGAAGAAACAGAGTGTGGTAAATGTGAAAAATAGAAGAGGAATTACATACAGCGGCAGAGGGAAGGTAAAGATACTCAAATCCCAAAGAAACCAAAGTAACAGACTGTGGATTTTAACAGCTCTCCCTATTCAGAGCTGTGAGTTGGCAGGCATTTTGAGTTGCTGTGAAGCTGATAGCTTGAGAAAGTTGGGAGCTGGATAACTGAGAAAGTAAGTTTGCCCTGGAAGGCTCAAAAGGAAGATAGCTGGAATTAAGTTGTGGATAAAGTTTTATCAGAAAAGGTGGTCCCTTCATACTTCTATATTTATTCAGTGGTGACTGTGTCATACCAATGAGGATACAGTACCAATCTAGCCTGGGTAAAGGTGGAGAGAGAGAGAGAAAGAAAGAAGAGAGTCTCTTACAGAACTCCAATGTCACGTAGTTCATTGACCACAATAGAAAGCATCTTGGGACAGCAGAGGCTTTTTTTAAACTGTACTTAATCTGAGAGAGTGACTGAATAAATCTAATAACTTTCATCATATTCACTGTGAGAGATGTTGTATCCTTTAGGATAAAATCAGTTCCTGGTGCAAAACAACTGCACAGGACCAAATTCACAGAGTGTAAAACTGTTTTTTTTATCTTTTAGAAGCAGTTCTTAAAGTTCATTTTAAAGGGGATGTTGAGCTGTCTTCAGCATGAAAACTGATGTCTTCATTGAAATTAACAGTGATACTATTTGTGTCTGTGCCTTCAACTTATACATCTCTGGCTCCATTTGGGGAGTAGGTTGGTGTAAATTCTGTGTTTATGCTGAACATGTAGAGCGCACGGAGTGTGTGTGTTTTCTGATAGCTGATGTAGGTGAGCCATGCTATGTAAAGCCCTAGCACTTTCGTTTCCGAAATGCATGTTGTTAGAGAGGTGCTAACAACTCACTGCAACAAGTGGAATGCCTATAACAGCGTGCATTTGGTTGCAGCCCAGATGGTATTACTAAGATTTAGAATAGATGTGTCATAGGCATTTGACAGGTGCCACATTTGGAGTCACAGTTATGTACCATTTGATCTACTCAATTGCATTGTTTTCTCTAGGCATATCAAGGATGAGGGGGTCATTAAGAGCAGCCAACATGGCTTTACCAAGGGGAAGTCATGTTTGACCAACCTTATAGCCTTCTATGAGCAAGTAACTAGGTGGATGGATGATGGTAGAGGGGTAGATGTGGTTTTTCTTGATTTCAGTAAGGCATTTGATACTGTCTCCCACAGCATCCTCATAGATAAGCTAAGGAAGTGTGGGCTTGATGATCAGGTAGTGAGGTGGATCAAGAACTGGTTGGAAGGAAGAAGGCAGAGAGTTGTGGTCAATGGGGCAGAATCTAGCTGGAGGTCTGTGACTAGTGGAGTCCCTCAGGGGTCGGTGCTGGGACCAGTGCTGTTTAATATTTTCATCAACGACCTGGATGAGGGAACTGAGTGTACTATCAGCAAGTTTGCTGATGATACTGAACTGGGAGGAGTGGCTGACACACCAGAGGGCTGTGCTGCCATCCAGCAAGACCTGGACAGGCTGGAGAGTTGGGCGGGGAGAAACTTGATGAAATTCAACAAGGGCAAGTGTAGAGTCTTGCATCTGGGGAAGAACAACCCCATGTACCAGTACAGGTTGGGGGCTGACCTGCTGGACAGTAGTGAAGGGGAAAGGGACCTGGGGGTCCTGGTGGGTAGGAGGGTGACCATGAGCCAACACTGTGCCCTTGTGGCCAAGAAGGCCAATGGCATCCTGGGGTGTATTAGAAGGGCGGTGGTTAGTAGGTCGAGAGAGGTCCTTCTTCCCCTCTACTCTGCCCTGGTGAGACCCCATCTGGAATATTGTGTCCAGTTCTGGGCCCCTCAGTTCAAGAAGGACAGGGACCTGCTGGAGAGAGTCCAGCGCAGGGCAACGAAGATGATTAAGGGAATGGAGCATCTCCCTTATGAGGAGAGGCTGAGGGAGCTGGGACTCTTTAGCTTGGAGGAGAGGAGACTGAGGGGTGACCTCATCAATGTTTACAAATATGTAAAGGGTGAGTGTCAGGATGATGGAGCTAGGTGTTTTTCAGTGATGTCCAGTGATAGGACAAGGGGCAATGGGTGTAAACTGGAGCATAGGAGGTTCCATGTGAACATCAGGAAAAATTTCTTTACTGTGAGAGTGACAGAGCACTGGAACAAGTTGCCCAGGGAGGTTGTGGAGTCTCCTACGTTGGAGATATTCAAGGCCCGCCTGGACAAGTTCCTGTGTGATGTACTCTAGGTTACCCTGCTCTTGCAGGAGGGTTGGACTAGATGAACTTTTGAGGTCCCTTCCAACCCTTAGGATTCTGTGATTGTTTGGTTAGAATAGTTTGTTGTAATTTTTTAGCCTAGCCATATATAACATAAAAGTTACTTTGCTGTTTGGTGTTTCCATCTGCCATTCCACTCTCCATGCTTTCTAAACCCTGGCTGCGTTTCAAACAGTGAAGTATTCTTCTGTTCCTATGTTTTCAGGATATTCTAGGGCTCATTATGAATATAGAGAAAAAACAAGAAACATTTTGCTTTTTAGCTGAAATTAAGTAGGTATCAATTGGTAAGATTAATTATCATCACATGTTTTAAGTAAACAGGCAAAGAGCAACATCAGTAGCCTTAGAGCTATAACAGGTCTGCACCTTTAAATTTAATTATTAATTGTATTTAATCCTACAAAGTAGTAAAGTGAAACTACTGGTTATATTACAAGAAGCTGTATTTCTTTTGCCTAACTTCTGCTGGTGTGGGACAATTTTCTGGAAATGGTGCTTAATTAGTCAAACTATGGCAAAGATCACCACGTGTGTGCTGCATCTTTTCAGGTACCAGCAAGGAAAGGGTCAGTTCTACAGAGAAGTCCAGTTAGTAGAGGAGAAAGGGACACAAGTTTGCAGAGAAGCATCTCAAAGGTTAATGACAGTAATGGAGCAATTTAAAGCTTGACAGCTAAGATAAGGAGAATGCAATACAGAGGATTAGAACACAGCATGTGAGCAGGATGCACAAACACAAATCAGCACAAACGTGTCCTTTTGCAAATAATGGTGGTTATCACTGGGGTATTTGTAGAGATAAATCAGAGTCTTAGTGCAGCGAAACAGCTTTCCTGGGGCAGGTACCTCCTGTTCCTTGATGCTGTCTGTACACCCAAGGAAACCACCCTGTCTGCTCTGTTCTGTTGTGGCAAGACGTTTCTGTTACTCCAGACCTAGTTCAGATATTTCTGTACACATGTAGCTATGTGATTGCAGCCCTGTTTGCTAACTGCACACTGATCAGTAGCTGAAAACAGCTTGCTTATGCTTTCTGCTGCTCCTAGAGAGGGGTCTTGTTCACCCATCCAATGCATCATGGTAGATCTATTCATACTTGAATATCATTACAGGTTCTGCTCCCTGCACATTCATTTATGGACAACAAATAATAGGTGGGTGTGCGAAGCAAAAGGAGATATGCTGAGGGATAGTTTGATGTATGCGCATTCAGTTAATGTTGAGATCATTGTACTTAATTGGAAACTGAAGGCTCTGTTTTTAATGTAGTAAGAAAATCTGGAAACCTGCCAGAGCTGGCAGCATCCTTCCAATGAGGTGTACGCCAGGCCACCCACAGAATCATACTTTCTCTCACCTCCACATTGATTCTTGGACCACTTTAAGGAGCAGAGTTAGCATAGATTACTATTTTTCATATTCCAAAGACTGACAAATGGAAGCTGATAGTTGACCTGTGATAAGTTGTACCTTAGTGAAAGGGCAGATGCTACTCGGTTAGAGCTCATCTCTTCAGCCTACAAGGCTGATGAATAATTCGGTAGATCAGGCTTAGCCTCAGATTGCGTTCTCTCATCCAACTGAAACTGGTAAATGGCGGAAGCAAGAATAGAATTTGAGATGCCTTTTATTTTTTTGCTATGTTTTTGAGGGAGCTTTAGTGTAAATGTTCTGCCTTGTGCTTGCACAGACATCTTTCCAAATGCAAATTGAAGGTTGTTTTCAGATAGGGTTGCAGTTTACCTGGAAACAGCCTGCTGTGGGAGGTGTGAACTTCCACACCCTCCAGTGGTAGTAGTGAAAAGGCTGCTGAAATAAAGGGGTTTGGTGATACTAAGTCTTCTACAATCAGCAAAAGTCAGTTTTTTCCTCTGTACAGGGACAAACCACATGTGGTGCTGATCTAGCTCTTGGGCCCACAGTGGTATTACTAGAAGTCAACTACTGTTTCTTCTGCTACCATTAATGCAAAATAAGCAACAAGACAGAAACACTAAAAGTGGCAGCACAGTACTGAGTAAGCAGTATTTATACCTAATCCCTTTTGTCATTAGATGTGTATTCAGACTGCAAAATTAAGCTATCTTTAAAGAAATGCCTTATTCAAAACTATGATATGTCTGATTCTGGGGGAGGTGCCCCTCCTATTCTTTCCTTAGAAGTAGCCTAGCAATCGATCCCAAATGATGTGCGGGCATGGGAAGAAGCATTTTGTTGTTTAGCAGTATTTTTCAGCTGCTCTTCATCACTGGGAAAGCGTAACAAGCTGTTGGGAAGTGTAATGTCAAGAGTAAATCTTTAAAAGCATCATCCAGTGTTTCACTGAAATGATCCCATATGTAGAAATGGGTGCTGTGAACAATCTACAGGGAACAGTCATGATTGCAAATGGCTACATTGGCTTGGATTCATTGTCAAATGACATCCAAAAGACACTGATAGCCCAAACTTTCAATGAAATCACATCATCATGTGTCTGTTTGAGAAGAATTCGTTTCCAGTGTTTATGAGCATCCATTTATACTGCAGATGGGTTCAGTACCTGGGCACTGACAGAAAGGCAGTGACTACGCTCCTGAACTGCCGTTGTCTCATTTTGCCCTCCGAGTCTACACAGAGTCAGTTCATCCACATGAATGAATGGTGCAGTGTGTATCTCATTTGAAATGCTGCAGTTGTGGAAATAGTGCATTTTAAAGATTAATTTTGACAGCATTCTGCTTCATGGAACTGTTTTATTTGTGTCTTCAGGATGTTGACCTGAAAGTATGCCAAGAAGTTTTGGATGACTGCTGTCCACATCAAGGAGATGGTCAGCTGCAACTGCAAAAGGAGGAAGAAGATATAAATCAAGTAAATGATGAAAAAAATGGAAGGGAAAAGTGTGAGGAGGATGTGAGGGAGGATTTACGTCTTGTTACTGAGATAGAGTAGTGACAGAAACAGCGCATGGTTTTGAAAGGAGCATTTGATTTCCTCTTTTCGTTTGGAATGTCCCTTGCAAGGTCAGGAAAGGAGCAGTGACTTCAGACAACACTTTGTGTATGATGCCCCTGTACAGCTTTTCAAAACCTGCCCTCCTCCTCCCCAGTGCAGTTTATGTAGTTGAAATGTTCTACATTTTACAGAAATCGCTCGCAACAAACCATTTGTCAATTTGGTTTTAGTTTCTCCATCGTGAAGGTGGTACATTCGTGGGCAAGGATTTTTTTTGGGACCTACAGACACTAGAGGTGTGGATGCTAAATTACTGTTTTCACCATTCATGTAAAGATTGATGCACAGATGTAGAATTACATTTGGGAAAATGGATTGTTCAGATCTTAACATGTATTGTAATTACAAGGTGGAGAAATAATAATGTTAAACGGAAACGTCTGCACTTTGGGTTTTGTTCTCTCTGAGAGCTGCAATGAAAAGACCATTCTGTCTTCTTGAGATGTTGTAAGAGCAGAGAACATCGGATCCAGGTTTCTTGCCAGCGCCTCTGCTCACCGCTGCCCTGGCAGATAGGCTTTGAAACAATACTTGATTTTTCCAAAGTGGTGGGTAAGTGCAGCCTTGAAGAGCAGGGAAGCCCAGTTCTGCTGTTGTGGGGCGGAGTACGGATGCTCCTGCCATGGAGTTGTTCTGCTTGTTCTAGCAACATGACGTTGTCCCATCAGGACAAAGACTTGATGGCAGGGGTCAGCAGCAGTATTTTACAGAGCTGTGCTCTATTTCCTCACAGACTTGGATTTTTACCTCCTTTTATGTAAAATAACTGTGCTTCATGAAGTGTTTGTTTCTTCTCTCACAGAGCAACCACAACCATGTAGATTCCCTTCTCTCATTAGAGAGCTATTTACAGCTTCTGTCTTCGCAGATGGAAAACATGCTAGAGGTAAATGAGAAAGCACATGTATTGCTAATAGATTGGAATACAGTTAGTGATTACTGAATAATGACTTACTCTGTTTTATCCAGTAATCTCCCACCCCAGGGAATGTATCAGCAAATCAACATAGTTAAACTTACCTGAAGACATTAAAGACACCTTTTGCAGCAGTTCTGCTTGAAAAATTTTCCTCATTAACTTGTTTGGGATATGAAAACTGTAAGTTCCTGTCTTTGCTGTGACCTGGCGCTCAAAGTTGGATGGAGCCCCTGGGCAACATAATTAGTAGAACTAATAATTCCCCTTCTGAAACCTAATCCCAATTCACATTGATAGAGTAACTCAGTAGAGCAACACTGAGTTATTAAGCACTAGCAGCTATTAAGCATTTGTGGTGAAAGATTACAATTGTCATAAATGTTGGGTCGGGTGCTTACAAGGATTCTGCTCTCCAGAACAGATCCATCTTCGCTGCAGATTAGGTCAGTCAGCATTAGGAGCAAACCCATTGTTTTCTTTATCGTCTGGGCTTCTGATACTATTGTTTGCTCTCTGGGTTCCCATCTTCACAAAACCCAGTTATCTTAATTGGGAGTCTCTCTGCTCTCCCACAGCTCATAGCTGCAACCATTAACCATAAAGCTACTCCCTACATTCCTTTCTTGCAGTACTCCAAGGGCATCTTACATATGCTTCCCATTGTAGGAGCCTTCCAGTGTCATTAGTGTTTTCCATGTTAAGTTCATGCTTATCTTTAAAACACCTTGTTTGGGGGCATCTCTAGGTTGGATAGTGCCTCCTAGTCCATAAATTAGCCTCCTCTGTTTAGCTTTGGTACTGGATTGCACACTAACAAGGTTCAGAAGTTTGTCAGTTTAGTTTTATCTGTTCTTTTCATAATTTGAAAGGAATTCGGCTGTAGCCTTTGTGTAGCTGTAAATTTCGGTTGTAATTTTATTTTAAGACTATTAATGCACTGCCATCTTGTGACAACCTATCTGTTGAAAATGGATTGCTTGTTTCTTCCAGGTAGCAAGTCCTTGCAGTGTGGTATAGTTTTTCTATAGTTAAGCTTGCTAAGAATATTCATTTATTTTCAAGAGCTTAATTGAAAATACCAGCTCAATCTCACAGACTACTGGTGGTCTAGTACAAGGTAACTCCCTAGGAAGAGTAAGACAAGACTTTCTTCTGTTATCTGAGCTTCCAGTAAACAGAGAACTTGAGACGTTCTGGTCTTTATTGGTACATCATTCCTTCCCTGTGGAAAGTGCTTTTCACATTCTCTGTTCAATGAACAGCAGTCAGAAAAGTCCTTTCCTGCACCACAATAGGGATGCTCAGCTATGGAGGAATCCTGTCATACACTTCCTACTTGATGTATTTACATTCTTAAGGGGTTTTGTATCATCTATTTTATGACTACTCTGCTTGTCAGCAACTGCCCTGACATAATCTTTGGTAGTGGCTTTGTACTTCTAGGACTCAGCAACCATAAAACCCAGGCCCACAGAAAGTGGGTCTTAATGCTGCTGCAGGACTCGTTTATCATCTGGACCTCAGGTCTGAGAGAACATACAGAAGCTTTATTTTTGTAAAGAAATATTGAGTAGTAATTTAAAGTCAGAAGACACCTACAGAAGGTGTGATCTGGGGACAACACACACACATTTCCTCCAAATCGCTTAGTAAAGGAGTTGACTTGAAATGTAGACACAGTAAACCTCAGTTAAGAAGGGGCTAAAAGTCAAATGTGGCAGCTCACTGCCTCAGAAGCTTTATGAACTGTGAAAGAAAAGCAGTGAGACTGTGACAACATGATTTTTAACATTCCTGTCCTACTCCTCTCTTTTCTTACACCATTATTCTCACTGGCTAAGTCAAGTCCCACAGGTGAGTTATTTATCTTCTTTACAGGGTTAATCTTCTGACAGTTTAGCACCTTGAACCAGCTCACCCTGGAAACTGATGATCGTCATTACTACTACCAGGAAAGGGTCTGCTCCTCTCAGAAGGGCTTTTTCTTAGACCAGACCTGATATAGCTTGTAGGCTGTAGTTTGATGAACACTTGGCAACAGTGCCATTTCTACTTCTCAACACTCACCAGTCCCACACCGTCCTTCACGAGTTCTCCCATCCCTTCAGTCAATTTTCTTCTGCACCCTTCCAGCTGTCATATGCTAACACAGGTTATGCTTTGTAGAAATGGGAAGCAATATTCAAGATAGCTAAAAGAAGACTTTAACATACAAAATTTTTACTTTGAGTCAAATAGTGGAATATTAAAACCCAAGTTGTTTAAGACTGTAGGTGTTGGATGTAGAAGCATTCATTTTGTAAAAGGTTGTGATTTTCCCCTCCATCTTTTAGGTGAGGTTACTGGAAGACATACAAGTTGCTACTTCTAACAGAGGTCAAGACCCATCATCCTCACACCAAAATGTAAGTTCGACAGAGACACTTCATCGTTTCAGTCCTCATGATGCCATGCTACTAAGAACAGACTACTCCACTCACACAAGTTCAGAAACAAGACATTTACAAAGTCAAGAGTCTTTTTCTCAGTCAAGTTATAGTATCACAAATCCAGAGTCACTTCATGGGTCAAATTTGACAGCATTGCTTTCAGCTGCTGACATTAGAAACTTAATGGCCCATGATGATAATTTTGATGAAATTAAACTCATGTCTTTGGCTTTGGAGAATGGCTTTAATACCATAGAAGTTTCTCAGCAATTTGAAGAACCTGGCTCAGATTCAGGATTGTCTTTGAACCCAAGTCACAGCACCGTCTCTTATGCAGTCAGCAGTGAAGGTGCTGTTGAGTACAGTAATGGTGTGAAATCTGCTTCCTTGCTTGGGTTAGGGACTGTTGGAGGCCACTGCCAAGAATACGCTAATTACGGGTATGTGGAATATCCAGGTGACGCAGAGTGTTCTAGAGAAACTACACTTCAGCAGTTTCTTCATAACTACACTTATAATCAGCTGCCAAGTCAAGCAGCACCCGCTCCAGTGCATCAACAGATATGGATGAAGAAACCCAATGAAGTAAAGGGTAGATGCTATAATTCTACTGATACAAAACTTACCAGTGATGAATACCGTGCAAAAGCTCTGAGACTACCATTTTCAGTTGATGAAATTGTGAGCATGCCTGTAGACTCTTTCAATGCCATGATCACAAAGAATCATCTGACAGATACTCAGGTATCACTTCTTCGTGACATCAGACGGAGAGGAAAAAACAAGGTCGCCGCCCAAAACTGTCGGAAACGCAAAATGAATGCTATTCTTAATTTGGAAGAAGATGTGTGTAATCTTCAAACACAAAAGGAGAGCCTTAAAAAGGAACACTCTCAGTGTAGCAGATCAATCAGCCAGATGAAGCAGAAGTTAAACAACTTGTACCATGACATCTTCAGTAGACTGAAGGATGACCAGGGTAGACCTTTTAACCCATGCCAATATGTCATTCATTGCAGTAGCGATGGCAGTGTTTTCATAATACCCAAACAGCTGGTTAAATCTGAGCAGAAACAAGATAATGAAAAAGAGCAGAAACAAAAAGATGGCCAAAGATGACTTTATTTTTCCTGAAAGAGGGGTATTTGTGTGACGGCCTCAGGTCAGTGACTACAGCAGTACAAACAGAAAAAAATACATTTAAGGAGCAAGAACGTTCAAGGGTCTGGCAACAGTGACCTGCTAGAATGTCTACCAGCTGATGCGTCTATATGAGGAAATCTGTTCAGTTTTAATTAAATTGAAGGAGCTAGGCCATCAGTGTAACTGTAGTTATACAGACATATATAAAACTAGGAATTTGGTTTCTAGGGAGAACATGAGTGGGGGAAAAAAAAGCCAGCTTTAGATCAAAGTTACACATGGAAGAAAAACATGATTGTTGTGTACTTGATTCTTAGTTATAGTTCAAAGTGACCTTACTTTTTTATTCTTTGTTAAGAAAAATTGTAGCTCAAATTCATCTTAAAATTCACTGTGGACTTAGGTATTCCTAAGAGATACTCTGTGCTTTGCACTTGCTCAGAACGGTTCTGCTTTCCCAGTTTTCCTTTAAGGAAAGAGGCCCAGGAGGCTGTTGTGTTTTTCCTCACTACTTTCACCTCCATAGCTCCAGGCAAACATAATTTACCCATTTAATTTTACAACTCACAAGGTCAATCTGCAAAATAATCTGATTCACTATTGCCTTACCTTCAGCCTCTGCAACTGAAACACTGTCTCCTTTCTTCAGTGAAAATGAGTGATGGTGAATGAGTTCCTGTTCTGTTTCCTAGTCCATGATGTATTTACTCATGTACTTTCCTACCCCTATTTGAATACCTTCCTCTAGGAGAAATATTGAAGGTTGTTAGCTTTTTAAAACTGGTAATTTTTAATTTTATTTTTATATATATATATATTTTTTAGTTTCCTCCGAATCTTTAAAGTAAATTAAATTGAACCAAACAACTATTTTTCTGTACTTGTGATAATGAGGTTGCACTCCAATAGTGGCTCTGAATGAAGAGAGCTTTTGGGTTTGATACTTATTTGCACTATGAAAAAGACATTTTATTCACTCATGATTATTCAACAATTTACCCTTTTCTATTTTACAACCTGAATAGGGTCTACAAAGATGGCCTAAAAGGCATGTAATGAATGATAAAGAAGGAATGTTGAGGTATATTAGTAAGATTTTTTAATTACTAACAACTGGATAGCAACAAATACTTTTTGTACCTTTTTGTAAACAGCCCATAAACCTGGTATACTAGAAAAACCCTCATTGGTCACACCATGATGACAACGTAGCAACTTCATAGTCAAGTATAAAATACTGCACCAAACACATAAAAACTACACACACACACAAGTTTAAATTCCGAATTAAATGTTTTAAAGAAATAAACTATACCATTAGCATGTAAATCATGTTAAGCAGTAGCATCAAGTGGTACTTCCTAAAAAGGGAGCACTGCCTCGAGCGCAAAATGCACTATTGCTCATCGATAATGAATCAGCCACTTTGTACGTTTTGCTCTGCGTTTTATATTAAAAAATTTATTTGAACAAATGTATCTGTTCTTCAATTTATCAGTTTTGCCACCACCATGAACTAATAGGGTAAATTCACAGCAGAAACTTTCAGACCCTGAAATCTTGTTACTGGTTAAAGCATTAGTGTGAAGCTTATCTATCCTACCTGGTATCGACAAGGAATTTATCTAACTGCTAGTTCATGAACATCAACCAAAACATGTAACAGCAGATATATATGATGAATTGTGAACTTTATTTCTAGATCCAAAGGGTAGAAGTATGTTTAAGGTCTTTAGTTCATGGCCCATGTGCACAAAATTTGACAGGTAACAGGTTGAGCCCATAACTGTAAGAACTAGAAGCCCAAGTATTTTCTGTTTTAGGACCTTGCAATACACAAGTTCCTAGAGTCCTACACGGGAAGGGATTAGAAAGAAAAGCCTACACCCAACTCGGTAACAGCTAAACAGCTGGACATCGACACATGCTGAAAACAAGGAAGCACACTGCAACTCCTTCAGACCACAATCCTAATAAGCAAGCAGCATACTCCAGATGACCCATATAAAGACATGAACCCCAATTCCCTTACCTCAACCCCATCCCGTTACTTCCCATGTGCAATGTGCAGGCAACATGAACTGCCCTCAGCTCATTCCACTCTCATTGCTCAACAACTACATTTAAAAGTTTATGCATGAATCTCAACTTCTGAGAACTCAACTAGCCACTATACCCCTACAATATCTCAGGCAAGTTAACACTGCAGAGAGTTACAACAGCACCGACGACACAGGCACTGAGCTGTACGCCTGAATGCGCCATGACGTTTTCTCAAACTTTCGGCTACCTTCCCAGAGAGAAAACTGTAAGCAGAATTCAGAACAAGGTCATGCTTTTTCAATCAACTGCCATTGTTTCACCTAAAAAGCATTGGTAATTCCTGGCTTTCCTTCCACGACAAGGGCTCCCTTTTAATTTACTTCATACAATGGGTTTATACTGTGTTTCCAACCTGTATACAAAAAGGACACACTGCACAGGAGTCAGGTAGCTATTCAAACCAGCACTGTTAAAGAAAACTTAAAACTGAAATGGTTTTAAGAGACAGAAGCCCCCCCCGACTGAAGTCTGTCGGCACTAGTTCAGTGTCAAGACTGTAATCTTCAAGAAACCGAAATCCAGTGTCCAAACCAGGAACTATGTTGTATGAGACAGGATGTGGTATCACACCCTGGAGCCAATGTCTAGTGAAAAAGCTGTTAGGACTGTATCCTACTTTACTAGATACTAACATGGAAAAAATATCCATCAGCCTGAAGCAAGAACAATGAGAAACTTTTTTTATGGAACTTGTTATACCACTATACAACTGCAAAGCAGAGGTTTGTAGTTAATTCTTTGATGGAACTTTGCTAGTTCCTTAAACACTTTTCAGAACCTGAAGCAAACAGACCTGAAAAAAAATTAATTTCCATTGTAAGAAACACAGAGAACACAAAAGTCAAAGCTCTTAATACAACAACAAAAATTGGAAATACCACTGTCGGTGTTCTCACTGCAATGCTGTTCCCATGCTAAAACTAGTCTGTAACACAGGAAGTGAACTTTTTTGTTGAATTAATAATGAAAAGAGGTTATCCACAAGAGGTTAGAAAAAAGATTAAGTACAAACAAAAAACATGGGCGGCGAGGGAATCATAAAACATGGATCACCTTCCCCAGTACTGCAACACACAACGACAGAGCAGCATTAGCTACTAGCTGCTCTTAGATCCATACCTTTTATACAGAAGCATTAATCAAAACTGAACACAGATGAACCACCCTTTATTAGAATACAGTACCCTAAGCACCACTTGCAACACATCAGGCTGAACATTCACATTCAGGCATACCACCAGTAAGCTCTCATGGAAGAGACATGCTATAATGCTAGAACACGCCACACACTTTGAATGACCACCAACAGCACTGCACTGAAGTGCAGCTTCAGCTTCACATTTTGGTTTTATTCAACAGGCTTGGCTTTTTACAGAAAACTGAAGTTCACACTGTCCTGCTCAAGGCTTACAATCTAGCTTTAGTAACTGGAGTAACAAACTTTGAAGAAAGGGCAAAACAACTTCAAGATTAGTTTGCCTGTTTTAACAGCTATTTGTCCCAAAATACACCCACTACATTTTTATCTTATGGGAGTCAGAAGCATGGTTGTAACAGGAGTGAGGTAGAGGCCTATAAATGAAGCGACACTCAGCACCAGGTTCTAGTGAAAAAATATTTATTAAATAAATCAAATAGAGATGGAAATGCAGCCATCTTAGGTTTTATTACTGTAGCATACCTCATAAAAGCATTGTGACTAACTCCACCAAATGCACTAAACATCAATTTTTATTCAAGAATGCCCAAAAAGGACCATGAAAGATGAAAAGAGGAAGCTGGGGGATGGTGGGAAGAGATGGGCTGGTGAGAACTTAAGGGGAACACCAGTTTTGTAGGACTTGTCCAGACACCTTGTTCATACAAGGCAGCAGCACAGGTCACACTGTTTGTAAACTACATGGTCCCCCAAACCTTGTATGTTCCTAACACTCCCATCAGACAAGTCACACAGCCACTTAGAACAGTTTACTTTTACTGCTGACAAACCATTCTTGGTTAACTGCAGTTAACTCTTGACCACACAAACTTCTGCTCCAAAGCAAAGAAACTACTGTTAAAAAGGACAGTACTTTTATCAACATTACTCAAGAAAACCTTTCTATGTTACACTCTCAGGCATTCCTACCAGTGTAAATGAGAACCTGGCATCTTGAGGAGGAAAAAAAAATAGCACTATTAGAGGTCACTTGCATGACTGTCACTTGAAAACAAACTGAAACGATGAAGGTACAAGGAACATCCTGTTCCAGCATCTCCTGAGCAAATCATCCCTTTCACAAATGTGCTCAAGCTGCCAAAAAAAAAAAAAATCAACTGACAGCTCCTTCAAAATTTGTATGTTTATTTTCATTCCCAGTAGTACCGATTTCATTTCCCAGATAATGCGTACATTTCTTATAAAACTAGAAAAAAAAATTCTTCTTCCCCACATGCGACACAGTTTCTGCTAATTTTACAACGGTCAATTCTTTGATGAAATTTTGCTAGCTCCCGAAACACTCTTCAGAGCCTGAGGCAAACAGACCTGAATAAAGTTTAACTTTCATTGTAAGTAACACAGAGAACACAAAGTCAAAGTAGCCAGAACTGTCGTACAGACCTCTGTATATCACCGCTTTCTAAACTGCAACTCACACGTTTTAGCTTTTGGGATTTCTTTC
The DNA here is from genome assembly GCF_028554395.1 of Pezoporus wallicus. NCBI lineage: Eukaryota > Metazoa > Chordata > Aves > Psittaciformes > Psittacidae > Pezoporus > Pezoporus wallicus. The sequence goes on from NW_026640314.1 coordinate 531,440, forward strand.
TTTCCTCATATAGGTTACCAACAAGTTACTTTCTTTCACACCCTTCCCTCCCCTCAGTTTACTGCAGGAAGTATTTGCCAGGGGCAAGCTGGGCCCAGTACCAATCTGATCCTTAGTTCTTAGTAAGCATTGACCAGCAGTGTTTACCTTACTTTGAAAATTAAGTCAGTAGGAGTGACAAAAACCTATTTATTTGAAATTTAAAGACCAGTAATTGACCACACACAGTTGTTTTTAGTGAAGTTGCTAGCTTTCTCTAACAGGCTGACTCAAAATGGTGACTTCTCTCAGTGAACTGATCAGCAAAACACCATTTGTCACATGCTTAAGAACGTACCAAGAAAGAAATGTCATGAAAGTGCAACAGTATAAGCTTTCAGAACTTGAGATACCCAGTAACTGAGTTTTCACATACTGCCATTCCCTATACACTTCCTTCACGTCACCAGTAAGACCACAATTAAAACATCCTCATTATGGAAAATAGAACATACTTAAATTCGACACCTTGCTGCAAAACTACTGAAAGAGTTTAAGTATCACAAACAGCGAGAAAAAGCATATTATTCCCCTTTGAACCATTGGTTTATTTTTTATTTTTTAATGTTGTATGAAAGTGGACTTGGCAACTGTAAAGAAAAACTTCCATCAGCTAAATCTAAATTACATGACAGAACGCAAATTCCTTATTATCTGGTCAACTCGTTCTGTTGGAAAGAAGAAAAGTAAAGCAGATTTTGTGCATCTTCACTTCCTGCTTCCGCTGCAGCCCACTGGTTACCTATGCAAATATTCTGAAGCGCAATTTAAGGAACAGAAAAAACCTGCATGTGAATCCTTAAACAGTATTTTGAATTCTGTAAGATAAGGTTAAAGATGTTATGATTCTGCTGAAGTTAACCACATAGATTTCAGGTTTACAATAAACTGTGTATGTTAACAGGTTAATAGTACAGACTGAAGATACCTTCCCTCAAATACATTCCCAACTGAAGCTTTCCCAAGCTCACACTTGGGAGTTTGGTTTGGTGTTTTTTAGGGGTGATGTCTTTTCTTGTTGGGGTTTTTCTTTGGCGGGGGGGGGGTGTGGAAGTAATTTTTTGTGGCGTTTCCCCCCCCCCCAAGATGCAGCTCTCAGTAATACAAGTTTTTGTACAGCAGGAACTCTACATTCCATTCAATCTTTTCATACTAAAACCTCTTTACAGGTGAAAAGGATAAGGCTATTATTGTCCTATCACATTCTGACAAACTGTCTTGTTAGTTTCATTAACAGGAAAGAAGAAAGTATTTTTATCAAGTGATATAAAACACAGCCAAAAAGCTATCTTAAAGCAGTTGTGTCCATGAGCAAAAAGATCAATGTTTTTAATCTGTAGCACTGTTTCTCTCACCAGAGAACAGATGGTTATGGTCAGAGATACAAGTTCTGTGAATACACTTGCCAAGCTGATTTTGTTTTAAATCCATCTCAAAATGGAACGTTTCAAATCATGAAAGGGTCTAAAAGCTGCACATAAACATTATTTAATGTTAGACAAACACTAGGTATTATTAAGCATTACACTAGAACTATTTTGGTATAAAAAATACTTTATTTTAAAGCTATGAAAGTTATAAAAATATGTAGTTAAACTTTCTACTCACAGAACGTTTGCTGGTTTAACATTAGTGATTTGTTTCTCCTACCAAACCTGAATTTTATTTGAAAGGTTTACAAGACATTACGACTATAATTTAAAAAACCCAGCATTACAGGGAGCTGTACTAATTGTGATCTTTTACTCATTTAACCTCTAGATTTTTAATGAAGGCAGCAAAAACAACTATTTTCTGATGGTACAGAATTTCTTATTTCTTGAAGCGTTTCTGTGGTTGACCACTTCTTCATTAGTTACCTGCAGCATGGCACCTTCCTGCCAAAGAAAAAAAAAGTGTATCTGAAGATGTTTATCACATATGTCTAAACCAAATTACCAGTAGGGAAACTTCAGCCTTTTTTTTTTGTTTGTTTTTTAAAAGTATAAGCAGTTCACTGGTGTGTCTAACACAAAGGAACAGGACTTTCTTTTTATTTGCCGAGTCCACGTTCTTCAGTAGAAAGCCTTTTAAAGGCAAAGGAACTTGGAAATTAGGGTGTTTTTTGGTTGCCTTTTGGGGTGGGTTTTGTTGATTTTTATGTAAAACCCAAACATAGCCGAGTACACCACCCTTACTCTGAGTTAACTTGTTATTGGTAGATTTTCATTAATTTGAGGTGCAGACACTCAATGCAGTGAGATTAAGGCTGACTGAATTTGGCACTAAGGTTTATTAGCTGCAAGAACTATAAAAAATGGTGGAAACCTCAACATTCTAGCCGATTCCCAATTTACACAATTACACACTTATGAAATACCACCTGCAGTTTTATTTGAAGTTTTCACTTCCCCTCCTAAAGAACTGCTTATGCAGTTGTTAAAAGAATGGACGACACATTCCTTCACAGAGGCAGTTGTATTCTGTGGTGCAATTTTTTCCTTACACGTAAACAGTCTACAGTTACTTGGGAACCTTCAGGATGAAACATGTTATACAAAATAGATTTCAGTAGACAAACAGACATAACAACACAGATCATTTTCAACAGCAGAACTACCATCACCGCATTACCTGGCAAGCACCATAATGCATAGACTCCCAAGAAAAAATAAAACGTTCCAGGATGCAAAAATAAAGTTGTACAATTTAATTAACTTGTGACCTACCATTTTAACTATCAACACCAGGGATGGAACCCTTGCAAAGCTTTACTAATGGACACTTGCAGGTCTCATTTGTTCAACTGTAGCAGTGTACAGTGGCAGCAGTCTATGCTTGTCCAGGGTTCATATCATAGCTAGATTCCAGTAGGAAAAAAATATGTTAAGTAGCTGAAATTAACAAAAATTTGTTTGTAAAAAATTTAATACAAGAAAACAGGATTCACAAATGTCTTTTCAATTGGTAATCGTTAACTCAATTCATTGCTATGTTAAAACTACATAACAATAATCACTATACTGAAAGAATATACTGTAATACAATATTAGTTTCTCAGTTTTGGAACATTAAGAAAAGAAAAGTAAATAAGATCTTACCTAAAGAAGTTTAACTGAAGCTTAGAACTACTTTGCTCTACACCCTCAGCCTTCGTTGGCATCCTTATAAACTACTGTAGTTAAAACTTTGCAGAAATACAGCGCAGCTTTTTAAGACTGGCTGAACTTAGTGACGTTTTCAAGAGTTCTCTTGTACTAGACCTGTGTCCCTGGAAGAGTACCTCGCTGGGGATATTTCCTTTCCTTGCCATTGAAGAAGCAGCATCTAAAAGATCTAAAAAGGTGTTTCTCCTTGCAGAGATATCCCTTAAGTTATCTAGATACTTTAAACCTGATCATTTACAGACAACATACTTTTTTTTCTGACCAACATTTAATTTTACATGTACAACAATAGCTTTATATTATTTGTGGGACCTTATACTACCCCACTCCTTGCCTTATTTTACAATATCAAAAAAAAATCTAAAATTACACAATATTTCCTTTAGAATTATTTTATTAAATCATAAATGTACAACAGCTTCTTAACTCTACACACGCACTTAAATTTTAAAAGGAAAACGTTATGTCTTATTACACCATGATCCTGGCTAATAGCTTTTCAAAACTTTGAGAAAAATCTTAAAAAAGGTTTCACATGTCACCTGAAACTTACAAATTTAACATTATCAAAGGAATGCTTCTACACTTACAAAGACCACTAGAAAGAAACAACAATTAAAAAGCTAAGAAACTGTCTCAAAGGCATTTTTACAATCCTTCCTCCACAGTAAGGTAATGTTATTAAATAATCCAAATCCATTCACAAAATGGCTCTCTGCATCTGCTCTGGTGTCTTCTGCCATATCACTGCATATTTATGCATGACTGAGATAAGTGTTTCCTTAACAATGTTATTTCGATAACCTGAAGCTGTTCTGTTACCTCTGGGCTCTCATCCTCTCCTATTTATACAGTGAAGCCTGTTTCAACAGAAGTAAAGAGTAAAAAAATAGGTTATGAAATTATTCATCTAACCATTTTTTAAAGGAAAGATAATATGATCCTAAAAAGCTTTTAACTCCTGTAGCTACTCTCAAGAATCACTGCAATTTTAACACTTAGAAACATACTTACCCATAGCATGCTTGCAGAAACTCAGTAACGGCTCCTCCCTCCATATCCACCACTTCCTCCACTGCCCCCGGGACCATAGTTTCCTGCAATTGCACAAAACCAAGAAAGAGAGCAGTTACATCATTTACATTTAGGAACGCTTTTGGTTCTGCATGAAGATTAACATCACTTTATTTCCCAGAGACAGCATTATACAGCAACAGTTTTCAAGTTTTGCTGTCTTCCTCCAAACAGCCTCCAATACCTGCCACAAAAATTACATCCCAAACTCTTGGAAGATTCAACAGTGCCACGTGCAATTTGATGCAGTGTATTGTCTTAAGACTGTGAGGGTTGACGTTATTTGCATGGTAACACCTTACAAATACAGGCTTTTGTGTTTCAGTTTCTGTTTCACAAACTTTGTGCCATATTAAGTAACATTTGGACACCAAAAGTAGAAGGTGTCAGAAGAAGTGATGCTGGTGGGGGGAGGAAAAATCCCAGAAAGTTTAGTAGACATTAACTAGGCTTCCCACAAGTAGTGTGAACTGACAGCAAAGAACACGAGACTTAGCTAAAAATCTTTACAGACTGGAAACTGCAAAACATTTCACTGTTCTGGAAAAAGCTTTTAAATATCTTTAAGCTTTTACATATCTTAAAAAAAAATAGTAGTAATAATTCTTCCCAAGACAAGCTTGTCACAGTGTCAAGAAATTGTAGCCAACTTGCTACAATGAGTACTGCACTCCATCTCTTTTAGAAGTTACCCTATTTTTACATATCAATTTTAGAGTCATAGAATGGTTTGGGTTGGAAGGTACCTTTACAGACCACCTAGTTCCAACCCCTGCCCACCATGGGGAGGAACACCTTCCACTACACCAGGCTGTTCAATGCCCAGTCAACCTGCCCTTAAACGCCTCAAGGGATGTGACACCCACTTCTCTAGGTAACCTCTTCCAGCGTCTTGCTACCCTCACTGTAAAGGATTTCTTCCTTCTACCCTTTCAGTTCAAAACAGTTACCCCTTGAATCTTAGCTTCCACTTCTTGAAAAAGACTAAAAAGCCCACCCACTCTGGTTCCAAGACAGGTCACGACATATACAATACCTCCACCATATGGTCCCCCCATGTTCCTGCTTCCACCAAAATTCCCACTTTTCATTGGACCATAGTTTGAAGGTTGTTGGTTGTAGTTTCCAAAATCATTATAGTTTCCACTTCCATAATTGCCTGTGTTATCAAGACAAAAGTGTAGAAAAATCTAGGTGAGCTAAAACACAAGTCACTCAAAGTTATCTCATCATTAGCATTTTAAATTAAAGTACAAAATCACACATGTCACTAGTATATGCAATGAACCGCTTTTTAACCATTTTATACTATTCAGAAAACAAGAATTTCCTTAAACATTTACACCTCCTACTCACCCACCACCCATCTCAAATGAATCGCACTAATTTACAACCGAGATGTTAGGTCATTTCAAGCCAGTACCTCCTCCATAGTTGTCATAACCACCTCCATAGCCTCCACCCTGGTTGCCATATCCAGGTCCTCCTCCACCATATCCTCCTCTTCCTCCTCCATAACCAGGACTGCCACCGAAGTTGCCACCTATGACAATATAATCCTTTAAAATAAACTTTTCAGTATAGGAGGGCACCAAATTACATAGAATCAGAGGATACTTTTCTGTTTAGACATCTACAGGGGAAGAAAGAGTCAGAATTCTGTAAAGAAATTTCTATGAACACTTTTAAAAAGCAAAACCCACCAGTCAAGACTGCCTAAAAGCTTCAATTAAAAGGCTTAATTAAAAGCCTGACTTTTCCCAGGAAATTTAAGAAAAACTACTGCTCTAAAGAAAAGGGTACAGTTGTTGAAGAAATAACCATACAATTTGCCATATATAGAAGCTTATCATGAGCCAACAGCTGAGTGTGCTTCCTGAAAGCCAACAAAATGGTCTTGTCAACTAATACAGGATTTATACAAATGTTAAGTGAATGTAGAAATATTTCTGATTGGAAAACAACCACCACCACCGTAAACTTACCTCCAGGTCCTCCACCATATCCATTATATCCATCACCAAATCCACGGCCACTTCCATATCCATCTGTTGGAAAAAAAAACCCGGAAGTATTTAAATTCAGCTGTAGCAAACTAACTGAATTCTCAAACCCCTATGACCTTAGGGACAAAACCTCGAAGATTATCAAGCACACGTACACACTCTTGAATTTCGAAGAACAGCTGTTAAATAACACATCCAATCACTGCTTTACATCTTCCATTCTCTTGCATTCGTAAGGTACATAAGTTCTAATTTTGGACATGGCCCTTCCACTGTAAAGGTCAGGCAAGTGCTGCATAGAATTGCAGAGATGAGATCTCGGAATTCCATACTGATTTTTTTAATTTAATTTTGCCTTTAAATAAAATCTTAAAAAAAAAAAAAAATAATTTACTGAATATCCATGTAATTAATCTACATACTCCAGAAGAGGTCTGTAAGTCATTTTTCTCAAACTTCTCCAACTGCTACAGCTACATTTAAACTAAACCACAGTAGCTTAGAAAATTATCCAGAACTGGAAAGACAGTATAAATAAGGAAAAAAAAAAGTGCTACAAACATGCCTGTCTTACCGGCTCCCCCTCTGAAATTGCTGCCAGGCCCCGGACCAAAGTTGCCACCACCTCCACGTGCATCACTAAAACCGAAGTTCCCTGTAAGTTTCAACATTTGTAAGCAGTGAGATCATGGAAAGTGAACACAAACATCAACCACAAACCACTACCCGTTACTTGTACATACCTCCTCTCCCACTCCGAGAATTTTGAACTTCCTGCATTTCCTGTCTAGAGAGAGCTTTCCTTACTTCTGCATTATGGCCATTGATGGTGTGGTACTTCTGCACTGTAAGCACATCAAATAGATATTATCAGCATTTAAGTACTAATCTGGCAACAAGCAAGAATATCAGGCTTCCAAAAATTAAGCTATTTTCAAATTAATCCATACATATTCCAGGTAATTACCCCCCCCCCCCCAACCAACAAAAGAAAAAAAAACAAAAAAAAGCAGCAAACAAAACCCCATACTATTTTTTAAGCAAAGAAGCCAATACTTACTAATTTAGTTTCAGTTTAGCTTAAACCATTACCATGACTGCAAGGATTAATACTATCGAATGAGTGAAATGAAGCTTACTTACACACAATTTTATCAACCGGATCATGGTCATCAAATGTAACAAATCCAAACCCTCTCTTTTTACCAGACTGTCTGTCAGTAATGATTTCAATAGTGTCAATTTTTCCATATTCCTCGAAGTAGTCACGAAGGTGGTGCTCTTCAGTGTCCTCTTTAATACCACCAACGAACAGTTTTTTCACAGTAACATGAGCACCAGGTTTTCCAGATTCCTGTTAGAATTGTTTTACATTATCACAAAGGAAAACAATTTCACAAATCACTATTTTGCCAGGATTTCAGGAATGGAATACTAAACTAAGATTTCCCCCTAGCAATGCATATCCCTGCAACCCTGCCGGGGAAGCTTTCTGAAAAGGAAGTAACATGGGGACATTGAGGTTTTTCCTCCCACACCTTTATGTCAAAGCCTCAAAAGCACTGAGAAGTGCTATAAAATACATGAAAGTCAATAAAAAGCCTTTAAACATAAAGGCACATCAGCTTCCTCTGCCCTTCACCCAACAGCAATGAAACCCACATTCCACTGGTATCCACAGCAAAGGTCCCTCAACCTCAGTGAGCCCACAGCTGTGCATTTTAACCCTTATTCAAAATATGAAGCAATTCCTCACACTCATAGACTACTTTTACCATTTGAGCATGATATCCAAGCTGCTACATCAGTCAAGAATGTCTTGTTCCTACAGCTTAGCAACAGCTTTGTGTGTATGAACAGTATGCATGTATACTGATTACCCCCTTCCAAATGCTAACCAACCCTGCATTCTGCAGGGAACAGAAAGAAAACCAGTAAAGCTAAAACTCTGGCTACCAGTGGTTGCTATTTCCATTTCCCTTGACCTCTTGGACAGCTTATTTAATCCAGTTCATCAGTCCAAATGTATTAATAAACACCTGGGTCCACCCCTGAACTCGTAAACACTCTCAGAGCTTCCACAACACAGTAAGCAGAAATAACCTAGAATCTACACTTGCTCAAGTACCTCTGTGCCACAGTAACCTGGCTGTTTACTGGTTCACTGCATTCCTATGTGCATACCTAATTTGTACCCTGAAGTTTTAAAAATCAGTATGCCTGTGGCTAAACCCAGAATAGTCCTAAGGTGATTTTGTACACCACCACTGAAGAAAGAAGTTTCCCTACTACACACTCTACTTTTAGCTATTTTGGGTTACATACCTTTTAGAAATACCCAAAATGTTGGAATAGAGTCAGAAGTGACTGACAGAAGTTTATTAATTTGAGGTTTAACAACAATAACCATTTCAGACAAGAATTAGTTTGGAATCTGCACAATCCCTGGCATTCAACATTTTTTCACTAACAATACTTTGAGACCCCAGCTGCATCCCTTGCATACACAATTCTACACCCAGAGTAATTTCATTGTAATAATAAACATTTATGTAATAGCGTCATTTAACAGACCAAATATGTGGGAATTAGTGCCCCAACTATGCATTTTAACTAGAAAATTTAAACCCAGGCAATTTCAAACAAGAACAAAGCTTAACTGTCCCACTGATACAGATATTCCTTTTTCAAAGCATGAAAACTATCTGCTTTCAAAGCCACACTTACCTCTCTAGCCACAGCTCTCTTAGGCTCAACCACCCTTCCATCAATTGTGTGAGGTCTTGCAGCCATGGCTGCATCAACTTCAGCCATGGAGGAGAATGTTACAAAACCAAACCCCCTTGATCTTTTGCTTGCAGGATCCCTCATTACCTAAAACCGATGAACACATTTAAACAATTTCTACCTGTCTCATGTTAAGCTTAAAGACTAATATTTGGAGAAAACATGTAAACTTAATTTATATGTTCCTCTATTTGATTTCAAAACGATTATAATAAAGCAGCAGGCTATGCTGAACCACCCATGCTGAACGTACATGAATGGCACTGCTTGGCATCACTGAAATTCAAACCACTCTTGTCCTCCATGACTACCTGTAACTCCAAAATGCTCCTCTATCATGTCACATTCATTTATATTTATGTTTGTTTTCACAAAAAAATCAAACACAGTTTCTTTAAGATTTCTGAAGACCACAGACTTTATGATGTATTTACTGTCCCCAAAACAAATACAGTGTGGGAACTTCTGCAAGAGTCACAGTCTCTAGAGGTATTTAAAAGACAAACAGATATGGTCCTTAGGGACATGGTTTAAGGGTGGACTTGGCAATGTCAGGTTAACAGTTGGACTAAGGATCTTAAAGGTTTTTTTTTTTCAACCTAAATGATTCTATGAAAACATCATACATAAAGACACCCTTTTCCAGCTCTGCTGAGGCTGTTTACAGCATCAGCTTCATGCCGAAGGTTACCAATCACACAGATGGAATAGTTCTGTGTAAGCACTTCCTAACGCACTTCAACCAATGACACCCAAGTTAATGTTAAACTGCTGAAGTCCGTGGTTATAGAGATAATCTGAGAGATTTACAGGAAACAGATTGTGAAATCTTCCTAGAGTTCACAAAGGAAAGCCTGAACACAGCTTCAACAGACTGGATTCTTTACTAATCTATCTACTGTACATGCAAGAAATTTCATATTCCGCATTTCCGTTAAGCTACCCAGGAAAAAAAATCCCCACTTCTGCAATTTCTAAACATTCTGTATAAGCTTTGTGCACTAGTATGCCAAACTTACCACACAGTCTGTAAGCTTTCCCCATTGCTCGTAGTAACTCCTCAAGCTTTCCTCTGTTGTTTCAAAGCTTAAGCCGCCAATGAACAGTTTGCGGAACTGCTCCTTTTCCCTCTACAGAAAAGAAGATTACATTAATGTAATTAACAATAGGCCCTCTGCACCAGCATAATTAAGACACTAAGATATGTCATGTCAAAAACCATCATCAACGTCATTTTTCAAAACCGGGCATGGCTTTTCTAGTGTTCTACCATTATTCAAGAAATGACGCAATTATTCAATGATATGGGTCCACTTTTACCAAACAGATTTTAGTAATGTATTGTTTCCATCTCTCCCTTGAAATATCAGAACAAGGAGACATAACTGAAGACTTCCAGAATATTCCTATAAAAATCTTGAGGAAATGCTTTTTAAAGAAAAACAAAACTGAAAGTTCTCATTACAGATAACCATGTGGAACAGAATTGTACAGTATGAATGAATTTGTGTTATCTATAAAAACCCCTAACATTCTGGCTCAAGTTGTTGTAGATGAATACCATTCATACTGCTTACCCAGGGCATTAAAAATAAGGTGTTGCTGGAGCATCTGTAAAATTAACCTGGGATCCTGTACCACTGGAATTAACGGTAAACCTATACAGCCTCAACAGCACCAGTATCAAAACTAAGTGGATTCCCTTTGAAAATACAGATGCAATACATATCTGCATATATGTCCAGTAATATAAATGATGCCTTTAGTAAGACTCTGTTCTATCACCTTTCAGAATTATTATCCTTCCATTTGTTCAGCAGAAGCTTTGGCTGTGATAAGTATGTTATTAAAAAACCCAAGACAAATAATAAGGTATTGCATTTACTACTCTGTATGCTTTATATCAAAGCAGGAAGGACAATCTTCCATCCTCTACAAATTCAAAATACTATTAATACTAACTTTTTTGTACTAAGGAGGCATCATAACTGTAGTTCTCTACACACAACATACATTTTTCAATTTCACATGTCAAATAGCAGTAATTAAAAAAAGTGCACTAGAAGTGTTCCCTTACACAAAATCTAAGATTTCAGAATGTTGTTTGAAAGAATTGTCCTGCTAAGGACAAGATAATGGAAATGCAGTATTACTTCAGCTTTATACTGTTAACTAATTTTAAAAGTTAAGAAAACCGCTTGGGTTTGTTTTCATGTCTTCTTTAGGGTGGTGGTTGTTTTTCAAACCCATACACTGCATAGTCAGCTGTAACTAACAAACACAACACGACCTGAACATTAAGATAAACATTAAAAGGAAACTGGACAACCAATGAAAAACCATGAAATCTGGAAAATAAACTAAATAGTTCACAGTGCACAAATGCTTCAGAAGTATGAAGCCAATCTGTGCATGGACCAAAATGTTTTCTGGAGTTGTGCAGGGCAGGCCTGGTTCTAGATGCATGTAGATGCCAATTACTGAACCCAACACTGAGTAAGGTTTTGCTCAAACAGATCACACTATTACTAGCTTGAAATGCTGCAGTGTGACACATAAGTCAACTAATCAGTTTAAATGTCTCTTAAAAACATTTGACATCTGCTGTTGGATGTAGTAAAGCAGCACAGAAGCTAGTACTGTCATCCCCCACCCCATACATACAGGCAAAATTAGACATGAGAGTTTAAAAGCAGCAAACCCATATTACGTCAAGTTTCCTTCACCTCATCTCTTAAAAGGAGTAAAGGATACTGCATGCCAGACTTGGACTAAGAAGTCCCATGCTGCAAGTTATACTACCATTTATAATTTGAGTAGGCTAGCAGAAAAATAATTTTAAGCAATGATACTGCAAAAAAAAAAAAATCCTGCCTTTAAATTATTTCGTATCTCCTGCTTGAAAATTATTAGGGACTACTTGCTACAAAAGACACTTTTCCCCATATAACTGTTGTGCGTCTAACAAATGCAAGTTTATATTCTTAAAAATTTTGCAAATCAAGCAAGGAAGTAGGCAGGTAGGATTTGTCCAGTTAAGCATTAGTTTTACCGTTGAAAACAGTTATAAACACGTAAATGAAACTCAAGGAAAGAATGGCATCTACTGGCTGAAACAACTGCGTTTTTTTAAAAGGGACAAAACACATACCACACATTACTAATAAACATTAAGCAGGATAGTAACACGCTTTATAGACATTCAAATTACTAGTAACAGCAACTTACCATGTATTATGCAATACATGTCCTACCCAGAACGACATCTAGACACCACACAACAGGACACAGCAATAACCAAATTCACACTACCAGTTCTTCAACTAAAACCACTGCGTGAAAATATTATAAACACGTTGTTCTACTGATACATGCACAGCCTCTGGATGTGGAGAGACTATGCACCTTAAATGTATCAGTTTTAAGCTCTGGTTAGTCTAAGCATTAACCTCCCACCAGGGTCCAGAGAGCTCTGACCATGTGATGTTTAGGCTGAAGCTGTAAAATGCACAACAGAAATTGTAACTTCAGTCCTCCTTAAAATTCTGCTGAAACCCCCTATTTAGTAACACCCCCACCCCCCCCCAGTATAAAAGCTGTAAAAAAAGCCTCAAGATTTGCATAGTACACTCTGTGGCAGGAACAGAATGCAAATGAACTCTGTAGGGTCTTCATTAGCGCTTATTTCAGGCCTTCCTTCGCAGGCTTAAAGCAACACTTGAAAGGGCTTAACAATGTGCAGCCTTTACTGGAAAATCACCATCAGAGCAAGAAAATGTGTCGCGTATAGCAACAATGTGCGCACAAATACTCCAAGCTGACCAGACTTCTGCAGTTAAGAAACCGAGTAACAAAACTGCTTTTGAAAGAAAGACAAGCGAGTAGGATGTCTGAATTACGATGGCGAAGCCTGCCAAAGTAAAGCTAGGTTTACTAGTCCCGAACAGATCCCTCTCTAAGCGTTCCGTCAGCCCCAATTCGTTCGGCAGGGCTTTTTTGATGTAGCGTCCGGGCTCTCTCCCTTCCCCCGCCTATCGTTATCACGAGTGAAGAGGTGACCGTGCCGGCTCCGCCATGTGGCAGAGACCAGCAGAACAGGGCCCAGCAGCTAGGAGGGGAAAATGGCGCCCAGCAGCAGCCGCCGCCCCCAGGGACAGCGATACGGCGAAGTTAACAACTTTTGGAAAGATCAAAGCCCAATTGATAAAAAAACAAACAAAAAGCCGCCCACAAACAAACCAACCCACCCCAAAGTAAACAAAAAAGGCCCCCTGGAACCTCGAACCGAACGGCAACCAAGCGCTGCGAGCCGCTTCTAGCGTGCATCTAGGAATGCACGGAACCAGGAAAAAGGCTTTTTTCGCCCCCCCTACACGACACGACCGCAGCTGCTGCCGCGGCCCGCCCCGCCTTACTACCTTTCCCGACACCGGAGCCATCCTCACAGCCTCACGCGCCGACGGACCTCAGAGCCGCCATTTTACCCCTCCCCCTCGCCACCGCCATTACTAGCAGCGCCACCCCGGCAGCCCAGCTCCTCGCAGGGAAAAAGCGACCCCCAGATCGCGCACTGACTTACCCTAGAAGAGCTGCGGCCCCCTCCTCCAGCGGCACCTTAACGGCAGATCGGCTAACGGGTACGTTAAGCGGTTTAAAAACTCGCCCCCAGCGGCTACCGCCTCCTCTCTCGCCTGCGTTACTAGCCCCAACCTCCGCTTCCAGAACCTTCCTCCCCGCTTAACGCTACCTCTTCGGAAAGTCATCCAGCCCACTAGCCGCAGCGCGCCGACCGGCAGCCCCCCTTGTACCGACAAGGATTATCCCGCTCTTAACACCCAGGCCCAGAAAAAAAATCACTCCGAACTCAAAACCAAGCGTGCCACCCTTCTTAAAAGCAAACTCTGGATTTATCCCTTTTTTTACGTACCACATTCTTCATGGTTTAGGTATTCCTGCTTGAGAGTACCGTACAACCGGTCAATAATGGCTGCCCTGTTACGTAATTTGAAATTCAGCTCCACGTAGTGCTAGCGCCCTCCTTCTCCAACCAGGGCTCGCGTCCGAGGTTTGAGTTAAAAAAAAAATTTAAAAAGCTTGAATCTGGAGCTTAAATATCTCCAGAGGGGCAGCAGTAACGCCCCTACGTCTTTTTATCACGTAATAAAAACTCATCAACTCCGCTAGTAATGGCTGTCTCCGAAATGAGCCGAAGGAGTCGTCGTCGTCGAGCTTATCCGTTTCGACAGCCGCCGGAAAAAGCCGAAACGGCAATGGAAGCTCACTCGACTCCCTTCGGCAATTTCCGGAACTTGCCGAAGATGACAGAGCAGCAGTCGGAGCCTGCTCGGCAATTTCCGGAGAATCAGACGCAGCAAGTCCTCGGCTCTCCAGCCCGTTCGGCAATTTCCGGCAACGGAAGAGACTCGCAATACGGGCCGAAGCGACCCCGATCGCGACTGGCACCGTGTCGCTTTTTTTTTTTTCTTTCCGGAAATTGCCGAACGGCCCCGAAAGCTCAAGCCTCGAAGCGCGTGGTTATAATTAGCCGAAGACGGCCTCGTATTGCTCCCCCCCCCCCGTTGCCTTCCCCTTAGTCACCTGTGGTGGTGGCAGGGATCAGGCGAGCGCAGAGTGGAGCGCACCCCCGTGATCTCCCCCGGTCGCTGCCGGCCTAGCCCCTTCCCCCTGGGCAGGAGGAAGTGATAACTACCCATATTTCGGCGCCAGCGCCGCCACACCGCGGGGGCCCGGCAGCCAGACTTCGCCGCAGCCTGCTCCGCTCTACCCGCACCGCCGACGCCGGGCGCGCCGCCCGCTTCGGCAATCCGTTCTTCCTTCCTTTCTCCCTCCCCTCTCCCTCCCTCTTTTCTCTCTTCGGCGGCCCCGCACGCACCGCGACAAAGGGTGAGTGCTGCCGCCCGGCGCACCAGGGAAATGGCGCTGGAGCGACTCCTTTCTTCCCGCCCCCTCTTCTCCTTCTCCCCCTCCCCCCTCAACTCCCGGGGAAAGCCAGCACGGATCCTCCGCAACCGCAGCGAGGCTTCACCAGCCGACCCCTTTCCCCACTAACGAAGAGCTTCCCAAACTCTCCTCCACCCCGCAGAGCTTTCCGAACCCACTCCCCTGCTCCTCGCTAACGACTAGGCCTCCCCACCGCAACGCGGGAAATGGCCGAGCTCCAATCGTCCCCCCCATCTCCGCCTCAACGAGCTTCAAACACATCCTAGCGCTCCCTACCCATCCTCCCCGCTCCCAGAGCTCGCCGGGGCCACCCTCCCGCCCTGAGGGCCTCGCTCCGCTGCGGGCGGCGCCCGCTCCGGCCCGACGCGCCCTCATGGCGGCGGCCATCATGGCGGCTGCAGTTACCGGTCGCCGTGGGCCCGTTCCCCCCCCCCACCTTACCCAGTCGCTTTCTCTGTCGCCGCGAGGCATCTTCCTTCTTTTGGACGCCTGACGCGGTCCTGCACTAGCCCCCCGTTGGAGAGACGTCTTGGCCCCCCTCCTGTGCTGGCGGCGACGACGGTACGAGGTTGCAGCTCGCGCGTAGGCGGCGTCGTGCGCTCTGCCCCGTCAGCCGCCGGCGCGCAGTGCTCGGCCAGCCCAGCCCCGCCACCCGCCGCGCCCGCCCTGCGCTGCGCCGCGCCGCCGCTCCCCACCCCCTCCCTCACTCACTCACTCCTTCCCTCCCTTCCTCCCTCCCTCCCCCCACCCCCCGCCTCAACCCCCCTCAGATGTCGCTGTTGCCGCCGCTGCTCAGTGCGCGCAGGGCGAGAGCGAGGAGGAGACGCCAGACCTGAACGGCTGGGCACCATTGAAGTCTGTATCCTTCTCTCTCTCCCTCTTTCTCTCGCTGCAGCCGCCTCCTATCCCCCTCTTCTCTCCCCATCCCCGGCTCCCCTTCCTTCTGCGCCCCAGGGCCTCGCCTGTGGGCCGCCGCGGGTCGATGCGGGCACAGCCCTCCCGCCTTCCTCCCCACCCCGTTAGTACACCGCCGCTTCTTTGGCGGTGGGGGGTAACGGGCGGAGCAGTGCTGCCGGGGGGGCCTCGGCCTCGGCGGTTGCACGGTGGTTGGCGGCCCGCATGGGAGAGAAGGGAGGGAGGGCCCCGGGGCTAGCGGGCTTTACCGCGGGGAAGGAGGGTTGAGCCGGGGGGCGGGGGCAGCGGCACCCGCGCGGCAGCGGCGGCGGACACGCTCGGGAGACAAAGCCAGCCCGCCACCGTCGAGGGGCGGCCCCCGCGGTCGGGCGGCCCCGCTCCGGGAGGTGGCGGCGTGCGCCGGGCTCGGGGAAAACGTGGCGGGGTGGGGGAGGCTGTGTGGAAAGGGGCCCTGGCGGCGGGGGCGCGGCTGCTCGGGGCGAGAGCTGCGGGACCGTTCCCCCGGCCTTCGCCGTGTGGCGGCGGATCGGCCCCGCGCCGCCCGGGGCAGCCCTTTTAGCGCGCCCGCCGCGTCCCCGCCTGCCTCACGTGCGCCCGCCACACGCCCGAGGCGCGGCCTCTCCCGGCAGGCCTCCTCCGCAGGGCTGCTTGTGTTCTGTTGGGGGGTGGCATCATGGCGGGGGAGGGGGGGGGCGGGCGGGAGAGGTGTTATTATTACTATTGTTTCTTTTCCCCTTTTTCCTGCCTTCGAACGGGGACACGGCAAAGCCCCTCTGCACTGGGGCCCTGGCCCCTGGCCTTCACTCCCCTTACGTTCCCCATCGCCTATGGGGCTGCCAAAATCCACCTCCTGTGTCAGGGGAGAATTGGGGGAGGATTGCTGAATCCGGGAGGTTTCCTGGCCTTGCAGGACTCTCCTCTGCCTTGCCCCCCGGCATATGGGGAGTTCTAACAGTTCTATAGTTTGCAGTGGGGAGGGGACAGTACATGACTGAGGAGGTGGCCAGTATGAGAAATGGCATGGAAAAGGGGATGGATTCTATTCAACATCATTTCTGTAGGTTAAATATGTAGTATGTACAGCTTAGCTGAGTTAACATTGCTCTAGGACCTTAACTCTTGCAAGCTTGAGCATCAGAAGGCAACGTTATAGTTGCATTAAGATAAATATTTGCTGTTCGTAAAAATTTACTACTATGTAAGAGTAATGGGTGACTCATTATTAACACCACAGATATGTAGCTGCTCCCCACCAGAAATATACCTAGTATATACCTAGGTATATCTCAATTAACTGCTAGAATCTGAACTCCTATTCCATTGGGTTTAAGGAAATAAGCATCCCTGATGGTCCTCCCCCTTTTCCCTTGAAACATAACTGTGCCTTAGAAGGCCTTGGGGGAAAAAAACCCTTTTTTCAACCGTATATACCACTTTGTCATATCATTTATCCTGGCTAGCATAATGGTGCATTACTGGGTTATGCCAGATGAAGTGGTAACCTACTTTTTGTTCTGGATTCAATCTTTATTAGAAACGTTGTATGCAGTGATTACATGGGGGTTGGAACAAGGACCATGCTTGTATTGGGATGCCTTTCTTTGAGTAATGTAAACTTCCTTTTAATTGTCATGCATTTTTCTAGTAAAAGCTCTGCAAGTCTGCAATAAAAATGGCCTCCAATAAAACTACATTGGTAAGTTCATGCACACCTAAAGTATGTAAGGATTTAATCAACATATTTTTCTTCAGACTTATAACTTGGCATCTCCATTTAAAAGATACATCCACATCTCCCCTCCCCAGCATTGTTCTGACCAAAATTTCAGATCCAGAAAGTAAGGCTACTAAAAAGGACATTGGCTTTAATAAATCTCCCATTTCTGAAGAGATTTGTTGGGAAAAAATATTAAAGGACTGCACTGTTTCATCTGTTTTACAATAGAGAACACTAAGGATTTTATTTTTTTTTTTAGATTCCTTTCAGCACACCATGTACTTCATCATATATGTAGAAAATAATATCCAAATCATGTATTCATTTAATTTCTCCCAGTGTACTTGGGGAAAATCAATTGCCTGAAAAAGGCAAATGAAAAATAACATTATTGGGAAATGATGTGGCGTAGTTAAGATGCCTTTTGAAATGATTTTTAACAAATAACAGTTTCTTTGAATTTCATAGGAGCAGAGATTATCAGATGTCAACCCCTCCTGGACCGTTTTAATGATGCATTCATGGATCTCAAGTCCTGTAAAGCTTTGCTTGACATTAAAATATGGACTTCTAAGGGCAGTTGGTTGCTGGTTGCCATTCAGCTAATAATTATATTGTTTTACGAGAGACAGAACTGAAAACGTAGAGTATGAGATGCATCTGAGGTTGAGGTGGGGAAGTAAGCTGAAATACACATGTACAATTCAAAATTTGGATAGCAAAACAACTGATTCATAGTGCTCTCAAAAGGCCTATACTTAAATTTACTGAAATGATTACTGGTTGACCCAAGTAGAGATACATTAAAAACTTGTATTAACTCCTGGCTTAAAAGTGCAATGGAGTGCTTCCTTTGTACTGCACAATAAGAAACTATTTTAAAAAAATTTTAACCAAGGTCAGTGTCTGAACTTCCTGTTAGTAATTGGTTGTCCAGTTTTCCCTAATTCAAGGAATAGAAGTAGTTAGCCAGCCTGGGGAGGGCATGCCTCAGGGAAAGGAAAGAATCTGTGAATGCAGTATTTTTAATCTTTCGATGTTTACAGAAGAATTTTGCTGCACAGGTCAGGAAAGGCAGTTATGGTTCCCATGGGAACTGTAACTAATTCTGCTTCATTATGTATCTGCATGCAAAACCTAAATGTATTAAGGGATAGCATAGCTCTGGAACTATAATTCCTATTTTTAACCTTCTGTGTGTTAAAACCCTTCACCACAGTGTCACATCAATGTTTTAATCATGCCCCTTAAAGAAAGTGATCAGCCACACACCTGCAACCCTCATATGTGACTTTGGAATGCAGGAAGGGAAATGGGCCATAGAGGATCTGTTCAGTGATCAGATGCTCAAGTAACAGCTTACATGTGACCCTAGAGAAGGAAGCTTCAGGGGGTCTAGTGGCCACTTCAGTCATTATCAGCGAGATTTACATTGGCTTGTATAGTCTCAGAATGTACAGGCTTTTAACAAATGTTCAGTATTTCTGCAGGCTCTGCAATCAAGTATTACTTTAATAGGTTGGAAAGGCTCAAGAGTTCGGAAAGCAGTGCTGATGTACACAAGAGCTAATTGAATCTCTTAAATATTTAAAACAAAAAGCAACATGCTCTCAGTTTTGTTATTTCTTACTGCACTTCAAGAAAAAAATACAGATCCCCATGACATGCATTTTCTCCTGTGGAAGACTCTCTAGATACTTAAGTCTTAGAAAGTAAAAAAAAAAAAATGTTGCTTTGATACAGAAATCCAAAACATTTATCTTTAAGTGACAAGAATTAGTGAAGCCGAAAAGCGTACCAGAAAACAATCTTCCATTGAATCAAAGAATTTTAGTGCAACGGAGAACACAGATGGAGATATTCCCCACTTGTAGCCTGCTTGCCTCATCACCAGTAATTATAATGTTATTACTATGGTATAGTGAGTCTGTCTTGTTTGGTTTTTATTTTTCTCTTTTATTTTTATTTTTTTTTTTTTTGTTCATGTGTTTTCCTCATTTCTGCCTGTTTCTCTTTTTCGCACTTCTGTTTCTGGAACGAAGCTGCCTTCATAGAAGCATTGGACATCTCCATGTTTTAATTTTCTTTCAATATCAGTCTTACATTCTTTTTCCTGTGGAGGCAAAAAAAAAAGCCAGTGTGCTTAAGTTGACACTTTTCAGACATGAATGCTGTGGTCAAAATACACCTGGGATATGCAGGCAGTTAAAATCTTAATTGGAAATACATGCTCTGTTTTAGATAATCTCTCTTCTGTGCTTCAGATCAAAACAAATGTTGCATGAGATATAACCATATACAGAAACTTGCTGTTTGAAAGAGAAATTTGAAACTTTTCCTTCTCCTTGTTGTTTACACCTTCAGTTTCTGCTAACCAGAGTAAAGCTGTTTTGGGGAGTGGGGTGGAAATCAGTTATGAAAAATAAGGGCACAAAGACATGGCTTTGGAAAGAAAGAATTGGCCTTAAATCTTCAGTTTATAAAAAGAACAGGTTTTTTTTTCTAATGTACATATTTTTTATTTTTACCTTTCACCACATCAAGACAAATTCCTACGAAGTGTAAAAACCTGCTTCACAGTATTCTCAAACCAACCTGCTTTCATTCTAGAGAGGATTAGAGAAAGGCCATCATGCAACTAGATGTGCTCTGAGATTTATTTTTTGCTTGTCTGTTTTCTGTTCTATAGGAAGTGCATTAGTGAGGAATTAGTTCTGTCCACTTTGATTTAGGGTGCTGCACGAGTATACGTTTTAGGAGCTTAATCCTGCTCCCATTAGTTTATGGCTGCCACTTTAACAATTTCCTTATAAGGTGCAGTCCAAAATGGTGAGCAAATTGCTTTTGGTCTGCTAGTGCTCCAGAAATGTGATACAACATGATAGGCTTGATCCAAACCTTTTAAGATTGTAAAAAAGGAAATTATTAAATGTGTCCTTCTATTACTATTTAAATGTGCCTTATTAAACTGGGAATGCCTTGAGGATGATGTGGATGTAATATTTTAAGAATATTATTTGAAGTATCAAATGTAAACTTAAAACACTTACAAAGTTGTTTAAGTTAGCAAAATTTCATTTACATGTTTAGTGCTGTACTTAAGTGTAGGTGTCTTTAAATTTTTGCACCTTTGTGACATCTGTTTGAATGTAAG
Organism: Pezoporus wallicus; assembly: GCF_028554395.1. NCBI lineage: Eukaryota > Metazoa > Chordata > Aves > Psittaciformes > Psittacidae > Pezoporus > Pezoporus wallicus. Next base: position 552,239 of record NW_026640314.1, read on the forward strand.
TTGCATTGGTGCGTGGCTGAGAATGAGAAGGGACTGCAGTAATGGAATGCTTCTAGCATGCATCCTGTTAGACAGTGATGGGTTATTGTTGAGTATTTTGTTTATTGTAGTTATACATCATAAACTTTGCTCCCATCAGCTTTTCCTTTTTTTTTTTTTCCTGTTTTATGCATTTCCACAGTTCCCTTACTACTTTACTTCTGTCTTATGCTGTTTCTTGCTCTCTGCCTTTTCACAGGCATAGAGTTAACTTTCAGAAGCTTTATAAATTTTTGAGCATGTAGCACTGAGAGTTTCTTATACTGAAATTTATAAGGGGAGTAGAGGCACTGTGTATGGACAAAAATATTTCACCTTTATAAAACTAGTGTTGGGTATCTCATTAAGCAACTGAAAAAAACCCAAAACATTAACATGTCTTGCTCAGGTTACCTGACCACATGCACTAACGTAAAAGGAGTCTGAGCTTCTGGCTTTAGTGTGAATAAGTACATGATTCTTTGCTGTTTAGTGAGCAAAGTTGGATTTGGCCAGTGAAGTAACTGTGTAAAGCGAAAGAAAGAATAATGTCATTCTGAATTTCTTTTGTAGCACAAAATGGGAAAGAAACAGAATGGCAAAGGTAAAAAAGTTGAAGAGGCAGAGCCTGAGGAATTTGTTGTGGAAAAAGTCCTGGACAGACGTGTTGTAAATGGAAAGGTGGAATACTACTTGAAGTGGAAAGGATTTACAGAGTAAGGCATTACCTGTTATTTTTTTCTGATAGAATGCTAAATATTAACCATTTATTTGAAATAACTATGCAAAGAGGGGATTGGATGATGGTGATACACTTTAAAGAACAAGCAAAGGATGTCCATAAATGCATGTTCAAGTGGGGCAGCCAAGTTAGACTGACAGTTGTTATATATGTAGCAGAATGAATGTTACTTCCAAGTAGGAGACTTTGCAGGGATTTAGACTGTAATCAGTTCTGAAATGATGAATTTGAAGCAGACAGTTTATTATTCATTTTTCTGAACAACTTTCCAATTAGATGAATTTGCATAAGGAATTCTGTGGAATAGTTGCATTCATTAGGCATGCCCAAAAGGTATCTTTTGAGTCGCTTTCACAGGACTTACGGAAGCCCAGGAAAGTCTTTTAAGTGAACTTAAAAATTGATTGTTAAAGCACATAGCTGTGCCTCCTCCATCCCTCCCTTGACACTTTCTGGCAGGCTGCTTTACTATCTGAAAAAAAGGTGATGCACCTATCATTTGAACTTAAGCAGTTATATGCAATGGTATTATTGTTATGTACCTCCCAGAGTGATCACAGTGCAATATCCTGCCTTCTAGTACCTGAAGTTTGTGTAGTGGTAAGAGCAGAAATAGCAAAACACAATGTGTTTAGTATTTGAGGATGTTACTTAAAAAATACAGTTCAGTAACTGAAAATACTTTGTAGGCATCCTGCTTGTGCGGTAGTGCCATGGCAGGATTTGTGCATGAGGACTTCTGAAGAGGTGCTTAGTTGTTGTAGAGAATATTCACGCACTTAAAATTTTAGTTAACAGTATGCATGCTCACTGAAACATTTGCACTGCCCAGCTCTGGACATGGAACCTTTGTTCCCTCCTGTAGTTGACTGAAGGAAGAAGATAGTTCTAGGTACAGCTGAGCTCAGTGCTCAGAGCTTTTTAGCATATTCTTCATGTATAGAAACTTAGACATACGGACGCTGTTTGTGGTGAGTGTTGTGTACATTCTGTTCTCCATAAGTCTTAGTGCTCTATCATATAACTTGTTTGCATGGACACTCTTTAGAGGAACCAGGGAAAGGAGTCAGTTTAAATGTACAGGTAAGTTTTGGTAGAGTGGGTATTGCTTGTTTTAACTCCTATGGTCCTGCTGGATTATAGGAGCTAAGAGACCTGCTTGTTCTGTATCTCCAGTTTAAGAACATAATTTGTCAACAGTAGCAGAGCATACTAATTTCTTTTATGAAATTTAGTACATGAAGGTTACAAAAGATGGCAAGATAAGCATCTTTAGGTTTGAAAAACTTGCCTTACGTAAAGAGAAAATGAATTAACTTGCTTAAGGTGAGCCATTTGGCTAGTTTTATTTCTTTCCATAGTTTTACATAACTGTGTATATGTTTCAGTGCTGACAACACATGGGAACCTGAAGAAAACTTAGATTGTCCAGAGCTAATCGAAGCTTTTCTGAACTCTCAGAAAGCTGGTAAAGAAAAAACAGATGGTGCCAAAAGAAAATCCTTGTCAGATAGCGAGTCTGATGATAGTAAATCAAAGAAGAAGCGTGATGCTGTAAGTATATGTTCATGTGCTAAACTTTTTTTTTTCCTGTGTCTCTTCACTACCCCTCCATCACCACCCCCCAAAAAATCCTATTGTCATTTTGAGAATGAGACCAAACATGGGTTTAAAACTGTAAAAGCCTCACATCTGGAACTGTGGTTTGAAAAGAGTAATCATTCTTGGTTGTTAATGAGACCTTCCAAAAGATGAGTAAAAGATGATTGATTGACATGATTGCTAAAAGTTCTTGTGTTGTCCCATGATGCTTCCTGAATAACTGAAAGTAAGACTGGTTAAAAAGTTATTAATGAATGATATCAAGTGGTTGGTTATATTAGAGCAGAAGGTTCATAAATGGAACAAAGATTAAGTTCTGGTTTTGCTTTCATATTTAGCATACGATTTTGAATAGGGGAGTGGCAAGACTGCAAAATGTGAAGATCAGGCAGTTACTTAGATTAGGACCAGACTTGATAAGAGGAAGTAGAAAGGCTAAGTGAAGAAAGCAAGAGTATTTTAGTTTCTGTATAAAGTCAGTTGCATGGCTTTATCTGGTACAGCAGTGGTCACTGTCTCAAAAGGATATTGTGAACCTAGAGGAACTAATACAGGAAATAGTCATGATATTTCTTGCCACTGATGTGATCTCAGTCAGCCAAGAACAATTGAGATATTCCCCAAGGGTGCAGTTTCACAGTTGGCTTAAGCCATCACAAGCCTGTTGTTTTGCTGAAAATGATGTGTTTTTCCCTCTTGCAGGACTGCATTTCTGCTTTGCCCCTTCTGTTGCTTTTACTGGCCATGTTTGGTTTTTTGTCTACTATAATGGTTTTAGACCAATTGTTTCATCTATTGAGTTTTCAGAAATAAATGCTAGAACATTTCTGTAAAGTCCTTTGTTACTACCTTACATCTGGATGACTCGGCGTGAAGATCAGTCATTGAAAAAGTAGATATAATCTTCAGACAATAATACGTAATTACAGCATTTACAATTATGCAACGCTATTTTTTTTTGTTGTTCTGATACAGACACATATGTATGTAAAAGAATGTGTGTATTTAACACTAATGCCCAAGTAGAATTTCGTCTTAAACGAGATACTGATATTTTAACTTACTCAATAGGTTGATAAACCAAGAGGATTTGCAAGGGGTCTTGATCCTGAGCGGATAATTGGGGCTACAGATAGCAGTGGAGAGCTTATGTTCCTCATGAAATGGTAAGTCTTAGATCCACAGTTCTCCATATTAAGAGAGGACAGGTAGTTGCACTTAGGCTAATTGGGCAACTTTATTTCAGGAGTAAGACAGAGGAACTGGTGGTCTGCTTACTGTCCTTGTATTCTTAGAAAAACAAGGCTTCCTATAATCAGTTAGTACTTAATCACTCTTCCTTCAAAATCCAAAATAACTTTAGTTTCTGTTGGTTCAGTTTTATGGAAGTAGAAATTTAAAAGGTAAATCCTGATAAAATATGGAAAAACTAGCATTTGTATGGAAAAGATGGATCTTGGTAATGGTTTTGCTGAGTGAATGGCAGGGAGGAATCCAGCTTTACACATTCCACTAAGCAGGAGCCAGGTGCTGCATAGCCAGCTGTTTGGCTGTAGTGCCAGCTGTTCTGCATGCAACTAAGTGGAATTGGAAGCAGCTAGTGGAGGAAGCTGAGGATGAGATGAAGAATAAACAATATGGAGGAAAGGTTTATTGTTATGGGCTAGAAATAGGGGAAAGTGATGGAGGGAGTTTGTGTTGTTGGGAGGGTAGGTCAAGACCAGCTTCACTAGCTACAGTGTTGACAGAAAGACTTCCTACCTTGTAAAACAAGTAGAAGAAAATCAGCACTGTTTTTCCAGTGTTGAGAATACAAGAAATTGAATTGACATTTACTGGGGGTTGGATGTCATATGGTAGTGGGATAAGAACAACGATAGCTTTCCACAGCCTTTGAGGAGGGCAGAATTTTCTGAATGGAGTCAAACTGAGTGGTCTCCAGAGAAATTATTTGCCATGTGATGTGCCCGGACTGCTGAAGATTAGTGCTTTGGAAGATTCCGTCTCCCTTCTGTTTTCTTACATCCTCCCTAAATTATACGTGAAACTCAGAAGCAATACAAAATACAGATTATGACAGTGTGGATTTCTGCAGTGATAATTGGCAAAATGAAACAGAAGGATTTAGTTCAGTTGCAGTTTACTAGTTTTTCATAATTGATAGTAGGCAACAAACATAGATATAAATATGTTTTCACAAAACTGACTTGTGAAGGCAACATACACTTCAAAATGGACTCTGAAGCATGTCAGACTGGGAAGTTTATTATCCCAAAACAGCAACAAGAAAAGCAGTGTAAAGTATAGGAAGTGACTTGCATAAAGAGTAAATAGAAATTGAATGCAAGTGCCCCATCTTAAGACTGATGCTAGTGATTTTTAAAAGTCTTACTATGAAGTTGTGATTATACTTTAAAAGAAAAAAATCATCAAAATTGTTTTGTTACATACTGCAATTGGTAACTGTATAAATGGTTCACTTTGAATAGCGTTTTCCTTTAAAACAGAAAAAAAATACAGGAAGGGAAGGAAGATGCAGCTATGAAACCTTACCATTAATGTGGAAATTCTTGGTATACTGAAAACTGATATTCTTTTTAGAACCTATGACCTATCAAAAGCTGCTGTATTTACTTACTTACAATTATGCATTTTCTTAAATCCCACTCTCTTCTACATCAGGAAAGACTCTGATGAGGCAGATCTGGTGCTGGCCAAAGAAGCTAACGTGAAGTGTCCTCAGATCGTAATCGCTTTTTACGAAGAGCGACTAACTTGGCATTCATGCCCAGAAGATGAAGCACAATAATTAGTTGCATTGCTTTTTTATATATATGAATATTAAACCCGGAAATTTGATTTATTAGCAATGTGAGAAACATACATTCTAACAAGAATCAAATTTGATATTTTTTTGAAGTAGTATGTTTTGCATCAACAGCAAGTAAATAAAAGCTTTCTGCGACTTGTTTCATTTATCACAAGAGAGCATTTGATACTACTACTTCCTCCATATTAGGTAAAAGCTTTTATAAAACATTCATAAACTTCCATAGTTATTAAAGAATCATAATGAATGTTTAAACAAACTCACAGATGTTTTTGTAGTCTTCTATACTATTGATGTGCATGTACCTCCTTTACCCAAACCTAGCCCTTTAAAACTGTAGAATCATTCTTTTTAGTATTTGGGATCACCTGGTCTCAAGAAGACCAGGTGAAAACTAACTTTGTAGTAATTTGAATGTTATCAGACTGTATATTGTTTACTTTATTGTAAATACTGGTGAACAGTGGTCAATAAAATAGTTTTATATTCTTCCTTTATACTGATAGGCTGTGACTCTTTTGAAGCGGTATGATATTTCTGAACTTTTGATATGTTAAGCTCTCAATTTGTAATATATTTAACTGTAAATTGGGTTTTTTTGGGGGGTAGATCGATTCATGAATATTGCCCTGTTGCTACTCTGTAGTCACAATACCAGACAAATACCAGGCTTTGGTTCTTTGTATTTTTTTCAGTGAATAATGCCTGAGGCATAGGGTTTTTTTTTCAGTCAGGAAGGGCTTGTGAAGTGAATGTGCTTTGGGTACATGTTTAAGTCAGATAGCAAACATACTGCTGAGTTATGGCTGTTGGTCCATAAGCCTGAGTGGCCTGTGGAGGTATACTGGGAAATATTTAAAGTGTTAACAGTATCGGCTTTGCTTTAATTGAAGTGTTAATATCAGGCTATAGTGTAACTGCCAGTGGTTTTGATGGAATTATTCTTCAGGCAGTAGCCTGAAGAATGCTTGCATAGCTCTGTCTTTAAAAGGGAATATTTTAATGAAGTTACTTAAGTCATATACTTTAAACAAAAGGCTTTGTTTCTGTTTCAGATTGCATTTTAAAATGAGTTCTATAATCAGCTGCTTGGAAAATGCCTTCAGGAAGGCAGAAATAAAGGGTGGGGAGCTCAGGACGGAAGAAGGTTGTCCTTTTCCATTCTTTATCCAGCTGCCATTCCTCTCTTCACTTGTTTTCATTTAAAACACCTTTTTGTGTTTTGACTGCAGTTGTATAGTTTGTCTTTAGTTGTGCCCTCTCCATATGTCAATGGCCAAGCTTGTTTCAGAATTCCCCTTAATCTAAAGTTTTGACTAAAAAAATATCGTGTAATATGCTATTGTCAATGTCACAGAATCAGAGTGGTTTGGGTTGGAAAGGACCTTAAGGCTCATCTGGTTCCAACCCCCCTGCCCTGTGCATGGACACCTTCTGCTAGACCAGGTTGCTCAAAACCCTGTCCAACCTGGCCTTGAACACTGCCAGGGATGGGGCAGCTGGAGCTGCTTTGGGCAACCTGTGCCAGTGTCTCACCATCCTCATAGTAAAGAATGTCTTCCCTATATCCAATCTAAACCTCCCCTCTTTCAGTTTAAAGCCATTTCTCCATGTCCTATCCCAACATGCCCTTGTAAAAAGCCTCTCCAGCTTTCTTGTAGGCTGCTTTTAGGCACTTAGAAGGCTGCTGTAAGATCTTCCCAGAACTGCTATCAGGCTGAACAAGCCCAACTCTCATCCTGTCTTAACAGGAGAGGTGTTCCAGCCCTCTGATCATCTTTGTGGCCCTCTGGACTTTCAGAGTCCTAGGTGAGACAGTTAAGTTTGCCCCGCTCTGTTTCCTTAAAAGGGTAAAAGAGGATGGGGGTTCCTGGAAACCCTCCTGAGGAGTGAATGAAGGAATTTAGTCTGCTTGATGTTCTTTCAATACTGTTTAACAAGTCGTTACTATAACTGTTTGTCCTCACATAGTTTAAAAAATATTTACATTGTGAATCAAAGCGTGTAAAACAATTACAGTTGAACACTGCAGTGGCTAAACTGATGCTAAGTTACCTTTTTTGTGTAACTGCTTTGTCTTGTCATATTTTTTATTATTACTGGGTTTGGGCAGAATTCAGTTGCTGTTTGTGGCTCTAGGAAAAAAATCTGATATTCCTGTTAGTGTGGGGGTTCACTTGTATCAGGTAATGCTAATTTCAGAGCTTAGCCTGTTCCTTAGACTACCCCAACATCTGTATTAAATCATTTGCAGAGTCAGGGTTTAATTCTTTCAGGCCTCTAATAGGAATATTGATGCACCTAGTATATAGGATTCTGAACTCCTTGGTTTATACCCAGTAGCTTGAGAAATACACTGGCTAAACAAGAATTCCAAAGCAGCTTGTTTCTTCCTGCTTGCTGCTTCCACTATGAAGTGCTTTTTAAGGAGTCTTAAAACTTATTCTCAGTTTGCGTTTTATCACGTTTGCAGTTTCTATACTTTTTTTTTTTTGTTTAAGTGTGGATACCAAGTTTATATGAAGTTGCTGATTTGAAGTGATAGAGGTGAACCAGTTGATTTAAGTTACCGGTTATTGTAAGTGGTAGACATAGAGGTTTTTCTTGAAAGGTTGATCCTTGATTTGTAACCCTTAAAATATAGAATTGCAACAAGATACAGTTGTTACATTATATAGGTTCTTCCCTCTGGCTCTCTGTAAAAATGTATTCACGTTTAATTTTACAGCTTGTTAGACAATTAATTACAATTCCAAATTTTTACACTATGATGGTAGAAATGCTGACTGGTATTTGTTTCCTTTTTTGTCTTCCTCACTTTGTGTCAAACGGCATTTTGATAATAATGAAATGCAACACTTTAAAGTTACAAGTTCTGTAAGATTATGCTGAATGTGCTGCATACATATGCAAGAAGTTAACAAATGTTATTAATTTAAAATTAACTGATTAAATAAATGAGATATCTTCTGTAGTTAGTGACTTGTGCAGCGGTTTCTGGTCCTTTCTTACACAAAAACAAAGTGGTTTCAGGCTGTCATTTCATGATCACTCTGTTGATGCTGCTGTTCCAGAAAAACCCAAACCAGTTGTGCCTGCTCCAGTACTGCTGAGAAAATACTCTGGAGTTTGACATAAGCAGGTAGTGCTAGGTAATGCAAAATTCATCCTCTCACAGCCTGGCTCTTTGTGAGGGGAAGAATAAAACTCATAATTTGATCATTAGTATTGAATTAGTTGCAAATTAAAGAGCAAGTGCTGTTAAATAGAATAAAACGTACATTCTTAGTAACTGAAAAAAAGTGCTATCAGTATTGCAAGTGAATATTATCAGTTCAGCACAAACATCTGTGTGCTCTTTAGTAATTAGAGATTTATGGTCCAGTTCTCTTTAAAACTCTTGAGCAGTTCCTTCACAACAGATCATAGCATATTTAGGACTTGACATATGTTGCCATCATTTCATGTGTAGCTGGAAGTACATTTTTCCTTAAACTTCAAATTACTAAGCTCAGTTACTTGCCTGAATTGGGCTCCTGCACTGTAAAAGATGTCCTCCTTTCCTGTTCTAAGAGCATCCTCCAAACATCCTCAGCATTTTCTTTGCCATTGGTGTCCTTTGCTTTCTCTTTGGAACTTCTTGTCAAAATGCCACCTTTTATTCATGGTTTGAATTTAAGCTGCCTGTGTTAAGTAAGACACATCTACTCTGCTGGCAGAGGCCTCTAAACTTGGACTACCCACCAAGCCATATGCCTTCAAATCTGTTTCTGAAAAGAGAAGCTTACAAGCACAGACTTGCTGCACCTTACAAGCTGAAGTGCAATACAATGGAAATATGGCTCTGGTTCCTGCACCAAGATGTTGCAGGGTTAACTGGAGCCACATTTTTCCCTGTAGATTTGTGAAACTAGTCTTCACTAGAGCAAGTTGTGCTTTGTTTTGCACAGCAAATGCGCTGACTCGCTGTTGTGGGTTTTACCCGCCTCAGATGCGTGCTGTTCACAGCCAGTTTCTGCCCCATAGTGTTTTGCTATTCTCTGATCTTTTAGTTGTGACAATACTTGAGAAGGTTATGAAAGTGTTTGGTAGTATCATCATGTCAGCAGGACCTGGGAAGAGCTTCACTGCTGCTCCTTCCTAGTGGGACAGTCACAGCCGTCAGCTTGGGTAACATCAGATCCTTTGGATGTTCAAATGGAAAACTTCCATCTCGTCAAAACCTTTCAGGGACTCTGATGTAAGCACTCTGGGCTCTCATTGCAAATAAATGATAGATGGTTTAATAATAAGTGCGCCCCCCTCCCCCCCCCCAAAAAAAATCCTTGTAAACTGCTGTGGGATTTATTAATGCGGTGAGAGAACTGGATGTGGTTCCCAGGGCTCCAGATGATACCTGCCAGATGGGAGCTCATATTCTAAAGATGCTGGTGTTAATGGCATGGTGTTTGAGAAAAAAATAACCTTTTGTGATGCATTTTGTTACTTGATAATGGTTTTAGTAAACGGTCAAGTACTTCCATTCATTGCAGTACCTGCAAAATGATTTTAATCTGGTGAAAAGATGGCCCTTCTGCATATGGTATTTGATGGCAGGGTTTGGTTTGTTCCTTGGCTGAATGCGCACATCCTGCAGGTTTCCTACACCAGCAGAAGCATCATTGGCTTCTCCATCTGATTCCTCCTTCCCTAGAATAGATTTCTTATTCAGGTGCACTGCTCTGCACAGTGTTCCCATTTGAAATCTATGTATTACTACTTCACAATCCTTGTCAAAACACACTGGCCCTTGTTGCCTGACTTTTTATAAGCAGGGTCACTAGTGACAGGGTGTCACTAGGAAGGTGTGTATAAAGAAAAGGCTTGTTAAAGACACAATAAATCAGAGACACTTGGAAATGACTCCTAAGTGTCCAATCATTAACCAGCACTGCCAAGTCTACCACTAAAGCACCACACTTCCAGGGATGGAACTCAACCACATCCCTGGACAGCCTGTTTCAATGCTTGACAACCATTTTGGTAAAGAAATTCTTCCTAATACCCAGGATAAACCTCCCCGGCACAACTTGAAGCCATTTCCTCTCATCCTATTGCTTATTACTTGGAGAAAGACACTGACACCCACCTCACTACAACCTCCTTTTAATTAGATGTCGAGTGAGAAGTGTCCCCTCAGCCTCGTTTTCTCCAGACTAAACCACTGCTGGCTCATACTCGGCTGGCTGCCATGGGGACATATATAGAGGCAGCAGGTTACAGACATAACAAGCATATTGAAGAAAACTGATGCTCTGCATGAACATTTTTCATACAGGAAAATTACTTTTCAGGCATAACTTCTGAATTTTTTTCTCACAGTGTTTCTACCTGAAGGGGGAAGAATAGGGAATAACAGTCTGTTTGACAGAATGATTAGCAGCTCCTACATGGGTAAAGGGCTGACATGAGGCGCTGAAGGGGGAAGATTAGGGAATAACAGTCTCACAGGAGAAAACATTTGCAACTGAGACAGTGACAGAATGATTAGCAGCTCCTGGATTGTTCCAGACTGAAGACCGCTCTTTCTGTAAAGGACCATGGGTAAAGGGCTGACATAGAGGCGCATGAATGGACACGCCAGCATGTGCCGAAGGACACTAGTCCTTTTCCTGTCAGAGTAAAACTGTCAGTACTTCCCTTTACCGAGCGTGTGATGTGTTGCTGTAACACAGAGAAGAGATTTCAATCCATCACCTGCTTTCCCCCATGACCTCTTCTCCCACCCAGGGTGGTCACTATTTCTTGGTGCTTTCCTTCTGAAGCGCACCCTTCCAGTTTGCTGCCAGCTCAGAACACCATGTGAACTGGCATCAAGCTCTCCCTGCACAGCTTCTGTTTCTGCTTCATTTAGGAAAGCTTTTGCAACAGCATCGCTGCTGCACTTCCCTTGAGCTCGTCTTCCTTGGCTTGGGCTGCAGCTCTGGTGAACATGGAATTAGGCAGCAGCCAGTGAAGTGTTGCATTCTAGTAGTAATTCCAGAGGTAAACCCCCAAGCTGGACACGTGAATGTTACTGAACACAAGCAAATACCTAAGCACCCCGTGTAACAAACGCAGAAGAGGTTCCTGAAGTTCTGAACACACAGATGCATTTACAGGGACGCCCCGCAGCGGTGCCCGGTGCGCGGCCGCCACGGGCAGAGCCATCCCCCTGGGCCTCCTGGGCACAGGCACTGCCTCAGGGCCAGCAGCCCGAAGGCCTTTCTCCAAGACGTGCTGGGAGAAGGGGCAGCAGCAGCAGGGCTGGGGTGGGGTGAGCAGGGCTGCGGGGGGGGCCCCGTCTACCCCCGTGTCATAGTGCCAGCACCCGGCAACGCAGCATCACAATGCTCCGGGGCACTATAAGAGCAGCGCTCTCCCCCAGTGCTTTGGAGCTCCGGTGCCAGGCACCGGAAGGGTTCTTGCTCCCAGGCTAGATCAGGCCAGCGGCACTTTGCTGCTCTTGGAAGCCCCTGCGGTGGCGCCAGGTGCAGGCAGAAAAGGCAGCGCCAGCGTCCCCTCGTCCCCTCAGAGGCATAACCAGCCCGGGGACCGGGAGCAGGTCTCGCTCACGTGCTCAGGGAGTAGCCGATCGCCAGCACTGGGGTCAGGAAGGAATTTTCCCCCGGGGCAGATTGGCACCGGTCCCCGGGGGTTTTTTGCCTTCCTCTGAGCACTGAGCGTGACCACTTGTCAGGGCTCCTCTGGTCCTGCTGCTCTGCCTTATCGCCTGGTGCTCATGCACCACGAAGGTGGCCCCTCGTGTCCTGCAGCTGGGGGGGGGGCAGGCTTTTGTGCCCCAGGGCTGGACTAGCAAGTGTCCCTAGGGTTCTTTGCCTCCCCCACAGCTGAGCACAGCCCCTTCATAGGGCTCCTTTGGGCTATTGTAGCCAAAAGTCCAAGGGAACCAAAAGTCTAAGGGAACCAAAACTCTAATATAACCAAAAGTCTCAGCTAAGCTGAATGTGTAAGGTAAGCTAAACTCTACGCTAAACTCTCGTCTAAGCTAAGCTGAAAGTGTAAGGTAATGTAAACTCTTAGCTAAACTCAAGTCTAAGCTAAGCTCAAGTCTAAGCTAACCTAAAGTCTAAGCTAAGCTAAAGTCTAAGTTAAACTAAATTCTAAGCTAAACTAAAGCCTAAGTTAACCAAAAGCCTAAGGTAACCAAAAGACTAAGGTAACCAAAAGTCTAAGCTAAGCTATAGTCTCAGCTAGGCTGAATCTGTAAGGTAACCTAAACTCTCTGCTAAACTCATGTCAAAGCTAACGTAACTTTTGGTTACATTAGACTTTTGCTTTCCTTGGACTTTTGCTTTCCTTGTACTTTTGCTTTCCTTGCACTTTTGGTTACCTTGGAGTTTTGCTTACCTTAGACTTCTGTTTACCTTAGTCTTTTTCGTTACCTTAGACTTTTGTTTACCTAAGTGTTTGGGTAACCTTAGACATTTGGTTACCTTGGACTTTTGCTTTCCTTGGAGTTTGGTTACCTTGGGTTTTGGTTACCTTAGGCTTCTGGTTACCTTAGGCTTTTGTTTACCTTGGAGTTTTGGTTCCTTTGGAATTTCGTTACCTTAGACTTTTGTATACCTTGGAGTTTTGGTTACTTTGGACTTTTGGTTACCTTGGAGTTTTGGTTACCTTCGACTTCTGTTTCCCTTAGTCTTTTGGTTACCTTAGACTTTTGTAACCAAAAGTCTAAGCTAAGCTATAGTCTCAGCTAGGCTGAATGTGTAAGGTAACCTAAACTTTCTGCTAAATTCCTGTCTAAGCTAAGCTAACGTCTAAGCTAAGCTAAAGTCTAAGCTAAACTAAAGGTAAACAAAATACTTAGGTAAACAAAACTCCAAGGTAAACAAAAGTCCAAAGTAACCAAAACTCCAAGGTATACAAAAGTCTAAGGTAACGAAATTCCAAAGGAACCAAAACTCCAAGGTAAACAAAAGCCTAAGGTAACCAGAAGCCTAAGGTAACCAAAACCCAAGGTAATCAAACTCCAAGGAAAGCAAAAGTCCAAGGTAATCAAATGTCTAAGCTAAGCTAAAGGCTAAGGTAACCAAAACACTTAGGTAAACAAAAGTCTAAGGTAACGAAAAAGACTAAGGTAAACAGAAGTCTAAGGTAACCAAAACTCCAAGGTAACCAAAAGTGCAAGGAAAGCAAAAGTCCAAGGAAAGCAAAAGTCTAACGTAACCAAAAGTCTAAGGTAACCAAAAGTGCAAGGTAACCAAAACTCCAAGGAAAGCAAAAGGCCAATGTAACCAAAAGACTAAGGTGACAAAAATTTTAAGGTAACCTAAATTCAAAGGTAACCAAACTTCAAAGGTAACCAGAAGTCCAAGGAAAGCAAAAGGGCAAGGTAACCAAAAGCCCAAGGTAACCAAAAGTCCAAAGTAACCAAAACTCTAAGGCAACCAAAATGCTAAGGTAACTAAAAGTCTCAGCTAAGCTGAATGTGTAAGGGAAGCTAAACTCTCTGCTAAACTCAAGTCTAAGCTAAGCTAAAGTCTATGATAAGCTAAGTGTAACCTAACCAAAAGTCTAAGGTAAACAAAACTCCAAGGTAACCAAAAGTCTAAGGTAACCACAAACCTAAGGTAACCAAAAGGCCAAGGTAACCAAAACTCCAAGATAGCAAAAGTCCAAGGAAACCAAATGTCTAAGGTAACGAAAAGCCTAAGGTAACCAAAATTCTAAGGTAACCAAAAGTCTAAGCTAAGCAATAGTCTCAGCTAGGCTGAATGTGTAAGGTAACCTAAACTCTCTGCTAAACTCATGTCAAAGCTAAGCTAAAGTCTAAGCTAAACTAAAGGTAACCAAAATACTTAGGTAAACAAAAGTCTAAGGTAACCAAAAGACTAAGGGAAACAGAAGTCGAAGGTAACCAAAACTCCAAGGTAACCAAAAGTCCAAAGTAACCAAAACTCCAAGGTATACAAATGTCTAAGGTAACGAAATTCCAAAGGAACCAAAAGTCCAAGGTAAACAAAAGCCTAAGGTAACCAGAACCTTAAGGTAACCAAAACCCAATGTAACCAAACTCCAAGGAAAGCAAAAGTCCAAGGTAACCAAATGTCTATGGCAACCAAAACACTTAGGTAAACAAAAGTCTAAGGTAACGAAAAAGACTAAGGTAAACAGTAGTCTAAGGTAACCAAAACTCCAAGGTAACCAAAAGTGCAAGGAAAGCAAAAGTCTAACGTAACCAAAGTCTAAGGTAACCAAAAGTCCAAGGTAACCAAAACTCCAAGGAAAGCAAAAGGTTAATGTAAACAAAAGACTAAGGCGACCAAAATTTTAAGGTAACCTAAATTCAAAGGTAACCAGAAGTCCAAGGAAACCAAAAGGGCAAGGTAACCAAAAGCCCAAGGTAACCAAAAGTCCAAAGTAACCAAAACTCTAAGGCAACCAAAATGCGAAGGTAACCAAAACTCTAAGCAACCAAAATTCTAAGGTAACCAAAAGCCTCAGCTAAGCTGAATGTGTAAGGGAAGCTAAACTCTCTGCTAAACTCAAGTCTAAGCTACGCTAAAGTCTATGATAAGCTAAGTGTAACCTAACCAAAAGTCTAAGGTAAACAAAAGTCCAAGGTAACCAAAAGTCCAAGGTAACGAGAAGGCCTAGGTAAACAGAAGTACAAGGTATCCAGAAGCCCAAGGTAACCAAAACTCCAAGGTAAACAAAAGTCTAAGGTAACCACAAGCCTAAGGTAACCTAAAGTCCAAAGTAACCAAAAGGACTCCAAGGAAAGCAAAAGTCCAAGGTAACCAAATGTGTAAGGTAACCAAAATCCTAAGGTAACCAAAATTCCAAGGTAACGAAAAATCCAAGGTAACCAAAAGTCCAAGGTAAAGAAAACTCCAAGGAAAACAAAAGTCCAAAGTAACCAAAAGTCCAAGGAAAGCAAAAGTCCAAAATAACCAAAACTCCAAGGAAAGCAAAAGTCCAAGGTAACCAAAACTCTAAGGTAACGAAAATTCTAAAGTAACCACAAGCCTAAGGTAGCCAATAGTCCAAACTAAGCAGAACTCCAAGGAAAGCAAAAGTCCACGGTAACCAAAAGTCTAAGGTAACCAAAAGTCTAAGCTAAGCTATAGTCTCAGCTAGGCTGAATGTGTAAGATAAACTAAACTCTCTGCTAAACTGAAGTCTAAACTAAGGTAATGTCTAAGCTAAGTTAAAGTCTAAGCAAAGCTAAAGCCTAAGCTAAACTAAAGCCTAACGTAACCAAAAGTCTAAGTTAACCAAAATTGTAAGGTAACCAAAACTCCAAGGTAACCAAAACTCCAAGGTAACCAAAAGTCCAAGGTAACGAAAACTCCAAGGTAACCAAAAGTCCAAGGTAACCAAAAGTCTAAGGTAACCAAAATTCTAGGGTAACCAAGATACTAAGGTAACCAAAAGTCTAAGGTAACCAAAAGTCTAAGGTAACCAAAAGTCTAAGGTAACCAAAATTCTAGGGTAACCAAGATACTAAGGTAACCAAAAGTCTAAGGTAACCAAAAGTCTAAGCTAAGGTAAAGTGTAAAGTCTCAGCTAAGCTGAATGTGTAAGGTAACCTAAACTCTAAGGTAAACTCAAGTCTAAGCTAAGCTAAAGTCTAAGGTAAACTGAAGTCTAAGGTAACCTCAAGTCCAAGGTAACCAAAAGTCTAAGGTAACCTAAAGTCTAAGCTAAGCTAAAGTCTAAGATAATGTAAACTAAGATAAAAGAACTTTATTTATAAATAAATAAAATATTCTTTCTACCTGTAACTTTATTTGTGCCTGATCTGTTTCAGAATGGAATGGAATGGAATGGAATGGAATGGAATGGAATGGAATGGAATGGAATGGAATAGAGTGGCATGGGACGGAATGGATTGGAATGGAATAGGACGTGGTGGGGTGGAACGGGTTGCAATGGGATTGGATGGAATAGAAGAGAATGGAACAGGAGAGCTCTGATATGTTATGCAGATAGTTCTGCATGACAAGCTGTGACCTAGGTCTGAGGGGCTGTCTGCAGTGCCGGTCCCGGGCACTGAGGCCTATGAGCACCCTCTGGACCCTGACAGAAGTAGACCTCTGCTCCCCATATTCTCTCCTTCAAGCCCTCAGCCTCCTTCTCTCCCAACTAGACAAATGCAGTGTCTCAGCCGCCCCCTCACAGGACATGCCTTCCAGCCATGTCACCAGCTTTGTTGCCCTCCTGGACGCATTCAAGGACCTTCATGTTCTTCTGAAATAGTGGGCCCCAGAACTGCACCCAG